>NW_017728913.1:26431847-26460790 GCF_001723895.1 Crocodylus porosus | reverse complement strand
ACCCCGGTGCTCTTTCCTGCCAAGGCAGGGGGTCGGACTAGATGATCTACCTAGGTCCCTTCCGACTCTAGCTACTATGAAACTATGAAACTATTATGGCCCTCAGTGTATACCATGTGATTTCTAGGCCCTGAATTTCTTGACAGTTAATAAAACTGTCACCTAAGTCCCTGTCTGCCATAAGATAGGCACCCCAAAATCTCACTGACGAGATTTTCATTGATTTGACTGACATGAAGTGAATGTTCTGTCTTAGCATTAAGTTCTATCAGTAATAACGGCTATGACTGTTATGGCTTCCAAATTAGGAAGCATAATATGGAGCTTTCAGTTATCAATAGTTTGTCATGGACCTAAAAATGAATGAGCCATTAACAATTGGTATGGAGATTTTGTATATATGTATACGCTGTATACCATCCAAACAGATTGTAACTGCACATATGGAAGTGAAGTATAATCAGGAACAGACAATACCCAAAAGGCTTTAAGGTCAAGGCGACTTCAGACAATTCTCCAGTACTTCAGAGGCTTTTCTGTACTTTTTGAACCTGTAAAACTGAACTGGATATTTCACAAAGAGCAGGCATTTTCTCTGACTCTTGTGTCAGTGATTTGTTTCTTGACTGATATAGAGGTGCCATGAGAACAGCTTTTATTGAGTTATTTAAGTCCTTTCCTTTCCAGATACAAAATTGCAAAGAAACACAGAAAGTGAGAGAAGGAATGGTATAAAGCATTTCAGAACTTCAGGTTCTAAACATTAGCCCAAGATCAAGGGTGATTTCTTTTCTGTGCTGGATCACTTTACATCCTCCCTAATTATAAGGAAGCCACCTTGCCACAGAAGTTTTTGTTCATGCCCAGTAGATTTCAAAGCAATTGCTTCTTTTAAAGAAAAAAAATGAGCGGCACTGGCAGTTTTTGTAAGTTATTATGTAGAGATAACCAGGCATCTGCAGGAATAAACTGGAACAAGTGGCTCTTGCATATCTGTTTAACTTTCCCTTCCCTAACACACCATCTGCTGCAGCTGAATGAACAGGGTGAGGCTAATAATAACATATTGCTGCCTTTGCTGTGAAGTGAATTTTCTGCTGCCTTAAATTACTATTTGCCTTAAATTAATATTTTGCTAGCAGCAATGTATATGAAATGTAAGTAAGTATGTATTTCAAACCTCTGTATGTTGCTCATCCTCTTCACCTATAAAAATTGAAGAGGGCAGATAGCTTCAGTCTATTTTTCACAGCACAGCCCAATGGAAACCCAAACCTTCAAACACACTAACTTCATTCAACTTATAGCCATGTTTCTTAAATATTTCAGTATCTTGACATCAGTAGGCACTTGAGACTACTAATAGTCCTCCATGTATTTACTAAGAACTTGCACTGAATCCAAAAACTTTCCCATTATGATTTATAAATGATCCATTTCCATTGCATATTTAGAGGAGCAGGTAGCTATAATTGCAGATAGAATAACGCACCATGTGAAAACAACCGCAAAGAAAAAGGGTGGCTCTGGACAAAGCTGTGCTCCCTGCATTGGCAGGGTTTGATGAAGGGAATTAAGGCAACTAGGTCTCAAATGCACCTTTCTTTCATGTATCTGCTTCCCTGATAATTTGTGCCATCATCCAACTATCCTAGTTATACATCTTAGTGGGACTGACTTTAATAGTAGGACAAAAGTCAGTCTATTAGGATAAAGAAAAATGCAATGAACTGGAATAATTGTTTCCTGGTACCAGTTAAGCTGAGCTGAGCAGGTATCCAAGTGGGTTTGAATGAAAAGCTAAGAAATCTCTTTGTGTCAACGAATCCAGGAGCCTAATAAATAGAAAGAGTAGGTGGAGAAATGGACCAGATGCCATTCCTTGGCACATCAGGGTAAATCTCGGATTGCCCTGGCATGATCCAACATATTTGGGTTCAAATAACAAAGCCATTTAAATACAATTTAGAAATCCAAACAGACAAAGGAAACAATGAAGCAAAGAGCCGATTTATCTGTGTGATGTATAGCATACTCCAGGCCAAAATCCAGAGGAAAATAATAGATAAATGTAGGATGGATAGTACTGACTTGCAGTGATACCCCGAAATTTTCAAGTGACTTCAGGTCAAAATTTGAGCTCAGATGGCTTGATTAATTTACCTGTTTCAAAACCATCAGTTTATTTCCTAGATTTTCACACTCATTTAACCCAAAATACGCATGCTTTCAAAACAATGTCCACAGTGTTGGAAGGCTCAAGTAATAGAAATACCATTCGAAGTCTTCCCAGGGTAAATAAAGCTTCACTGTTTACATGGATGAAGATGCATCTATCAGCCTGCCCATTCCTCACAAATAAAAGAACTATGCTGGTAGCATAAAGACCCCTATACATGTCATGGTAATCTGGTTGGTTACACTTGACATCAGTCATCAGTGTTTCTAGAAAGATTATTTTGTAGCAATGCTTTGGAGTCTCAACAGCTATGACCACACTATCTGAATACTTGCTACATAAAATGAACAACAGTAGCAAAGTCTCTGCTAGACTTTATGGAGTCTCTGGTGCTTCTCCTGTTCAAAACTATGCTGACAGATTTTTGGGGAGAGGACAGATTGTATTAATTGCTTTGTCCTTATTGTTGCTGTTGAGGCATTTAGGGTAGAAGGACAACTTGTGTGCTGAGTGTTGTTGTTTTGATGGATCGGCTTTATCAAAGAAGAGGGCTTTGCAAGATTTCCTCAACACAGCTAAAGGTTTTGCAAAGCTTCCTTTGCCTGATCACCTACCTCTACATTTCCTGAGCCAATAATGCTTTGTCTCCAGCTCTCACATGCTTCATCCTGAGTTGTGTTGCCCCTGCCCAGAAGGGCTGCACAGGGCTCTACATTCTGTGGAAGGACTCCTTAGGGGTGGGGGCTATAGTGGCACCTCCTCTAAGGCAGCGCCCAAGGCAGATGCCCCTCTTATCCCATCCTAGTTACACTACTGCTATTTAGCCAACTTTTGAAGAGTGTCCTGTGGAAAAAAAATAGCATGTGATTATGGAATTGAACAGAGTAGCATAATGCACGTAGACACACAGTGTAGGAGCCTTAATGCTGACTCTTCCTGGTTTCCAGGGCTAGGGACAGATATTCAAAAACCTGAGCCTGAGTTGATTCAAGATTAGTCTAACCTGGCTAGGCTAAATCACTTTGTAATTGCATAAATATCCCTTCTGGACTGAAAAAATTCAGGCACATGCTTCAGGCTGGAAGCTAAGGGTGCTACAGCAGCCCTCCCTTTGCTTCCACAGGGCACTCTGATTACCTCCCCACCCCAGCTGCCTAGCAGGGAATGTTTATTACCCTAACTCAATGTTTATCAACCCATTAAGAAAACAAAACCTCTCTCCATTAACTAATGGAGCTCTTCTTAAACAGCTCTTCCAAGGAAGGACATCAAGCTACGTGTTGATTAGCTCCAAAAAGCCTCTTGGCCTTTGTTATCTCCCACAGCACAGACTGTAGCCAGCATGTGGTCTGCTAGCTAATGCTGAGGTGTCTGTGTATTGCAGAGAGGTGGGGGAAATAATCCCTGCTTAACAGGGAGAAGCCAGGCAGATGCTCTGTACCTGCAATTCTCTGCTGAGCTCCAGCCAGGAAGCAGAGTGGAGGGGCCAGACCTGCTGTAAGGCAGACAGCCCTACCCCAGGCAGACCAGAGAGCATGCTGGGATGCTGGGGGAGTCTGGTTTATCTTAAACCAGCAAGGGGTCTGGGACAGACATTGCATAAACGGGTTTGACCCAAATCAGTTAAGTCTGATGCTACATTCAACCAGGTTTATCTCAAACCAGTTTCAGCCATTTTCAAACTGAAAATGTGCACTGAACATCTGTTTTGTTACAAGTTTAAACCAGTTTCTGAGCACTTAAACTGGTTTATGTATAATGTCTGTCCCTAGCCCAGATGCTTAGCTGTACAGTCTAAATTATGTTAATTCCTGTGATTTTGTATGCAGTTAGTAACAGGATATATAAAAGACTGGAATATTAATCTTTGGTTGCAAAAATATGGGAAATAGTATGCATCTGATTATTGTGTTATTACAAGGTAAATTAACATCCTTCAGGTTTCAGTTCTTTAACACTTCTTACAGAAAAACAATTTTTCAAGCTTTTTTATTTAAAATTATATTTAAAAATATTCTCTGGCTACTGGCCCAACTAATATGAGGGGCAGCAGAATCAAGCTCTTTCACTAGGATAAGATTCAGTACAATGCTTTGGGGTCTGCATGTACTTAGTGCAAGTTGAACAAAAGCGATTTGTGTTATTTTGACAACTAGTTGTACTGTAAGAGTGAGTTTCTCCAGAACTGTTCCAAAGGCTTGATTGCAATCAAACAAGCTGAAAAATTGTTCCTTAACTTTCAGATACCATTCTCCTTTCAGATTCATTTGACAGTGTGTAGTCTGTATTATAGACCCATTGTGTAAGATCTTTTTAAGAGAGTGTCAGTGTTTGTCATTAAATGCCTAATATCAGGGGTTATTTAACTGGTTATAAAAGTGCACTCCAGATTGAAATTTGACCTGCAAGGTCTCTGTTCATACGTGAATATTTTTATCAGTTTTCAAATGACATCTGTTTGACCAATTTAACATTTTTATCAGATTTTATCAATTTGACACGAGTCAATTCCAAAATAGGCATTCATAAGAACTGAGCACTGTCTTGTAATTGTGTAACACATAACAGATTTGATGTATGTAATAAAAAATGACTTATAAGCCATAGTTGAGTGTAGTAGTTCTACTAAACAAAGTTATTATACCAACTAAATCTCACCGTGGCCATGTGCTAGCTCTTTTTTAAACCAGTATTTTCTGGGAATCATCAATATTATTGACCATTTGTGAACTTGTATACTGTTCAAGAAGACAGAATTTTAAATAACCCAATTCTTCAGGACAGGATAGTTTAGAATAAGAGCATATAATTTTTGCATAAAAACTCCAAAAAGATTTCAAGAGTGTATATCTGGTTAATATACCTTAACTAAGCTTTCTACTGTGCATTGTATTTTTCTTCCTTTCCACAGCCAGTTAGGGATTATTAAGGTGTTAGACAAACGCCCTCTTTTATTTTACCCTTAAGGCAGATGTTAATATAATGTTATTGCAAGAATTTACTTTTAGAACAACCTATATTATATGCCTCAGCCATGTGTTTCCCAATGTCTCAGAAGCATCCAAAACCTTCAAAAAAAAGAGAACAGAACCAAGAGATTAATCCATAGGTTGTGTGGCTTGTGAGATATGACTAGCCTTTATTCCACTGGAAATTTCTGTTAGCTGCAGGTTGTGAAACCAGCCTCTGAATTCTGTTGTGTTCTGGTTATTACTAAGCCAACAATTGTTTTGTTTTCTCCAAAACATCTATTAAAACAATATTAAGGCAATGCTCCCGTAAGACTTCTGCACAGCTATAAATCAGAGCAGTGAGTTAATGGATTTCTGCATCAGTGTGGGTTTGGCTGGTAGCTTGTCTCTCTCAGTTCTCAGGGAGGCAAGGAGACCCCAGGGAATGCACCCTGTTGGTTGGGAAATAGCTTGATACAATCTCCTGAGTGTTTCGAATCAGAAATAAATACACCAGGGGAAGTCAGCAAAGGTTTAACGCACAAACCCCATCCCCACCGCTCACATGCAGTCACAGTGGAGTCTTCCATGCTCTTGAACAGCTGACAGCTTTGGGCCAGAGGAAGAAGCATCCCTACAGGTACCTAGTCAAAGTAACTAACAGCATCTTGAAGCAGTGCCATGTCAGAGCTCTAGGATACTGAGGAAGGAAAAGGGAGGATAAGGATAAGGAAAAGGAAAGTCTTAGCCCCAACACAACCTTAAGCTTCCCACGGGATTCAGTTATAGCATGTTAGGGTTTGTCAAGGGCAAATTTACTTATTATGTATCTGAAAACAAATTGAATACATTCCAGTTACACCTATTTTATACAGTCATAGCCATATTTTGACCTCTCTTTTACCAATGTAAACCCAGGAGTGAAATTATTTTCCAATTTTCAAGCTCCCTGAGCTAACATTCAACTAATAAATTTTCGATATTTGAGGAAAATTAAAATAGAGCTCTGGCAGATGTTGCATGTATGGTATGTTTAATGTGTTAACCATACCATACATTGCAACATGCCACATATCAGGCAATTTCTAAGTCTATAAAATGACAAACCAAACATACACATCTTTGTGGCTGGTTTGTATGGCATCTGAAATTGAAAGTGTGGCATGTGTCACAGAGATTAACTATAAGCATAAAGAAAACACATCATGTCCAATAATTGCGAGTAAAATTTGCCATTCAAAAAATATTTTTAACAAAATGCTTTCCCAAATATATTGCTCAAACTTGGGCCAAAGCAATGATTCACATTTTGAAAAACTATAACCAGATAAAATTTGCCAAAGCTCACACTACTCACCAGCTCCCACTCAAGTCACAGGCAAAGCTGCCATTGCCCTCAAAAATCCAAACTTCCCATTAGTTTATTTGGTTCACTAGTTGGTGGGTTTTGTCTTTATGTAAGGAATTCAAAATTCACAAAGACTTTCAGGAATGGACTGAATTACAAGATGAACTGACAGCTGTTTCAATGATGTAAATAAACCTCTCCCAGAGGAGACCATTTTCACCACTGTTCAGATTCACAACTGCTTCTTCTGATTTTATACCAGAGTAACTTTATTCAGGTCAATGGAGTTATGCTGGTATGAAATACAAATTAGGCCTTCAGGTTTCATTCAAAGCACCTAAAAAATTAGGTGCCCATCCATGGGAGCTGAATAGCTCATTGACTTTGATGCTTTTGAAAACTGCATCCTAAATTGCACTGAAAGAAATGCCACATTTTTTCTTTAAATCCCACACTTCGTTGTCCAGGTCTGAATCTAAGTTCTATTTAATAAAAAGAACTAGAAATAAAATAAAACTAAAGCATAATTATGGTTATTTGACAAGTTTCAGGAAAAATTGAGTATATCTGGTGTCCCGGTACCAATTAATATATTCGCCTTTCCTCCCAACGTTGCTGATTGTTCTTTAGGCTTAACCTTAGACAGTAACTTAGTTAAACGCTATATTGAATTTCACCATTTCCATTTGAACTACCTTTCTGGTAGTTCACTGAAGGGTTTATAGTTATCATGAGTGACCAAAGTACTTGGATGTGTGTACTTAGGTCAGTGTACAGAACTATACATGTGGGATGAGGGTTGAAATCTTTTAAAATAAAACAGCTGCACAAGAAATGGTCAGGTCATTGAAAGCAATATGATAGCTGCTATTAAATCCCACTTTGAGAAGCTTCCTTTAGCTTTGATGATTTTTTCATCTGAAAAGTTGCTATCAATTTTTCACTGACCTTAAGTCAACCTCTCAAAATCAGTGTAACTTCTGGTCTGTTCATATTTTTCTTGTGCAAAGAGGAAAATAATATACAAATTGTAAGTCATGTTGCAACTGCAAGTCACCAAAAACTGGGATGGTTTTAGTTTAGAAAAACCGTGTGGATTGAGTTTTGATTTTGGAAAACCAAAAGCATGGGGTAGTTCAGATCTGGGTCTCTTTTGATTTAAACCACGAAAGTTTAGGGAGGTTTGGATAAACAGTTCTGATTTGACCCATCATCTTTAATTGTAACCAAATGTCTTTGGATGTAGGGGTTGAGCTGTAATATAAAGGTGTTCTCAGTCTCCATCGCTGTGTTGTTAGTTTTAGAATGGTAGTTGCATATGGCCCTCATCCACTTGGGATCAGAGTGTCTCACAATCATTAATTCTGAGTATGCAGTGTCATACTATTATTTCACTTTTAGGAGATGGGGAACTGAGGCACAGTGAGTGCATCTACATATGCATTTGATCCAGGACCAGTATGCTTGTGAGTAAACTACTCACAAGTAAACACTTCCAAGCAGGTGTCTACATGTGCAAGGGTGTAGGAACAGATTTGCTGCTCCAAGCAGCAAGCTGCTGTCACTTCCTGCAGCCCTGTAATAGGTCCCTGCTGCCACCAGGGGGATATAGGGGCTCCAGCCATAGCTACTAGGAGCTGGCAGCCATCTTTTAAAGTAGCTCCATGCCCTGACCCCTGGCCAGCTGCTTTTCTAGCTAGGAGCAGCATGCAGAGGCCGGGGCCACCATGGGCCAGCTCTCTCACCACAGCCTCTGCCTGTCCACACCATCCCTGCTCCAAACCCTGCCGTTGAAAATGATGCCCACCACCCGAAGCTCCCCTGATAGCCCCAGTGGGCCCCCACCAACTGAGGCCCCAGGCAAGGTGCACACCTGCCAGTGGGGACCAGAGCAATGGGTGCAAGAGACACTGGCCAACCACCTCCCCTGCACTGCCTGCTGTAGCCTACCTGGACAGCTGCCCATGGACCCCCTGCCCCACCACCCACTCCCACCACCACACTCACTGTGGACAGTTCTCAGAAAAATACTTTATTACTCTCACAACAGAGACCTCCCTTCCCCCCCTTCCCTCCCTCACCACCACCCACCCCACCCACTAATAATGAAACACCCTTTTCCCCATGCGAACTATTTACAAGAAGTGAAGTGCTGTGCATACCCTTGACATGGTCCTTGATCTATGAGAGGCCCATGCCTGCCTAGCTGCCGGGGTACAGACTATTCAATAAAGTTTTACACTGTCTCTCGCTTCCCTGCATGCGGTGGAGGGAGGAAGGAACCTGGGGGCTAAGGGAGTGCAATGAGGCCAAGTGGGGAGGAGAGCAGAGGCCTGGGCTGGGGCCAGGGTCAGGGGCCAGGGTGGGGAGGGCTCTCCCCCCAGTGCAAATCTTACCAGGTGTGTGGGGATGGTGTGCCCGGCAGTTCCAGTTGATCCCGGCTGGCGATGATGATGCAACCTCCTAGTGGACTCATCAGGCAGCAGGGCATGGTGTGCAGATGTCCGGACAGAGGCCACCCCCCCAGGGAGGATGCTGCTGGTGGCTAATGGTGACATAGCCAGCTGTGCCTCATAGCTAGGGCTGAGGTAGCAGAGGTGTCAAGGCAGGCACTGGCTTGGGCTCCCCGAGCTGCTGGTGGAGGTGTGGAGCTCAGTGGGACAGGCTCCTGGGAGCCCAAGGGACCCACCCCTAGTGACATCACCATGGATGTCAAGCTAGAGTGGGAGCTCAGGCAAGCCACCCATGCTGCAGTACACAGCATAGCTGCGACCTGATACCCAGGGCATGAGGATGGCATCCAGTTGCTGCATAAAGGGCATGGATTTGTGAGCACTCCCTAACTGATGGTTGTAGTTGGTGATTGTAGCCCACTGTGCCTCCAAGGTCTTGACCTTTATGCAGCACTTACCGGTCATGCCTGTGTTCCTGCATCTGGCCTGACAGCCCCTCATAGGCATGCATATTGGAGTACCTGCCCTATGTGAACTGCCACTGCACCTCCCCATCACCCCACAGTACCCCAAGGTCACCAGTCTCCCCCGTGGACCAGATGAAGCCCCAGGTGGTAGCATGTGGCATGGGCAAGGATGCCTTTGGGCCTTGCATGCTGGCTCTCTGGGCTTCCATGCAGCTGTCCCACTCCTGCCGGGTCTGGGCTCTGCCTACAGCACCCATTGCCAGGGCATAGCATGGGACTAGGATCTGCGTTGTGAGACAATGTCCCACAGCACCTGCAGCATCTGGCCAGGCTGCTGGGGGTTGGCTGCAGGCAGCTGGAGCTGGCTATGGTTGCCAGGAGCTGCCTGAAGCTGGATCTGGGTGCTGGCAGGCCTAGCTGCAGCCTACAACAGTCTGCAGCCCTGGATGACATAACCTTGGCCGGAGACAATCACAGCAGAGTGCGGGGCCTGCATGGGGTCCACCTCCCTGTCCTATGGCATGCTCACACCAGGGAATGAAAGCCCTGGCACACTGGATGTGGCAGGACTGTTGGTGGCCAGAACTTCTGGCTGGAACAGGCAAAGAACTGTCCAACCCTCTAGGCAGGCTGGTGTGTTGAACTGTAGCCACAGCCTCTCCACCTGGCTCTGTGGGGCCCCCCAAAGCATGGGGCCTGCCCCTGTTTGCACCCCTCAGGGATGACCCTGACCCTGGCAGCTACACAGCACTGTAGTGCCAGGCAGTGGCACCAGGGTGCAGGCAGGCTGGCATAGGTAGCCTGTGTCCTGTGTAGGGGCAGCAGAAGCCAAAAGTCCCCCCAGGCTCCCTGCTTTTGTATCCCAGGGCTCAAAATATCTTCCAACTTTTAAACAGCCTGTGGCTTGAACTGCCATAGAGGTGGCCCAGTCCTGAGGCAGGAGGGGCCCTGGGGCTGAGCTCAGGCTGGCTCCCTAGCAGCAGGGCTGATCAGGAGCAAAGTTGCTCCTGGTTGGTATCTATACATGTGCTACTGTGCACTTACTACTTACAAGTAAATTTCCTACTCGCATTTGCAAGTAGCAAATTTATTCACAAATAGAGAAGTTTGCACAATAAACATATGCACTTGTAAGCACACATACTTACTGCGCAGTAAACTACACTACTTCACAGTAAAGCATCTCATGTAGATGCACCCAGTGAGATTAAAGCCTAGATCCAAAAAAGGACATTTCAATACCTATCTGTTGGGTGCCTAGCCTCTAGCATGGAATCTACTATGCCAAGTCAGATATTTAGGCTTCCTATACAGTGCATACTCAAAACACTAGGTACCTCAGCCTGGGATCCATACAAGGTTGATAAAATCAGCATGGTTAGCAGGGAGCTGCCAGAGCAGCCAATAAGGGAACCCTGAGAACAGGGATACATCTTCAATCCTGAATTGCTCAGTGCAATGGAGTAGTCCTTCCCTCGACATTGAATACCCAGCCTGGAAGGGAGGCATCCATCCACTTTTCTTTAGAAATCATTGTGGATGACTGGCCTTCAAATCCAATGCCTGCCTGAGGGATTCAACCCCCACATCAGGGAGTGGAGGAACTAGAGTTCACATCTGTGACATGCTGGGTGACTTATCTAATCACCCAAATGCTTTAGAAATGTGGGATGGCACCAGCATTTTAACAGAGGCAATAGCATCTGAATTTTGTGCAGAGCCAGACCTTCTAGTTAACCTCTAAGAACATATACTGAATCAAGAGCCTCAGGGAAGATAAGCAGAGGAGCACCTTATTTACAGAGCCTTGTCATCCTTAGATATAACCTAAGTGCAGAACTGTTCAATCTTGCCAAGACTCGGGTATTTCTGGGGGTGAACAGAGTTTTTCAGGATTGTAGTTTGGGACTTTGGTACCTATATTCCATCTAAGTCTTATTTTAGGCGCAAAAGTGACTTTTCCAGTGTCACAGAGAAGATCTATAGCAGAACCGAGAAGAGAGCTGAGGCCTTCTAAATTATTAATGTAGCTAATGGACAATCTTTTCAGTTGGTGGATTATTTAGTAGCAAAGTACATTAACAAACTATGGCAGAACAGACAGCTTCTGCTATGAGAAAAGCACTGTTTTCTATTCCAGTGTCCACAAAAAATGCTCATACCTTCTTCCTGCCCAGAGTATCTGAGTGTCTTGCAAGCTTTAAGTTCATTAAACACAATTAAACTCAGTCCCATGAAGTCTGACATACCCTGATTCCTCTCCCCAGAAGGAGAATTATGTGTGCTGTGGTAGTTTCCTAGTAGGGGACTTAAAGTATTGTTTATTTTTCTAAATATACGTGTTTCTATTAATGCATTTTAGTGAAGGCAAAATTGAGGAAGTGTGCATTGCCCTTGGAGTAATGAAATATGGTGGAGTAATGAAGTATGATGGAGTAACGAAACAGCAAATGCATGCATACCTTGGCAGACAGTGGGGAAGGGGCCAGGGTTGCACTGCCACAATAAGGATCGGGCTTCTTGCAGCATCCCAGCTATCCATCCCGAGGAGTGCATGCCAAGCAAAATGTCTTTGCATGCTACACTCTGGCACGCATGCTGGGGGTTGTCTACCCCTGTAATATACCATAATTATAATATAAGATATTAAACTATCTATTCAGTCTATTCAGGCTTGGAAATGTTTATACTACAGCAGCCTATAGTATGGCAACAGACATCAGGCAAGTGAAAGCAGATAATGAGAAAAAATGTCTTTAGGCCACCCTCACATTGTATGTGCAGAAGTGTCTGTCATAGTCATTGCTTTTGCTTTTCTAATGTTTTCTCTCTGGTAGGGATTCTTGTGCCTGTTTAGCTGCAAGAGTGTAATGCTTAACTATATTTATGAAACTGTAGCCTGTCTACATTGGAAGCTTGCCTTGATGAAGCTAACATCATGCAAAACCATGTGCTGTAGCCAAGGCCTGACATTACTTTGGGGATACAACTTTCACTCCTTTGAGTCTATCACTCATGCCACATATTCTAAGTGGATAACTAAATTGTGTTTACTGCATGAGACATCTGAATTACTGTGAGTAAGCATCAGAAATTATTTAAACTGGAGCATTTTTTCTACCTAATATTATAGTCTTCTACTACACACATGCTAATGCATAGATAGCTTTGACTGCTAAAAGAAGTATATATACCTGAAGGAACATACTTTTAATTAGCTTTGGAGATCAACTTTTCTCAAACAAGATGATACACAGACACACATCTCTTTTCTTTAATATAGCTCTACAACTGCATATACCTCAATCTCTGAGAAATATATTACATGTTTTACATTATGATCTTTCTCAAAAACCTTTTTAAATGAACTATAATACTCCATGTAGGCGACAAGTGAAGCAAAGGCTTTTCTTTATCCACAAACCAGAGTGACCAGCAAGCTAGATCAGCAGCCATGCAAGCTTTCCCAAAACCTTTTGCCAGTCTGTTTCTATCCTGATATGAAATAATCATCTGAACTTAAATTTCGAAGCCCCTTCTCTGATTTTGCCATAAGAGTACAACCTAGTCATCTATCCTGCACTTTTGGAAATCCCATAGGAAACTCCTGGACACGATGATGATTGACTGACCTTGTATGGGGGATAGTATAAAAGCTAGCTGCCAGTAAAGTATCCAGATCCAGATACTATCCATAGTATCCACTATCCAGATACTATGCTCCCTACAAGTGAGAGAGCTATCTAGACAAACACATGCTCGCTATGCCACCAGCCGATGTCTGGTAGTTGAAGGATTCCTCCTTAACAAATCATGGCCAACTCTAGTGACTTAGCATACCTGTTGGAAATGTGGGGAGAAGACAGCCCCAAGCAGTCAGTCTCTCCATATTAAAAGGAATTGTCAATTTGACAACTTGGTTATGCAAAAACCAAGAATTGCTGGGGCCATCCTGTATATATGTATATAGAGAGAGAGATTTGTCAGTTTGCTTCCTTCATCCCCGGAAGCCCAATCTAAGTGGAGGAAGAGCTCATGATCGACCATCAGGAGGGTCAAACAGATGTCCAGTACATGCTAAATGGAGTTGTACAATTTGTCTCCAAGAGTTTTATGCAGCTCAGTGAACAATTGGCCCCTGTGACATTGGTTTATTTTTGCTGATGTGGAAGCCACTGCATTCAGTACTCAATTGAACCTAACAAACCAGACTTAAGGAGACAACAACTTCGTAAGAGTTTGAATTAAAACACCCCATTTCATATTAGCAGTGTCATAGGTTGTTGTTCATTCCCACTCAAATAATTTCATTTAGTTCTCAATTTATAGTCCCACACTTTCAGTTGAAGTCTGTTTCACCACTCCTGTTGATTGTGCTTTTTTAGAAAAAAAATTATCTTAAAATATTACAAATATCCCATGAAAATTTAAAAAATAAAAATAAAAAATCTGTCTTTACTAAAACCTCTTAGAGCATAGATATATTACTACAAGTAGAGGGAGGTTTAATTTGTGTTTGAATCCAAGCTATAAATGATGATTTGTATGGAAAGCAAAAATGTTTAGGAAGAGAGTTCTTCAGTTCCAAAAAGATTGATTCTTTGGTAGGCAAATTTCTTAGTCTACAAAGTAATTTAGAAAGGACTGTATTATAAATTACAAAATACAGTACATAGCACTCACACTAAGGGTGGATTTGTTATTATGACTGCCTGAGATCTGATAAACTATTATATCTCACTTTATAAACACTTTATTAAATATCACACTATCTCAAACCCAAGAATGTTGTATAAAAGCAACTTGCATCCACTCTTTGCCATAAAACAAGAATTATTCCCTTGATTATTTTCTATGAACTATAATAACCATAACATAAACAATATAATCTTTGGGTAAACACCACAGGGAACATGGAGCATAGAACTGGACAGAGACTGCTGGCTCCAACTTGAAAGCAATTTTCTGCTTTATTTAATCTGGTTTAATAATAGTTTTAATTGCAGCATTTTTAAATTACTGAAACAATTCTAACATTTCGTTACAGAGTATATCTTTTGAGGAAGCAGCTCATCAAGTGTAATGATTAAATTTATTTGTGTTCTAGTTCAGATTTGTTACTGGATTTCAGAAGTATGTCTGTTTTCAACGTTGATCATTCCCCTTCTTTACACATCTAGTTATGAAGGAATAAAAATAAAATTCTTCTGCCTTTAGAGCACAGGGTTTCTATGTTTTGGTCCTAAAACTTAAACTTAACTTTTGTTTTCATAATACCTGAAGGCCTGACACTGCTGCCATTAGCCCTCATGGCAAAACTTACCTTGACTTCAACTGGGAGCAGGATCTGCTCTTTACGGCTTTGCAGGTGTTCCTCAATTTGTACTCTAAATCCTTTTTTATTATTCTTCTCTATGAATCATAGAAATGGTGAGGATAAGTGAAGCAGAGGAAAACAAATAAATCTGTCAGGATCACACACAACTGAGTTCCCATGATTGCAAAAACAGGGTCACTCATGACACATCTTTGCTATTGGTCACGGGCATTTACCCAACATCTTAGGCAGGGTTTGAATCCACACTAAGCTCTGTGTTGTCGAGACTGCACTGCTAGCAGCATCCAAATAAAGCTAGCTCAGAAATGTGTATATGAGTTGCACTTACAACAGTTTATGCACATGCTCCATTCTCATCCCCATCTTCTATTTCTAAATAAAAGCTAAATTTGCATGTATACACCTAGGGCCAAATGTGAACTGAAAATTCCTATCTGTAATTTTACACTTTTGTGACCTTTTATTAGACCAGCTAAAATAGTTGGAAAAATTCTTCTTTGCAAGCTTTTGGGTACAAACACCCTTTGTCAGGATGAGAAAGCATCTGCAGCTGGTCTGTGCTCTTCCTGGATGGACTAGAATGGAAGCCAAAGGCCAGTATGCATGTGAGAATGCCGGTCAGTGAAGATGCAAAGTGAGGCAGAAGAAGGGTAGAAAGGGGAATGTACACCTGGTGATAAGAATATGGCTGATAAATAGTAGCAAGGTTACCTGGGGTATCAGATGTTAGCCAGGTTATAAGGTTTCATAAAGTCAATGTTTATATTTAGTCCATGATTTTTTATATCCAGTAGGCTGATGAAGTGAAGTTCGTAGGCCCACCTGCAAAAGATATTTTGGATACTCCCTTTAAGGATTAAAACTGAAAGATTGGAGAGAGAGTGATTTTCTTGTGAGAAATGTGCCCCCACAGATAACTGGATATTCTTGTCTTTGATCAATTTTCAGTATCTGTTCATTTTGGTATGCAGTTTTTGTTTGGTTTCTCCTACATATTTACATCAGGGCATTTGGTGCACTGGATGAGATATATATATTTCTGGAGGTGCAGCTGTAAGATCCACGAATGCTGATGGTTCGGTTGTGGCGTGTAGTTATTGTGGTGGTGGTGGAGATATGTTGACAGGTTTTAAAGTTCTTGTCACCGTAGGAAGTTTGCATCTAGTGATGAGGTTGGCAAGGGTCAGTGCTTGTTTAAAGGCTAAGATGGGTGTTTCCTGGAAGACCTCTTTAAGACTTGAGTCTTCTTCTAGTATGGGATGCTGTCCCTAGGAGGAGCAAATCAGGGCAACTGCCCCAGGCCCCATGCTTTGGGGGCCACCACAGAGCTGGGCTGGCTTTGAGTCCAGCCACTCTCTGCCCCTCCCTACCCACTGCCTCCAGGCCCCACACAGGCAGATTTGCCCCGGGCCCCACACCCTGCTACGGTCATCTCTGGTTGCAGTCCTCTGAGGATTTTCAGCATAGGTTCCAGGGAGGGATGTGTCATAACTAGTGGTGTGTAATTCATGGGGGGTTTCTTTCTCGACTACAGCAATTCTTCATGTGGTATCTGGGTGGCTCTTTCAAAAGTGCAGTCTAGCTCTCCTTGTTAAGTGAAAGCCCTTTTGAGATTTGTGAGGTGATGATCACAGGTCATGCTTCACGTCATGGGATGCTACTGCGTAGTAGTAATGTGCAACTGAGCAGTCCGCACCTCTTGTAGACCCGACCACTGTGGATGAAATGCAGGAAGTCAGTCTACATCAGGTCTGCACCAAATGTTACCAGCAATGGAGCTGCACTGATGATATGGCAACAATGGGAAACAAGAATGGGTTAAGCATAGCTACAACAGTGCATCGTTTTTCAATGGTGTCCTCTGTATTATGGGTTGAATGTCTGCCCATTGTGTAGTGCCTGATGGTCATCCAGTAGCACATATTGAGAATCCTATTACCTACAAAGGTATTAGGAAAGTGGTCCCAGCTGAAAGCATTTATCCAATTCCAATTGTTGTTTGGACAGCTAAAACATTAAGGCCAGCATTGTTCCATTTGCTACTGTTTAAAACAACACAACGACTGTTTAGAATTCCATGTTGTTTCACAACACGCTGAGTTTATTGTGCGGGGGAAGAAACATTCCGGAAAAATGTATTCCTCAAACCACATGTTTTTAATAACTTCAGCCTAAGTAATTAATATCTAAAATAATCAGATTGCTGCATGAATGTGCTGCTTGGAATAGTGGTAGATCTTTATGAATTTGCAGGGACATTGTGGGGCTTTCAGTGGAAATTTGCTGTTGATAATAGCCTTACTGAGCTCAGCATTGTGCTCTTTATTTTTTCTTTAAAGCCATTTAAAAGTGCGGTTTTATTTAGGGGAGGAAAAAAAATCATTTCCTGCATTTCAGATAAAAAGATGTCTATTCCACACTGTAGTCTTGTAAATACACGTTGGAAAATGGCATATGCAAGAATTCTCTATGCAGTGTATGTCCGTTTTTTTCACACATGCCTCCCAGATGTTTACATGAAGGCTGGGCACAACTTGGGTATGTGTGCTTTTCAAAAATCAGCCTGGGGGGTTTTACATTAGAGATAAAATCCTATTTCTACAGTACAGAAGTTGATGGTAGCTGTTATGGATTGCAGTGGATGCTGGATAAAATCCTGAGTCTCCATTCCACTGCAGACTTAAACATGTGGTTAACTTTAGCACTGTATGCATGTCTACGCTGAAAATTTCAGTTCATTATAGATATACCAGAGCTACCTTTTAAACAAGCTTCTGTACCACAAGCAGTTTAGTCAGAGAAGCATGCATGTACTGATTTACCCTGCTGAGAAATAGTTTGGGGAAATGTAAGATATTATAATATTTTGAATGTTGTAATGAAATAAACATACTGGAAAGGAAAAATCCATTTTTTCATTTAAAAGGGGTAAGATTTAAAAAAACAAGGCAAAACAAAAACACTTCCTTGCAATATCTAATGCTGCTTTTTTGTTTTTTTACAACTGCCAAACACAAACCTGAATGGTCAGCTGAAGTTCTGAAGTACCAAGGAGGTCTACTCTAAAATAAAGTACATGCAAATGTGTATGTGCACACAGAAAAAGTATTGAATTATATATGAAGCAATCGTTTTCAACATCTGCTCTATGCAAACACACAAACCTGCATAACAGACAGTGGACCCACCCAGCATTCCTACTCTCCTCTTGACTTAATCCATGCTTGGATGCTCAAGGGTAAATGGGAGTCTACTAAACAAAAATAATGTACTGAGAAAGATTAACAACGTTAATTAATATAGACTTGGGTATGGAAGAAAACCTGTTAGTACTGAATGAAACAGCTTTATGACATATTTACAGCTGTTTTATAGTGGGACAAATTTTTAAATGTGTAAAAATAATCTAAGGACACTTTAGGGCAGATTTATAGAAGTACCATGGTGCCTAGAGATGCTTGTTGGGATTTTCAAATACTTCTAAGGCCAGGATCCTCAAAGGGTTTGAGATGGTTAACTTTCACGGATGTCAGGGAAAGTTACGGCCTTTTGAAAATCTCCTTTACCTACCTATCCAGACCTTTAGACACATAGGGCATATCCAGACAAGCACGGATGTGCAGTTTGTGGTACTATACACCTCCTGCGTCACATGTCAAAAAAAACCCCTGTGCCTTAAAAAAATGGGGCAGCACATGTGGCGGTGGCATGCACCACTGGGAACCAGAGCCTGGCCAGCTGGAGCTGTGCTCCAGCTGCCAGATAGACTGAGTACAGCCAGATTGCTGCAGCTGCAGCCCCCAGAGGCCCTCAGGACCCCAGGAAAGGCCTCCCTTACCCCACCCAGGGCAAGCCTCCCTGACCCCACCCAGGGCAATGCACCACAGCATGCATGCACGGGCATTTCCTGGGGACAAGCAGCAGCAGCATATATACACTGCTGTAAGTCCTTGGGAAAAGGCACCTTCCTGTTCATGGGGATGCACCCTTAAATACCTTTAAAAATCTGGCCCTGTGTAACTAAGGTCTTATTCTGTTTCAAACTGGAAAGGTAAACTCAATTAATTGCAGGAGTAAGTGGAGAGAAGATGATTTGATAGGTCCATTATTGAATTGTTTCTGAATTAAAATTCTAAACATGATTTTTGAAAGAACAGTTCATATGGGACAAGTGGCACTGAAGCTACCTCAGTCCACTCTGGTTAGACTGATCAACAATGAACTGTATGCAGAGAGGAACAGACTCTGCTCCCATGGAAATCACTGTAAGTTCTGGCACTGAATTCAGCAAGAACAGAATCAGGCCCAACAAATCAAAGTGCATGTGTATGTACTATATACTATATACACACCTTCTCATACAACTCACATAACTGTACCTACACAAGCACTGAATCATAACAGGGTTGAATCAGCCTGTTTTTCTGCTAGAGAATCCATAAAAAGAGATTTATTGTCATATTTCCCTTTTGTGTTACAGTATTTGCCTTCATCATAAAACGTTCCCAACAGTTCACAGCAAAGCGAATACAACAGCTTTGTTAGTCCTGCCCAACCTTTTCTCTGCTAAATGCAATGCTTATGATATAATTAAGTTAACTGCTATTTGTGTTGATGTTAGCTGGGTTGACCGTTGCCCCTGCCTGCCTTAACCAACCTTACTGGAGGCCTGATTTATACAGAGGGGTTGTAAAGCAGGAGCTAAAATGGGCCAGAGCTAGGCCACAAGTCTATAGAAACCCATCCAAGCAGTTTTAAGTTTTATTCTTCCTGCAGCAGATTTAAAGCGGCTTTGTACAACAGTCAAACAAGAGTAAGCAGCTGTGGAAAATATAACAAATCATAATAGCAGTTTAACAGAGAGGCAGATTCCAGCAAAGAGAGAGCCTAACCACTTGCAAAATGCTGCAAGAGGACAGAGGTGCAGCAGAAATGTCCTCTGATCTGAGAGTTTGGCTTATGGAGGGGAGGAGGGGAAAAAAATCCCATCCAAGCCGATTGCTTCAGAGCACAAACTGCACTCGGGAAGGGGGTCCTATTTCTGAGCCCACTGCTGTGGTAGCAACACTGGCGGGTTCATCCCTTGCTTTGCTGGCAGGCGATGGTGGGGTGGGGGATTTGCCCCCGTGGGGCAAAGTGCTCACAAGCTGACCAATAATTACAAAGCAAACAAGGGTGAAATATTGGATCGGCCTCACTAGTGACATGATCGGCGCTTTTTGCCGCCAATTTGTTTGTGCAGCTATATTTAAAGGCGCCTGATTGAGGAAATGTTGAAAATAGCAGTTAGGGTTTCCCTAATGAGACCTCTAGAGGAAAGCAGTGGCATTCAGGGGGGCTCGAGGAGCGAGGGGAGGGGAGGCAAGGAGAGGCTTAACCCTTGCCTGCCCTCGGGAGGCTTACCCCAGGCTTGAGCAGGGAAGAGGAGGGCGGGGGGCGCCTGGCTGCTCCAGGGAGCATCCATCCAAAGGGATGTGTTACATCACCCGCCCCCGGTGCGGGGTGTCCCATTCATCAGCAAACGCCCTTGACAGCTTTCAGAGCAGCCCGATCTTGGCTTTTTTTGTCTCCCCCCGGGACATGGCAACGCCCTAGTGGCAACGCACGGGCCTGTGCCTCAGTAGCCCGGGGCTGGGGGGCGCCGGGTGCAGGGCTGCGGGAGGGGCAGGGCGGACGAGCCGGCCCCCCGGGGCCGGGATGCTGCGGAGAGGCGCAGCTTGCCCCCGGGGCAGTCACCTCTCCGGAGCTGGCCCCTGCGCCGGGGGGGACAGCGGGATTTCAGCTGATCGGCCCCGGGCTCAGCCTCGCCGCACGTGCAGCCCTGGCACAAACGTAGCGCTGCTCTGCCCCCGCTCCGTCCAGCCCCTGCCCCTGCCCCTGCCCCCCGCGCCCAGCCCGCCGCCGGGCCCTGCGCTGGGCATCAGCTCGACGCGCCTGGCGAGGCAGCCCATGCTCACCTCGCCTGCGTGCCGGGAAGTCTGCCGGAGGCTTTGGGGAGGACGGGCAGCGTGTGCTAGGAGGAAGGGGATTTGCACCCGTAAAGCTTCCAGAGAAGGATTGCTCCGGCTGCTCGAGTGGGTCTAATAAAAGAGATCAGATTTAGCCAGGGAGCCCGCTCTGCCTAGGAGCAAGGGGCTGCTGACAGAGCAAGCCGTCCAGGAAAGGCTTGGAAGAGGAAAACTAGGATCAGCCAGCCTTCGGGAGATCAAGTGCCTCTGCTGCGGGGACACCCAGAGAGATGCTGTGTCCAGCTCGCCGTTTGCCTGACTGTGTCGGGGACTGGCATTGCGGAGCGCTGGCATTGTAGCTCAGCTTGCAGCTAGTAGAGAGAAAAAAATGGGGCGGTGGGGGGTTTCTCATATGAATGTGTCAGCAACCGAGGCCTTGTGACTCTCCTTGCAGTATAGTCCTTGCGCCGTTGTTTGCTTGCTGTGTAAGTCTGTCCAAGAGGGCTTTCTATAAACGCATATTCATTCTCACAAGCTCACTTCCACTTCCAGGCTCAATTACTGCCTGGCTGAATCCTAGGAGGAATAAATACACGTGCGATCTTTGGTTTTCAAAGCAAAAAAAAAAAATGGATACAATTTTGGAAGGTGCTAATGCTTGGGAACGAGTGTGGGATTCAGGTCTCTCTGAGCAAGCTCGCTCCAGTGCTAGGAGTCGAGGGATGCTGATATTGTCTCTTCTCTTGTATAAAGTGTTAAGCAACTTTAATCTAGTCACATTTTAATGGGTTGTTTCGTACACTTCAAATAGTTCAGAAGGCATTATTATCATGTTATTAGAGGTTTAGCATTGGGTGTCTATCTGTGATGTAGTTAGCTAGCTATGATGTAACGTTGATTGTTATATATCAAATATACACCGTATTTTTAAGGAAAATAGAGATCAAACGAGTTGGGGGTGGGGTTTAAGAACCTGGAAAAAGAAGTGGCTTCGCTTTTGCTAGAAAGAAAAGGCAATATTATTAAGCTCTTTAGTTATGTAAAATATTTGTGTTGACACAGGTATAGTGAACGTCAGAGCCACAGCTTTCGTTTCCTTTTTATATTTTTTTCCCCGTATACAGTTAGGCAAGGAAATGAAATCCAGTTATTCAGTGCTCAACTGCTTCAGTTTCGTTCTGAGAAATAGTGTAAAGGAAAGACAAAGAGAAACGATTTTGCTGCTTAAAATGAAGCAAACAAACATTTTGCAAATCACGTATCGGTTGTATAATCTGTATCAACAAATTACACTACCAGTTTCCAGTCAGCCTCCTGCCTGCTGTTTATGTTATGACATTGCTGTTTGTAATTATTTTTATTTTTATTTTACGTCACTTTTAACAAAATCCAGAACCTTTTCTCCCCAAGTTTTGTACACAACTCTCCTTTTCGATAAGATGTTCTTTTCCTATCTCGCAGATTTTCTTTCCCAATGTTTAGAGCTCTCTCGCGGGCGCTTTCCAAGCTTTCTCCCTTGGATGTTAAGGACTTGTTTGTCCCTGTCTTACTTTATTTGTTTGTGTGAAATTTAGTTTGAAAGGAGATCAGAGAGAGCAGGAGGGGTCTGTAATAAGAGAATGACCAAGTGACCTAAAGGCTGATTATATGTCATTAACTGGAGACTTGGTGTATCCAAATTACCAAAAAGACCTCACTCAGCCAGATCAATTACACTGAGATGCGTGTAGAGGAGTTGTGGGCTCCGCAGCTAAACACGCGGACTGTGCTCCCCGCCTGGCGCAGCACTCAGCTGCTAGCTTTAAGCCCGGCTCGGTGTGTTTGGGATAATTATTCCATATCGCGACATGTCCCAGCAGATAGATGAAGAAAGCGACTGAGGGGACATTCAGGACAAAAGTCCAGTTAATTGTGTAAGCTCCGATGGGGTCTTCTTGAAGTCAAACGAGGATGCTTTTGATCTGGAAGCCCAGCCCTGCTTTCCCTTCAGATGGATAATAAAAGCAGTGCTTTTTGAGCATCCAGCCCCAGCACCTTTGAGACAGCACGTGAGCCCAAGACAAACAATTATTCCCCAAAACAACGACATCGGCCAAAACACCCCGATCGGCACTGATCTGCAAAGCAGCTTCAAAAATACAGGAATGCAAACAATATCAAAGTGCGGGTGGGAGAAGGAAATATGTGCACAAAGCGTATGCCTAATAAATAGTCCGAGATATGTTGTCTGTTCAATATCGAATTTTATAAAGTCTTTATTATTTTTTCTTCTGGCCATCAGCGGGGGTTTTGTTGTTCTTTTATGTGACATAAATACAACTCTGCATCCTCGCTCGCAAATATAAGCAATCTTTGCATAATTGCTTACACATGCGGGGGTGGGAATGCGCATGGTTTTCGCGTTTACGGCACATCGCTGCAGCTCACAAAGTGGACAGTGTTTTGGCTTTTTGCTTTTTTTCGAGTCGTTTCTGTTTCTTGCATACACAATGGCAGGAAGATTATCATGCCTGGCATATTTGTGCGTTCATTACTGATCAGAGTAACGCAAACCAGGGTTCCTCGCCGACCATCGGCAGCAATTGATGCAGACATGCTGGACCATATTCTGCCCTCTGCTGTACCCGGTGAAACCAAGGTTGTTTGAGTATATAGCTCGGGGCACTAACTAGGCCCACTAGGCAGGAGTTATTTTCATTAAGGCAAATTGACTGGTTTGGCTTCAAATGCTACTTCTCCCCTGTTGTTGGGGCTTTTTAAAATTCTTTTTATGACAAGCTTTCTGGCCTGAGATATTGCTCTGAACTAACTGGAGGCATAGCGGTGCGTGCATTACCATCTGCAGGACACTTGGCACTTGGACATTTCCAAATTCATTTGAGAATTATATCCCTTTCTAATTCACTTGGTCTCGGGTCAATGACACCATGCACTCTATAAATTCAGACACGTCTAAACTTTTCAAGACATTTGCAGGGAGATAGTGCTGGGGGTTAGTCAGATAGGAGAGTCCTGGCTCCTCCAATGAGCTAAAGGGCACCTAGCCACACATGGCCTGGACAGGCCTGCCACCAGAAACGCTATTTCTGCTCTTCTGCTCCCGTGGGACACTGTCATGAGAGCTACTGGGTTTACCTGATTTATACATTTCCAAATTGGAACTCAGCTTTCCAGAAGTCAAGATGCTGCATTAGTTGACATGTGCAGGGAGGAGCTGAAGGAAAATGCTCTTGAGCACATTCCTGTGTTGGACTTTGTTCAGGGCATTTAGGAAGAAAATCTATCAGTATGGTAATTTAGCATGGTCTACCAGGCCAGGAAGAAGATTATCAAACATCATCATCTGCCTGATCCAGAAAAAAAAAACCCTTTAGGTTTTCCTTCCATGAGAAGTCCTTGCTTAAGGCAAGTTTCATTAAGGAAGAGAGATGGGTTCCTTGAATAACCCGTGCTGGAAAAATGTTTTAAATTTGTTCTAGAGCAGAGGTCTCATCCCTAAAAGGATGTGAGGAGAGAGCTGTGATTGGTGTTATCCATCAACGCTCATCCTGGTTTGTTGTGTTTGTTATTAAATAAAGCTGGTGCTTGGGCCTCGTGACGGAATTGGCAATTTAAGGGGTGCAGCTGACCCTACACCCAAGTTCCACTTCTTAAAAAATATATATAGACCCCGTTGATGCCTTTCTTTACATTTTTGCTTCGTTAGACTTTTTCCTGATTCCTACTTCGTAGAATCCGCCTCTCCTTTTTTAAAACATCATGATACACTACTGAGACCAGGACAAAGCGAAGCAAGGAGTCTTTCTCCTAAAACTCAAGACACGCATTTTTATTCCTTTGGCCTGTTTAATTTCATCACAACTTCAGGTCCCGTTTATTTTGCACTCTCTTGTGTAAGCAGAAAAAATAAATATGCGAAAAGACTGCGTTTTCCACCCAAAAGAAAAAGAGCTATCTTCCCTTTTTCAAATATTTAGTTTAATTCTGACTGCTTGCAAAAAATAACTCACAAAACCGAGGTGGGAAAAAAATGTTTTTCCAGTCTCTGTCATGTCCTTTGACTCTATTCCAGGGAGAGGGGAAGGCAAGTAACAGAGATGGAAAATCTTTGTTGGAGCTGCTTCTGTGTGGCTAAAGGAAGAGAGGGAACCCCTACGGTGCGCTACAGGGACAGTCACCAGGCAGTTGGGATTCTCTGGAAATCTACTCTGGTGTCGTTGGGCTGCAAGTTGTGGGGCACAGGGTGGAGGAGAGCAGGCAGCAACCTCGTGGCATTGCACTCAAGGAGCAGGGAGAGGATGCTGCTGTCCTGCGCCCTCCGTAGGTCTCCTGCTGGCACGAACACAGCGCAGAGTTTCCCAGGGCAAAGTGCCCCGCAGCCGGCTTGGTCCATCGCTGCTCTTGCTCCTCTGGCTCACCCTTTGTCGGTACGAGATGCAACGATCTCATTCATACCGCATTGCTGAAATAAAGGGGGGTGTTAGATAAAGTCAGACTTCATGCAGGATAACGTCTCCATCCCACTGAGCCGACAAATACCCCTCCGCGGCTGGAGTCACAAGGGGGCTGCGTGTGATGATCAAAACTAAAGCAAAACCAAAAAGAGGGAGGTTAGAACAAGGGGTGCGTGGCTTCGTGACAGGACGGGGGGTGGATTCCTGTTCCAGTCTGAGAGCACAGCTGTAGCGCTTGGAAATGTGCAGTTATAATCCTGCTGGGCACAGAAATGCGTCGTTATAATCCTGCTGACCCTTCGGTACAGAGGAATAATGAATTAATGACGGAATAACGCTGCTCGCTCTGCGGACCGCAGTCTCCATCAGCATCTCGCGTATCTTTTAGGGCTTTTTCTCTGCCGTGTGTTTTTTCCGTTTCTTTCTTCGCTTGGGATGTTTCAGGAACAACCGAAGCAGTTCATCGTCACAACTACAGCGCAGTCGGGGATACAGAAAACGCCTCGCACTGTGCTATTAAGACCGAGTCGATTGTGGGGGGGTGGGGAGGAATTACATAGAAATACACCCCTTTGGCCTCTGCAATGCCACAAGCTCCTCTTCCTAAAGGAGAGGAGCTTGCGTCTCAACTAAAATCGCGACGCTTTTCAAGGAAGTCTACGTCTTAAAGCTCCCCCCGGTCAGTGCAACATTCAAACAATGCCTGTTGGTTTGTTTTTAAAATAATCTGTCGGCTCCAGCCTCCTGCATGTTGCAGGCACCAACGTTTTTCATACCTAAAATGCAAGCATTACACAGACACGATTGCTTTCGAAATGTAAATCACTCACGTTGAGTTCTTTCAAATATAAAAATGGCTTTACGTCCTCAATGGTTGTGGACATCTGTTTAGAGTTTTATACCCAGATGCACATATATATTCCGGCATATAAACTTTAAAGATATATATATATCTATATCTATATATATATATATAAAGAGAGAGAGAGAGAGGTGTGTATCTGCGTATAATATATACATATGGATAATAATACACACACACCTGGGTATATATGTGTGTGTATATATGTGTATTTATATAGATAGATATAGATATATGTATGTATGTACGTGTGTGCGTGTAATATATATATACACCCAGTTATATACATACATGTGTAGCGTATATATACCTAGATGCATGTGTGTGTGTAGAAAATCCAAGAGATGTGTATGTGTATATATACCCAGATACATACATATATATGCATATGAGTATACACGCACACACATGCACGGCTATATTTGCATATATATCAAGTATGCACAGACACATTTTTATCTTGCCTGTTGGGTTTAATTCAACATTCCTCGTTTGAACGATATACATTTATATTTGGCCGCTTTTTCTAGTTCTGGGTGTTTCTACACCAAAGCAAGGCGCCGTCTGTTTTTTCTCATGCCTGCAGCCTACAACTCCAAGGCGATGCTGAGCTGGTTTGTACGGTGAGGAAAGACAAGCAATCCTAAACACCCTGAGCCTGCTGCAAACACGCATGGAGCAATCGTCTTCTTATTCCTCCCGTCGTTTATCTGTGTGTGCGTGCAAAGAGATTGTTCTATTGCCAGCAAGTAAGCTACAGAGCAGCCCGGCATACGCTCCTACTTAACTCTTGTTTTACACTCAGGAATGACCACCCCCAAGAAGATTTGGTTTGGTTTGGTTTTGATGTGGCTTGGGGTTTGGGTTGACTTCCCCCACCAGCTGGCAGGGTTTCGGCCCGTTACCCCAATATAGATCTCACTCTCCCTTGCCAAACAAATTGTGTGTGTGTGTGAGAGAGAGAGAGAGAGAGAGAGAGGGAGAGAGAGAGTTGATTCCGGCTATCAGACTTTGCAGGCGATGGATTTGCGGTTCCTCTCGGTTTCTCGCAAATTCTTGCATCTCTCTCTCTCTCTCTCTCTCTCTCTCTCTCTCTAATTTATGACCTATTGGCTCCTGTTGACACTGTTTTCCATGCTGCCCGTATTGTAGTATTGCATTTTTAATACAGGCGTAATCAGCCTCCGTGTCAGCCAAGACACCTCTGGTGGGTATTTGATATTTCACAGCTATTTAGTCATATTCCTCCCCATGTGAAGATGACAGCCATTCCTTGGCGCGAGTCTTGCCTCCAAAGTTACCAGGTTCCCTGTGAATTACAACCTGAGATCCATTTTCCTCTTGTAACGGGTTCGAGATTACAAAAGCGAAATACCGAAATATCTACTGGATTTCCTCCCGGCCTGGCTGTGAAGCCAACCTTTAACTATTCCCTTTCGATAGCTAAACCTGCTTTCCGCGGGTGCCTGCTTCCTTTTACTGGCGAGGCAGGAATGCGGAGAGCTATTTATATATTGGTTAATACCAAGTCGAAAATAAGCTCTGAACACGCTGTAAAAAATATTCGGTTACTTACAGTCCTGAAACAAGCGGGGAACTGATTTGAGGCACAAAGGATTGGATCCGGAGGCACCGCTGTCGGGTGTGCACACGAGCCCGGCACGCTGGAAGAGAAGCGTTTGCAATAGGAGTTACTGTTAGTGTAAAGCGATTTACCACACGTCTGTGCGTGCGTGTGCATGTACGTATGTGTGTGTGTGCGCGTGAGTATATGTGTGTGTGATATAGACATCTATAATCTAAACTTCTTCCTGGCTGCCCCGAACCGTTTTTTGGAGAAGTCGGTTGCTCTGAAGTCAGAGCCGATCTTCTCCCTTTCCAGACACAACCCCCCTCCCGAACTACGTCCAATAACTGCATCTCCCTCTCTCTCTCTCTCTCTCTCTCCATCCTCATGGAAAGATCCCTGGCGTTGAGGTTTTTGTGTGGCCCCCTCCCCTAGACGTGCGAGCCCCGGTGTTTCTCCTGGACGTGTGCGCGCATCACCGCGGCTTCCTCGCTGGGCGCGGAGCTGGTGGCTGCCCCCGGCTGGCGCTGGCGCTGGCGTCGCCATCCCCGGAGGAGGACCTGGCTTGAGCTCCATCCCGTCTGTGGCTTTGAAGGAGTTTATTTAAAATTTTAAAAGAACAAAAAAACCCCACAAACAAACAAAAAAAAATTAACCCCCCCCCCCCAAAAAAAGCCCTTTTTGTTTTTCACCAGCAAAGCGCCTGCGAACCGCCCGCATTAACCTCTGCCTCCATGATAACGGGATCCCTCCCCCCTTCCAAAGACGGGGCGGGTGCCGCAGCCAATAGGCGGCCCGCAGCTGAGCAATTAGTGACGGCCGACATCAAATGCGGCCGGCGCGGGGCCCCGCCCCCCCTGCGGCGCGCTGATTGGCCGCCGCGGCCTCTGACGACATATATTAACCCGGGCGGCCCCCCGCAAGATGTAGCTGTACATGGAGCTCGCGCCGGGGAGCCCGGCCAGTGCCCAGCCCGCACCGCCGCCGCCGCAGCCAGGCGGGGCCCATGAGCGCTGAGGCCGGGCGCGGGATGCTGCGGGCGCCGCCCTGAGCGCTGCAGGCGGCGGGCGCCGCGCGGGGATGGAGTGAGGCAGCGCCCGGGGAGGCGGCAGCGCCCCATGAGCCGCGGCTGAGCGCAGCGGGGGGGCTGGGATGAGTCTGGTGGGCGGCTTCCCGCACCACCCCGTGGTGCACCATGAGGGCTACCCCTTCGCCGCCGCCGCTGCCGCCGCCGCCGCCGCCCGCTGCGGCCACGACGAGAGCCCCTACTTCCACGGCTGGCTGCTGGGCGGGCCCCCGGAGATGTCCCCCCCCGACTACAGCATGGCGCTGTCCTACAGCCCCGAGTACGCGGGCGCCGAGCACCCGCACCCGCA
>NW_017728913.1:26423425-26431747 GCF_001723895.1 Crocodylus porosus | reverse complement strand
GAGCTGCGCGAGTGCATCCCCAACGTGCCGGCCGACACCAAGCTGTCCAAGATCAAGACCCTGCGCCTGGCCACCAGCTACATCGCCTACCTCATGGACCTGCTGGCCAAGGACGACCAGCACGGCGAGGCCGAGGCCTTCAAGGCCGAGATCAAGAAGACGGACGTCAAGGAGGAGAAGAGGAAGAAGGAGCTGGTCAGTCCCGGGCCGGGGGGTGGGGAGCGGGTCCTCCCCCGCCTGCATCAGCCCCGGGGGCCGCTGCAGGGTCCTGCTTCCCCGCCGCGGTGCCTGTGCCCCGGCCCCGGCCCACCTGCCCCTGCGCCCCCGGCGGAGCCCGCTTCCGCCTAGCTCTTCCCGGCAAAGCCCCGGGGCTGCCTCGAGCCTTCCCCAGCCAACTCCTCCCTCCCTAGATTAAAAAAAGAAGCAGCAGCAGCAGCTCGCATTTAATTTCTGGAGGCTGTAAAGAGCCTTGCAATGCTCCGGGGAGGGGACCCGCCTGTCCTGGCTTCTCAAAGAAAGGGAAGCCTGCGGGAAGGGTCGGGGGAGAAAGCCCGGGGTGTCCTTGCGTCTATCAATCCAGATGGCTCATCTAGCCCCGGGGAGCCTGGGTGCCGATCGGTGCGTCCCTCTTTGCTCGTGCGGGACAAGGGGAGGGTGGGCTCCCTTCCGCAGGCCTGGTGCTGGGCTGTTACGGGCACGTTACCTCGGGAGAGGCCCTCGCCAAGACGTGCAAGCCTTCGGCCTGCGAGCAGCTGGAGTCTCGAGACGATCGCGGACCTGTTAGGGAAGCGGGGCTCCCGGCAGGGAAACGGGCCACTGAGCGCCCATGTGTGTGCGCAGAAATAATGCGCGTTTGCAACCAGCCACCCCCCCCCCCTTCCGAGATCGGATGGGCCAAGGCTGCGAGGAGCAGGATGGGATCTTGGAGAGGTGCTGAATCTGGGTCCGTGGCACCAAGGAGTGCTGATGAAACGGGTGAAGGGGCGCGCTTGCGGACTGCACCCGGCCAGCCTAGCGATGCAAAGCCAAGGGGGAAATAAAGCACCCGAAGCCGCCTAGCAAAGGCCCGGGCCCAGGCGCCGGCTGCTCCCTGTCGCTGCCAGGCCTCCGAGTCGGGCTGGAGTTGAGACAAGCGCTGAATCGGAGTGGGGCCGAGCCGAGCTGCGGGGCCCTTGGGTCCAGATTCTCTGCCCGCGGCTCTAGGCTTGAGGGGGCGGCGTGAAGGAGGTGATCTAGAGGGGAAAGGCCCATAATGACCTAACCCCTCGCTCTGTTTCTCTCCTCTGTCAACGCAGAACGAGATCCTGAAAAGCACAGTGAGCAGCAACGATAAGAAAACCAAAGGGAGGACTGGCTGGCCGCAGCACGTCTGGGCTTTGGAGCTCAAGCAGTGAGGAAGGACTCGAGGAGCTCAGCGTCTCCTCCTCCTCCTCCTGGACTCGTGAGAGAGCTCTGATCCGAGGACTCTTTGTGTTTGGAATCATCCAGTTAATTTATGTGCAATTTCCCCCCACTCCCCCCACCATGTGGATATCCGAAGACAAAGCATTCCATATTTTAATATGAAGAGGAAGCGCCAGCTTGGTAAGGGGTAAAGTCTCAATAGTTTCGTGAATGTGATTGCTCTGTACAGACCCCACGGGTAAAGATAGAAAAGGGGGAGGCGGGGGGAAAGGACTCCCTGGCATTAGTGTGTATGTGAAGTGTATCTCTAATTCTGGCCCTTTTTGGATATAAATATTCATGGGATTCTAAAGTTATATTTCAGCAGAAACAGTTGCACCAGTGCTCCAGCTGACTTGGTATTTAGTGTCGTCATTTTGTTGTGGTCGTTCAGTATTGGCAGATGTTTTCAACAGTTATTTGTTATGTGCACTTCCGTCCTTAAGGAAAAGAAGAAGAAAGTGGAGTTTAATTAATATTGAAGGTGTAAACGTTGTAAGTATTCAATAAACCACTGTGTGTGTTTTTTTTTTTTTTTTTTACAAAAAAAAAAAGAAATCTTTTTATGTTTTATACCTCAGAATGTGTTTTAAATGACGCTGTTTATAGTTATCATAATATTTAAGATATTCGCAAGTAAACTAAATTATAAAGATGGCTTCTAAGTTTATTTTTAAACCAGTCACCGAGCTGGAAGGGGGTGGGGGAAGGGGTCCTGGCCGCAGGATTTTTAAAAGACAGTTTAAGATAACTACATAGTCCATGTTGGCAGCTTGTTTCGCGCCTGGTATTCGCTGCTCGCGAGGCGCAGACCCTGATCAACCCCGCAAACGCAGGCTGGCCTAGGCCAGGCGATTCCTGCAGGTCCGGCGCTGTTGAAACACGAGTCGCTCCCAAAACTTGGGCAAGCGCTGGGTTAGAAAAGCTGTGCCGTGACCGCCGGGGAGGTGTCGTGTCCGGATTAAATTCGGGCCTTTATTTCATTCACCTGGGGTGGGTTGTTTCGCAGAAAAGAAATCTGCGCAGAAAGATCTTGCAGGGAGAAGGAGCTTTAACCCATCCCGGCCTCCCCGCACCAGGGCTGGGGACAGCCAAGGGAAGTGTTAGAGCTGTACCTGTTACAGAATCACTTGGAGGAAAGTTTTACGTCGAATAAGAAATAGTGAACAAAGCCAGAGACCCGAGAGGGAGGGGGAGAAATGGGAGATTTACAATGAGCGATGGTGAACTTCACATTAACTTTGCGGTTCCCCAAACTCTCCTGGGCTGAGCACTTCCAATCTGCCTCACTGAGCGCTCTTTTTTATTTGTGTATTCTCTGCTGTCTCTAGACCCGCCCCTGCCTCCGAGTGGGATATATCTATATAGTTATATAATAGATACACATTTTATACCGATATCTGTATAAAGCTGCTTTCTTCGCCGCCACCACTTCCCCTCCTCTGTATATCAGCAGTTTAAATGGCACCCTGCATCCCTCCCCCCACCTCAACATTGACTAGCCCTAGTATATTACAATGATCCGGGCATTGGACTGGGCCTTTCACCCCCTTTTTACACCTGGAAGCTCAACGTGGTAAGCTACTAAACTTTTTTTTTTTCTTAATTTTTGAACTTGTATAAAAAGCTGTTTCCTCAAGGTGGCTGCCCTGAGTGTACCTGGCTTTTGGGGATTAGGAAAAAGGGTTTCCACTGTTCATCTAAACCGCAGTCTTGTATTTCTGCGGCCTCCAGCTGCCTGACTGAGCGCAACCTAAATCAATCTGACTCTCTCCCTCCACAATCAGGGGCACGTACCCGCTTTCCTTCCTCTGTGCTCGCGCCTAATGAAGTGACTTGTGACGAGCCCTGACAATAAGAGCAGGTAGATTTGCAATTACCCGTAAAAAGATAAGAGAGCCCTCGCCCCGTTGGCCAGCCGGCTCTGACAACGGGGAGGTTGAAGGGTTAGAACAACCGGCCCAAAGTGCTGTGCCCTTTCTCCTTTCGGGTCAGGCAGCCCGGGTTTGTGCTTGGGTGTGGGTCTGTGTTTACAGGCACTTGCCTTTGTTTATACCACTTGGAAAGAAGAGTCTCCCGTTTTGTTGTTCCTTCCCTTGCCTGCTGGCTTCCCGGGTGATGATGAAGAGGCAGATCTCCCCTTTTCTCTCCCGCCCCTTCCACTCCCTGTGTGTTATCGCTGTTACCCTCGTCTGAGCGGATCCAGTGGTGCCTTTAACCTGGGAGACCCAGCAACGGAGTTCAGTCTGGAGAGGGAATCACTGAAGGTGTTTTATCTTTTTCTGTCTCGGGGCGGCTGTGTATTTGGTAGCCAGGTTCATTTCTTGCCTGTGTGTTACTTACGCACACGCGGCTCCTTTAGCAAGCTGGCCTTGTAACAATCCTGCTCCACTACGCGTTGTTCCAACTCCTTTAAAAAATGGCATTTTTGCTTCGTGCTCTACCTGCTTTCTTGCCCAGAAGAGCAGCCCCCGGCTGGGCCTGCGGTCTGTCTGAACCCTGGATCAGGGTGCTGGTGGGAGCAGAGCTGCCTTTGCAATTGTCCTCCAAGTTGATCAATTGCCTCCCCCACCCCTTGGAAATGTATTCGCTGGACCCGCTAAGAGGTCTCTATTTTAATTGCTCCATAATGAGGATGTTGCCATTTTCTCAAGAGCAATCACTCCTGGAGCTAAATCAGGAGAGCCCTAGACAGACCGGAGCCGACAAAAATGTAGGTTTTGACGTTAAAAGCTAAATGGGGAAGCGAGGCGGTAGAAGGTAAATTGATGGTAGCTTGGGATGTCAGGGCCCTGGCCCCTGATCGCCGAGTGGAGCGGTAGGTCTGATAACAGCCTGATGCTGAACCAGGCGCTCTTTCCCAGTCCCGCGGCAGCTATCTGGGGAAAGACTTTTAAATGAAACTGTATCTAGGTTCTTAAGGTCATTACTAAACATATTTGCCGCCTCATATATTCCGCGTCTGCCCTCCTTGATAACTACTCAGTGACACAGACTTTGCAGTGATATCAAGGCACTTAGGAGCAGATAGCGCAGAGAAAATGGCAAGGGGAACCCTGCCAGAAGCCAGTTACGGACTGCTTCAAGCTCTCCATGTTCTGCTGCAGGTAATAAGGGAGGGAAACCGGAATGAATGGAAGAAGCGCAGAGGTGTGAAGCGAATCGGTGTAATTGGGAGTGCTCTAGAAATCTGTATGTTTAAAAAAAAAAAAAAAAAAAGCGGGGTTGTTGCGAGATGACTTAGACCAGCTTTGCTTTCATTTACTATGGAAATGTGCGTGTGCCTTTTGCTTTAAAAATTACCTTTTTTTAGTTCTCTCTTAAAAGGGGAGCGGGGGTCCCTACTTCAGTGTTGTCTCCATTTACGTATGGCTCCATTCTAGAAACTCTCAGCGGTCTGAATAATCTTTACTCCCCACAGTAGGCTCATGGAGGGCAGCGGGTCTACCGGGAGTGAAGAAAGTAGATGTACGGGGTAATGTGAAAATAGTGTGGCGCTCAGGTGTTTGAATTCAAATGCAAACAAGACTTAAAGTGGGAGACGGAAGGAGTCGCTGGAAGTGGCTGTTGTGGGGGGAGATCCTGTACACTCCGGATTTAGCGTTCCCTATTTCAGTGAAGTCGAAAGCAAACTGGCCCCGACTTCCTTGGAGTGGGTTCGGGCCCTCGCATGGCTATAACTCGGAGCAGGATTTGTCCTGGAGCTTTTTTTCTGGTAGGTAAGATCAGAACAGGAGTGTACAGCAGAAAGCCAGCTTTGATTTTTTTCTTACTGAAAAGCATCCCATGCTTCAGAATGATGCTGGATCGAAACAGCAGGGCAGTCTGGGGCCGGTTAAGCTGTGCAGATGGAAACAACATAAATGAATAGTCGTCACTATTTGCCCACAGTGACTCAGGGCCCACCAGGAAACACGACATGGATTTGGTTCAGTGAGTGTTTTTGTTTTGTGTTGTTTTTTTTTTCCTTGAAAGTCGCTCTTCGGAAAGACTTCTTGCCTCTTCCAAGACGTCTGCACAAGGGCGGGTGTTGAGGCCCCGTCTTGATCCGCTTGCCATCGGGTTGGCTGCTGTAAACGCGCGGTGGTCGCTGTAACCGCACTGCTGCTGAGCGGTTCAAAGCCACCTCGTCCCGGCCGCCTCTGCCCTGACCCTAGCAAAGGACTCCGGGGGGAGGCTACAGCCTGGGCACAGGTTCTTCCTCCAGCCCCGCCTGCCGCTCCTGCTGCTTATACGAGCCCTGTTGCATCCGAAACAAGTGTGTGTGTGTGGGGGGGGAGGGTGCTTATTTTTCCCGGAGGAAAAGATGAGTAAGCGATTCTCTCTGTCTTTTCCCCCCCCCTCCACCTATTAACTTTACAGGCTCCCTCCAAGGAGTAGATAATTATCGCTAATTTTGTTATCATTGTCCAAGATCGGCCTAAGGGTTTTTTCCATGGTAGCTGTAGGTGACCAGACACGGTTTCAAATAATAAAGGCACGATCAGTGCGATGACACTGCATCCACTTGAGGTTAGTGGTTGGGGAACCTGTCTTTAGCGTCCGGAAACATGTATTTTTTAACTGTTTCCTCTTCCCCCCCTCCCCCCCCCCAAAAAATATAAGGTTCATTTAGAGATGGAAAGGAAACGAATTCCACATTTTTGCAAACATAATCCGCTCTATGATAATTAGGATTTATCTTTCCCCCCCCCTTTTTATTTCGGGCAGGCTATGAAATATGTGCCCCTTCAGAAAGAGCTCCAATCTTTTCTATTTCTAATTGCCCAATTACTGTTCAGCTGTTTCAGCTTGCACAGTATAATCGAGATTAAAGCGCGGTTGTTATCTGAATTATATATCCACATAAATTCTAGAAAGCCTTCGCACTGGAGAAGCCGGCTGCTTTCTGGGAAGTCCTCGCTGGCCCCAAACACCGGCTGACGGTTTTCCCCCCATTTTCCTCGAGAACGGTTGCAGCCCCGATGCCCTTGTAGAGCATTGATTACAAATTTATTCCGAAGCACTATATAAGTCTTTATATCTGCTATTAGGGACATCTGGGAATGATTAGAGCCTTCCCTCCCCCAGTTGTGCTGCCTCTATCTTGCTGCAAGGGCCCATAGACATGTTGACGTCAGATCAGACGGCTCGGAGCCATCCTGCTCTCGAGTTGGGTGTAATCACTGCAGCGCTTTCCAAGCTCCAGCTCCAGCCCAGTCCACCAGCTGGAATGCGGATGCGATGGGACTGCCGGGGGGGGGGGGCATATTTTTAGGCCAGCGGATTTTTGCTTAGTGAAGTTTCCAGCCAAGCTGGTTTATTTATTGATTCCCAACAGCAGAACCAGAAGGCAATTAATTCACCAGTGCATTCCACATGGGGAATAGACAGCACCGCCTTGCCACTGTTGTGACCTGCTGAGTGCATTTCTTTGCGGATTGGAGCCCAGGCAGATTTCCACTCCAGGCCTTGGCAGGAACAAATGAGTGAAGCCAAGTGTAACTTTTCCGTCCCGGCACACTCCACAGTGGCAGTCGGGTTTGCCACGAGTCGAGCGCGCTGGAGCCCCCTCCCCCGTAAAACAAGTGGCCTTTCCTAAGTAAATGAGCGTGAGCATAAATGAATTCAAGTTGCCAAGGCCGTGACTTTGCACCTGCTGTCCAATTCGGGTGAGTCGTTTTTACTGCAGAGCTGCGGGAAGCTAACCCTAAGGAGCAGTCTGTACCTGGGTGCATAAGCATCTGCTTACGATGATTATTATTTAGATTTATCATTTTACCCCCCCCTCCCCCGCCAGGCTTTTCAAGGAGATCTCAGACCGACTGCGTGATCCCTTTGGCATCCATCCCCAGCACTTTACAAGGCTGACACTTGTTCAGCTGGGCGAGGCAATCCTCTCTATGATGATCAGAAAGGGAGGCTGGAGGGGGGGTATTAGAAAACGGCTGGTCTGGCCTCTAGAGAAGAGAGAGAATGTGTCTGAAGGGTTAAGTTCTCTGGGTGAAATATTAGCAACCGGAGAAAAAGCCCTTGTGTGTCCCTAAAAGATTATAGGCTCCCATTTCTTTGCTTGCAGCAAAAGATACCGCAGTGCTCGGCTGTGTCTGTCTGTAATCTGGAAAGGAAAAGAAAGGCTTCCCTGCTAAGTCGGTGGAAATGGTGTGCTGCACGTTTGGCTGCCAACCACAGCCACAGAGCAAACGGGGAGCACTGCGGCTTGCTCAAAAGAAAAAAAAAGGAAAGACAAAAAAAACACCCAAACCGGAGTTGGGCCCATCTCAGAGCTGCAGGCGCTAGCCTCGCTGACTAGGCACTGCCCTCCTGTGCGGCCAGGAAGGCAGAAAGTCCACCAACGGGCAGGGCTGCAGGGTTGTTACTTGCTAAACGAAATCAAACATAGCCCAGCAAGAGGGAGCCTTTCCAAGCAGGGCAAGAGAGGAGGGGGGTGACTTGGCCCTAAATTGCACACTGGAAGCGGCAGGGATGTGGTAGTGAAGCGCCGGGGAGCAGTGCCCCAGTCCCCCCAGCCTTCCTCAGTGCCTGGGGGGAAGCCCCGGGCACTTGCCACCCATGCGGAGCAGCAGGATCCTTTCGTCCTGTCTCCGGGGTAGCCGTGGGGCGGTTAACAGCGAGGATGCCTCCCCTCTAGGAGTCTCCACTTGGCTGCCCTATGTTGCTATCGGCCAAACCACCTGGTTTTGCTAGGGGGGGGGGGGGGCAAGAGGGGGGTTTAAAACGGGCCTGAGACTCTCCGGCTTCAAGGCAGGGGCCAAAAGGAGGGTTTGCAGGCAGAGAACCTCGTTGCAAAACTGATCGGCCTCGGCCTGGCCCAGGGGAGGCCGCCCGGCCCCGCGGCTGAGGAAGGCAGGGGGGCAGACGGGCACGGCTGGGGGTGCA
>NW_017728913.1:26413849-26423325 GCF_001723895.1 Crocodylus porosus | reverse complement strand
TCGCTGCCGGGCTGGGCTGGGGGGGCTCTACTGACCCCGGCCCCTCCCCCGGCGCGGAGCCCCCGCCGGGGGAGGGCATTGCGGGGCGCTGCGGTGTTGTGCAGAGGATCAGGCGGTGCCCCGTGGTGCTGTCAGCAGTGACAGATCCCAGGCGCCGCCGCTACTGTATGGCAGATTGAGTTTCTCAGCAGAAAACTCTCTCCCTCCCTCCCGAGCGTCTTCACAAACCTCGTCCCGACCCTGCAGGGCGCTTCGGCTCCGGCGGGGGCCGAGCTGGCGGCCCCGAGGGCGCGGGGAGCCCGGCCCCAGGCCGGGGCGGCGAGGTAAGTGCCGGGCGGCGGGCAGGGGGCCGCACCGGGCTGCCCAGCAGCCAGCGCCCGTGCAGCCCCCGGCCGGGCTCGGGCCTCCCGGGGCCCGAGGGGACACCCCCCGGGGCCCCCAAGCTGGCCAGGGAGCCAGCCACACCTCATCAGCGGCTGCACCCAGGGCTCCTCGCCCCGCGATGCACGAGAGACGAATAAGGCTCGGGTCAGGGCTGAGTCCGCGGGACATCGCGCCCCTCTGGCCTTCGCAGCCGGGTGTCTCCAGGGCACCGAGCCAAGGGGGGGTGCTAATTCAGCCCCCTCCTAGGAAAGGCGCTTTTCCCTGCCTGCTCTCCTCCGTGCCTTGCTGCTCCCCTTTTCCTTTTCGAGCGCGAGGACTGTCCGTGTCCAACTCCCCCCACCGCCGCCACCGCCACCACCGCCCCTTCCTTTGCTTCGGGGGGGCTGGGGGTAGGTTGAGTGCGGAGCTGCGCCTCAGCTAAATGCGGAGTTAAACATCTCCGCCGGGACCGGGCAGGGAGGGAGCGCGGGCTGCGCGGCTCCGCCGGGCGGGTGCGCGGCATGGCACAGCTGCCGGCTTGGGTCCCTCTGGCTTGGAGGTGGGGGGTGGCCCCCTAGTATTAGGTTGCCGCTTTGCAAGCGAGGAAGGCAGGACTTGGAAGCGATCGCTGCTTTCCGCCTGTCCTCTCCGGACTTGCAGAGCCGTGGAGGAAAGCGCGCTTGTTTCTCCCCCGGGTTCGGGGCGCGCAGCCGCCTCCGCCTGCCCGCTGCGTGCAAAGCAATGCCCGGCCGGGCGAGCACGACCGGGCCCCCCCGCTCCCAGCCAGGGCCAAGCCTCCTTCTTGGCCCCAGACACCGGCCGGCTTTCCCCCCGTTGTCCTCGAGAACGGTTGCAGCTTGGATGATGCCATCGTAGAGCACTGACTACAAATGTTTTCCGAGGCGCTATATTAGAAGGCTTTATATCTGCTATTAGGGACATCTGGGGATGACGGGAGCCCTCCTTCCCCCAGATCAGAGCCCTCCCCAGCCCAGGGGCTCGCTGCTTTCAGATGCCTGCATGAGCCAGCCGAGGCAGGTACTGAGATGCAGCCTCCTCTTTCATGTGCTTGGCCGCTTGCACATCCCCGGTGCTGCGTGTCAGCGCGGGGCTCAGATGCCCTTTCTGGTCCCCAGACTTGTGTGTTTGTGCGGGCGAGGAGCACCCTCCTGGAAAAGCATTTCGGCCCCCTTCTCCGGCCTTCCCAAAGGAAAAGCGCCTGGATGCAAGCAGAAGTGTATTCGTACACATAGCCCCCGTAAAAGGCTCCCCCACTAACCTCACTTCCAGGCTCTGATGCACTGAAAGGCTTTATTTCAACCCCCAGCCAGAGCCCTCCCCTCTCCTCCTTCTCTCTCTCTCTGTTTTAAACTCTTGCCTTTAGCAGGAGTATAATTGTGACCCTGCCTGATCCACAGAGCCTCCTGTTGGGAGCAGTTAGCCGTGGCTGCTTTAGGCCCGAGGACCTCCCAAGTGGCTGTGGCCTGGGTGTCATGGGCAGGGACTCTGCACATTGTCCAGTCTCTCTCATCAAAGTCCCCGGCACCGTGGAGCCAACAGTTGTGTTTGTGGACTGTGTGTGGAGTGGGAAAATAGCAAGCAGTTTTCTCCAACCCACCGGCCCGGCGTCCGAAGCGCTGCAGAAACTTTACCAGCTTTTTTCATAACTTTAGGTATATGGAGTGATTTACATTTCCGGCTGCTCTGTCAATGGGGCAGTAATTTACAGTGTGATAAAAACGCTTTTACAACAGCAGATAATGTTCAAGCCGTATCTTACTGAGCTAAAAAAAAAAAAAGACTTTTAAGAGAACACACAAAAAATATCTTTTTTTTTTTCCCCGCGCGCTTGAAATGACCATATTTAAACTGCAGGCAAACTGCGCCGGAACTGAAGCAAAAGAGGATGAAATCAATAGTGCCCGTTTGTTTACACTGGGTGTATTATATATCGCGATTTAAAGCTTTACCTCGTTCAATAGTTGTATTTTAGTGCAGCCAAGTCAGCGCCTGCTCCGAACGGAAATGTTGCATTTGGTCATGGGCGTATAGTATTGAAACCATTTCTTTTATTCACTTTGTTTTCCCCAAGGAAGACTAAACCGTTGTTAGCCTTTAGGAAAGGGAAGCAGATTTGCATTCAGCTCTAAGCTAAGACAGCCAATCTCGACTGGTTTTGCAAAATAACCAGGGTGGCAGGGTTAGCAGCTCTCCCGGCATTTCGATTCTGGTCTCATCCCCGAAACGCTGGGTTTTATGGGCACGGTTTGCATTTAGGGACACAAGAAATTGAAAACGATTGGACTGTCTGCTATTGCCTTGCTCGAGTCAAACGTGTGTCAAGTGCAGCTCTCTGAATCCGGCCAGCACTTCACAAAACGATCAAGAGGTTTCAAGCAACAACAAAAGCCGCATTAAGTACATGTAGCGGCTGAGCCTGTTGAGATAGCTGTAATTATTTATATCAGAATAGTACTTTACTCCAGTAATGATTTGAAACACAAGCCCTAAAGCATCTAATGATTTCCAGTTTTCATTTATAGAGATGAACAGTATAGGTTAGCGGGCAAAGTTTGTCTTTCGCACGCTTGTAAAAGGCTTTATGTGTATTTCCACCGTTTAGATACACCCGGACCTCACACACAGACATACCGATCCACACACTCCCACCGTTTCAGTCCAGGAGTCTGTGCCTTAATCAACTCAGTGCTGAGCACTGAAGAGGAGCCTTGCGCATTTTTTTAAATCGAGGCATATTTCTGCGTGTTTGGATGGACACGCCGGCTCTCTCAGTTAGCTCTGTAATAGCCCTGTTATTTTTACTAAACGATCAGGACTGGCTCCGAGTGACCTGCAATCATTTAAAACCATTTTCTATCATGCCACGAGAAAAAAATACACAAGTCATTGCAAATAACTGGCGAAACGACTGATCTATGGCACATTTTATCTTTATTTAGGAGACATGCGCTTTGCAAGATCACCTCTGTTTTCATTCCCCGCTAAAAGTATGGAAATCTCACAGTATATTCTTCACGGGACTTAGACAGCTTCAGAAATCTATCCGTCCTTGAAGGAAATGGGGAAAAAAATACACACAGCTTCCCAGTTCTGAGCAAAGGCATCCTGCCATTTGCTGAACTAAATCCAAAGTCTGAATGTGAATCTCTTTGTATTATTATGGTGGGGAGTCTTGCCAATTTTTGGCAACGTGGATTATAAGAGTGTTTTACAGTACATATGCCTGTCTATAAAGGGTGCGTGCATCTACAACTGAAAATAAAAATATGCCCCGTAACAACATCTATTCTTTCACCCACAGATACACACCAGTATTGTGGGGTGGGGAAGGGCATGCTGCTGTAAAGTGATGTGTCCATAGGCTAATAGCTATTTCATCTCTGGTAGTGATACACGCAGGAACACTGAGACATGAATAATATATACATATATAAAATACGTAATTGTATATCTATGTATTATATGTATATATGCGTGTGTGCCGGTGTATGTATATATAGTATTCTGTATATATGCGTGTGTGCTGGGGGTGTGCGTATACAGTAATTACAAATACTGTGTGTGTGTATATGTGAGTGTGTGTAATTAAAAATAGAATAGCTTTAAAGATGGTATGTTTTTTCCTTTCTTGAATCGTTTTTGTAGCTCCCCCTATTCAATGTATTAACCAAAACAGCTAACTTTACAGGCAGAGAGGGGAAAAAATCCTCATCAAAATAGAATTCCCGAAAACATTCCTAAAATGCTCCTTCTCTATGGTATGCAGCGTACACACAATATCTAATGGCGAGGTGTGGTACAACCTTTTTATCCTCACTCCTTTGGGATGCCCACAATAAAAGTGCATTGCATTGAATAATGCAGTCAATCCCAACTACCGCAGATAAATCCTCCAGCCCTATCACATGATCGGGCAGTTTTATCATGTGTATATACATTGTCTCAGGGAGTTCTAACATTTTTATTGGGATTATTTTTTGCCTGTCCTTTCGCCTGTAAAACTGGCTGTGTCAGTTGCCACGAGTCAAACTGTACAAGGCTCAATGGGAGCATTAAAAGCCTCTTCAGAAAGACACATCGAAAGGTGATTGTATTTCTGTGCACAGATATGGCTCAGCTTTCAAAGGGCATTATCTTTTGGGGGCCTGAAAGTTAGCATTGTATGTCCCAGAGGGGAACTAAGACTCCCCCCGTTCATTCAGAGTACATACAAATCCCATTTCGAGCCATGCAGAGCAAGCTTTAAAGGACTGACATTTTTATGTACAGGAAAGCTGTCCCTGGTACAGGACTGAATATTGCCCAACCTCAGTTTAATTTTTGTGGGAGTTGTGTTGGGGGGCGGAAGAGAAGGAGAAGCCATTGCTTTGCCTGGAGTATTTTTTCTCAACTGTAGCTGTTTGAAGTGGCTCAGAGTCTGGAATGCTGAAATAAATCCTGGGATGGATGGATTAGTGTGCAGACCGCGGGAGAGATAGGCAAAGGAGCTTGATAAACTCATCTATCACGTGGCTCCACAAATTATCATGTAGCATGCGATTTGAACCGTAAGATTTACACCTATCTTGCGGTAGCACCCCAAGGCTCAGTTGCGGCAGTCCCGTACTACAGATTTACAAAAAATTGCTTATAAAGTGCTGTCTATCATTATACCTACTGATCCATCTGACGCTGTATGGCGATCTATTTGTACCAATATATAGTCTTTTCAGAGCTGCAGGAGATTAACGATTTCTCTTGCACTGCGAAATCTACTGCGTTACCATTTCAGGTGTATCATATTCATTTATAATATATATTATGCCCATGACATAAGGAAAGACTCCCAGTTTTTAACATCTGGACACAACAACGTCACAATTTTTAAGTTTGTGTGGCTGCATACACACACGATATATATATATATAAGACGTCAGATTTATCCAAAGACCCTCGTTTGTCTGTCATCAGTGATGTGGTGGCTGTATGGTAGAGTTTCTGATTGTCATGCCGGAGTTCAGACTTCAAGTCTCAGCTGGGGTGAGTGAAGTGACACACAGAAATTCTTCTGCTCAGCGTAGGGAGTCGGACTAGAAGGTCTGCACAGGTCTCTTCCAACCCTATATATCTATGAATGTCTTAATGGGGGGAGAGTGTTTTAATTTTTTTCTGTCTGCAAGCACACACACACAGTAGGTAGATAGATAGATAGATAGATAGCTATATGTATATCCGTGTGTGCAGACTGAAAAAAAACATTAAGACATCATTAATTCCACACAGACAGACAAGGTTCTTTGGGTAAATCTGACATCTTTTATTAGACCAACTCAAATAGTTGGGGAAAAAAATCTTTGCAAGCTTTCCGGTATAAATACCTGAAGGTATTTATATACCCTTTCTCTACCCTTTATATACCCGAAGGCTTGCAAAGAAGAGTTTTTCCTACTGTTTTTCCAGCTGAGTTGGTCTAATAAAAGAGGTCAGATTCACCCAAATAGCCTTGTGTGCCTATCTCCTTAAACCAACACGACTACAACTTATACCCCTTATTACACACAAGCACACACCTTGGAAACCGTAGTGTTATTCATGTCATAGATTGCAGAGTGGTATAATAAAAGTAATGTCTCTTGCACCTTTGAATACCTCTCAGATATTCATGTATCTGCTCACTAATCCTTCTTCTGTACAACTTCTGGCGTTCCAGAGCTGTGAGCAGCTTCTCCCAGCTGCCATGTACCAACAGTTCGTTATGCCGCCTCTAAAGTGGTTAATTCTTCCCTCCCACCAGCTAGATCCCCCACCCCCCCATCCAAAATTTCCCAGGCCAGGCGATAGGTTTGAGGTCCGAGTTCTCACAGCTAGAAATAGGAGCTTAATCGAGCTGGTCCGGGGGGCAGGGGGGGCAAGCGTAATGTGTCAGCAGGGCAAATGATGCTTGCTGCAAAGCCACTGAAGGTCAAAAGATACTGAACTTTGCCATGACTTTTTAATGTTTAGAAAGCTACTCCGTCTTACTCCATTTGAGCTCTCTGCAGTGGGGTTGATGGTTGAGGCAGGTGGAAGGATCCCCATAAACACTCCCAGTCCCTTTCCACAACTTTTCTTTTTTATTCTCTTACTTTTTTCTTTGCCTTTCTTTTTGGTAAAAAAAAAAAGGCACTAAATTATACGTACAAAACTGTAGTTGCTAAATGCTTTGCCACTGGTGATTAAGTTCACCATTTTACTGTCATGTTAGTAAAAATCTTGAAACATAGCATATGTAGGAAGTAGCTCTGGAAGGGAACTCCTGGCCATCCAGTGCAGGCCTCTGCTATGACAGGCCACCACCTTATTATGCAACCAATAATCATCTTCCCTCTTAAAACTGGTTAAGGGTTTAGTCTAATTTCACCCCAGTGTGATAAGACACTGTGTCTGTGTTCCTTGGTTCTACGGATTAAAGAATTTTTTTAATTAAAGATTTTTTTTTTTTTTTTTGCAAAAATCTAGTTGGTCTAATAACAGATCTCACGTCTACCAAGTCCTGATTCCTTTTGGTTCTATGGATGGTTTCAAGAAGAGGTTGGGTATGCATCTGAGATGCTCAGAACTAGTGAATCCTGCATCAGTGCAGGATTGGACCAGATGACCCTTGAGGTCCCTATCAGCCCCTATGATCTTGTGTGGTGAATATGAGAGAGAATATCTGTGCGTCTGGATAGAAACAAATATTAACTCGTTTTTCTACAGAAAAAGACGACTTGGGTATATTTTAAAATGCCACACATTTTAGATTGCATGGGAAATAATAAAATGTCTATGTCACGTTAATAAGTGCACTTGATCTGAGCCTTCAAGAGGCCACATTTGCTTTTTACCCAGGAAAATGACATTTCTCTGATCAGAAAGAAGGGTCCTAGAAATAAATACATGTTTATGTCGCATACAGCACTGCGAAGACATAATAGGGAAGGGCTGTGAGAAAAACAGAAACCCTTTCAGCAAGGTAGCAATATTTCACAACGCACTATCTCGGCATTTCTTTAAAAGATTGGGACACGATGAGGCCATATAATGTATTAAGGCTGCGTTTAAATTATATGGGCTTGGAAGGTGTTTAAAACCTTTACATGTCTCTGTTACTTTCCTTGCACACATACGGTTTAAAATAGGTAACGTGATTATTTTATTAAATTTGATTATTAAAAAAAATCTTTAACAGCCAAGGTTTCTTCTGAAGGGAATTTTGGCACCTGTTCTAAACTGCAGAACAGGAGATCATAATCCAAACACTTTCCACACTGGCTCAGCCGGTTTTAAGACTACACTAGCTATTTTCAGATGACTGCAAGAATCTGGTTATCAGCAACACAATAAACAATAACCCCCCCCAAAGAAATCAATAGTAATCCCACTGTGTCATTATGTAGTGACATATTTGTCTGCAATGACTGTGCTTCATCTTTACTTGTGCCGAACCACAAAGGGACCCGATCCCGGACTTCAAATATAACCACAATGGGAGCTGAGTCAGAATTGGGCCTTTTGCGTGTATACAGCCCTCATATAAGTAGATGTGTGTCCCTTCATTCGGGTATATACCACCTTCAAACTAGCATACTGTAGTTTGTCGTGTTGTTTTGTCTGCTGTATTTGCTGTGACAAGAGTGACAGAAAACAAAACAAAACGAAAAGTCAAAGACCGTGTGGAAATTAGAATTATTTGTAAACTAGATCTAGACCGTTTAAAAAAAAGTGTAGTAGTGTCATATCATCTTAAATTCTGTTACCCAATATAAACAGCGTTTGGTCTAATTTTCAAAAGGATTTACTTGGCAGAACAGAATGAATTCAAGGAGCTAATAAGGAAACTATATGTCTGCATTTGCAAATTACTTTAAAACTACAGCATCATTGTCCTTGGCCCTTTAACGTAGTCAAGTGTAATAAAGGAGACCCAAGAGCTTGTTCATTGTTTGGATGGAGCTAACATATGAGGTCAGAGTTGTCTGGCAATGCTATGTTGCACCAGATCAGCTCGTCATATGGATAAATGTACACATATTCCGAAGAATATACATATATATATTTTTAAATGTGTGCTTTTTAAAAAGTGTGCACAGTGAGTAGGCTGGGAGGCTGGGCTGCTTGGGTTTTGTTTCCAAGCCAAAATGACACCGTCCAAATTATGAACAAATGGTTTGCAGAATTGTTTTTTTTTTCCCCCAGGAAGAAAGCTTGTTTGAAGTCGTAGGAGCTTTGAAAAAAAATATATTTTCTCTCGGTTTAATTTTGAAGGGCTTGGTGGGTGATTTTTTGAACTCCCTTAATTTAAAAAAAAGGACTAAATAAATATCACGTGGATTTTTTTAATTTGTAAATTAAATAAACCAATAAATAAAATTCGCTCCTGGGATGGGACCTGGTATGCTAAGGTTCAGCCCGGAGCACATTTTTATGAGTTATAAACCCCTGGGAAAAAAGCGAGGGCGGGGGGAGACTTTTCTGGTGGAAACCCGGGCAGTCTCCTAAGTATGCATCACCGTCACAAGACAGACGTTGCTCTGGTTTGGCCCGCCAAGATGCGAGGGCTATTAAGATTTAACTGAGTGGTGAAGGAGCCTCACGTTGTATTTTCTTACTGAAGAATGTGGCATCCCACAGTGCTGCAGCAGACCTCCTCCTGGGGCTGCAGCCCGGCTCTCTGCTCAGCCCCATCCCAGCCAACGCAGGTGAGCAGGACTCACCGGAGCAAAGGCTCGCAGGATTTGGCCTGATACCCCTCGGCTGCCAATGTCGATAGCTCTGGGCTAAGATCCCCGGCAGTCTCTTGCTCAGAGCAGGGGGCTGCACCCGATGATCGCACGAGGCCCCTTCCAGCCCTAAACTTCCGCGAATCTGTGAGCCCAGCCCTGAAATAGTCCGCATCAGTGAGCACGTGCATTCGCTGAGCCGGATTGCACCTTCTCATTGATTTTTTTTTTCTTTTTAGTCTGCTGCAAGACAGTTAACTTGAACTTGCTGCTGGAGCTAAGCGGACTGCGGGTAACCTCACTTTGCTTGGATGTCCGATGCACTCGACTTAGCTTGATTTGGGGCCTGACCCCGCAGGGGTGCTGGGGGCG
>NW_017728913.1:26403917-26413639 GCF_001723895.1 Crocodylus porosus | reverse complement strand
GAGGGCCGTGGTTTATCTGTAAGATCCGCAGACTCGGGGCTCAGCCATGTTTACAAGATAGGAAAAACTACCCCTATTCGTGGCCGGATCCCGCATTTCTTAACTCCTTTCAGCGTGCCGGATTGCCAGTCCATTGGGGAGTTATAACCAGGGATACTGGTTTTCTCTAACTTAAAAAAAATCCCCAATTTTCGGTTAAAAAAGGAACCCCAAATCCACATTTTCCGTGATTTTTATATATATATGTGTGTGTGTATATATATGTGTGTGTGTGCGTGTGTGTATGTATGTATATGTGTGTGTAGATAGATAGACAGACAGACCACTATATGAAACACCACTAATACATAGATAGAGATAGATATAGGGATATATATCTATTTATGTATATCTATCTATCTATAACTATATCTCTGTCTCTATACCTATCTCTTTCCATATTTATATATATCCTATATCTATCTATCTAGAGGTAGATATAGCTATTACACTCTCGATAGATAGATAGATAGATAGATAGATAGATAGATAGATAGATAGATGTAGTGGTGTTTCATTTTAATCAAGGAAACGTAGATTTGGGGTTCCTTTTTTAAACTGAAAATTAGGGATTTTTTTTTAATCAGAAGAAACCAGTATCCCTGGTGATAACGGAATAACCCACGTCTCGGCCTATATGCACCCCGGCCTCCTAATGCTCCTACCCCTACCCAAAGCCAACCTCAGCTAACCTGGCACAGGTACTGCCCCTTTGCCCATGGCGGGCGCTTCGCCCTGCCAGGGGCTCTGAAGATGCTTTCCAGGTAGGCTCATTTTAAAATTCCTCATCCACACATTTCGGTAAAAGTAAATGGTTTTTAGCGGTTAACTCCCTTCTTGGATCCAAACGCATTTTGCTTTGCTGAGCACTTTGCATTTGCTTTGCTGTGGCTGCCTGCATCCAGAAGAAAACCACGCTAAGCCTAACTGTAGGGATTGTCTGGATGAATCTCTGTCCCCACGCACCGCTTCTCCCTTCCCTGTTCGTTGGGAGGTAAGTGGGCATATTTTCTAGCTCGGTCCTGGCACTGCAAGGATGACAAGGAAGCAAGAGCAAGCAGCCCGGACATCCTTCCCCAGGGTGTCAGACCAAACAGATGCACTGGGATGGTCCTGGAGTCCTCCTCCCTCCACTCTTTTCACCGATGGAGGTGTTTGGCAACCCAGTCCTTTCATTCCCATAATCTGCTTGAGGGCTTTAGCAGACAGCAGAAGAGCAAGAGTAATGTTATCTCAGAGCCCTCGTGCTAATCAATGTGTTCGTATGTTGTACATCCCCCCTTGCCTGTTTTATAGGGTTTCGCTGGCGATGTTTTAATGGGCTGGGTCATTGAGACTGATGCTAGCGAGGTTATTAGGATTAAGTAACCTAATGAATCGTGTGACCATTAGTGGGCTTTGAACGAAGGTTGTTTTCCGTGTAACATGGTCTTGTGTCTCTTAACGCGGATAGTTATTTAAGCTGTACCTGCAAAACCGCTAGGCAGGTCTTCTCCTTTGTTTAAGTGGAGTCGCTTAGGCACATAAATGGCTTTAGTTGTGCAGCTACAGACAGAGCTGCTCGCTACCCCGTCTGCTTCTGCGAGAACCAAAACTGTTTTTTTTTAAGCACAGAAGTCAGTGAAACCGATCGCCGTGGACTTTTCGATATTGTCTGACACAGAAATGTGCACCAAGATTTCTCCCTGAATTCCTTGGGGAAACCAGCATCGCTGGGACAAGCCAATCACAAGCACAAAGAAGGGCTGGCAGAGAAAAAGAGAGAGAAATTGGCGCGCGCGCACACGCACACACATATACACGCATATACGTATCTATATATGCGTATGTATATGTGTGTGAGTATATATATACACACACATATACATACGTGTGTGTGCGCGCCAATTTCTCTCTTTCTTTCTCTGCCAGCCCTTCTTTGTAATTGTGATTGGCTTGTCCGAGCGATGCTGGCATATATATATGCCAGCATACATACACGTGTGTGTACATATATGTATATATGTATGTATGTATATGTATATATATATGTATGTGTGTATCTGTGTGTGTGTGTATATATATACACACTGGCCCTATGTGTGTGTGTATATACATACACACATACACACACACATATATATATATCTCCACACACACACACACACACACACACACACACATATTGCCAATGTATCTCTTTCTCTCTGTGCCAGCCTTTCTTTGTGCTTGTCCTTGGCTTGTCTGAGCGACGCTAGTTTCACATACATATGTATGCATGTGCGTGTGTATATACATACATACATATATATACATACACGTATATGTATACACACATATATACATAGATATACATTCATGCCATCTCGATAGATAGGTAGACAGACAGATATCCTCGTGTTATTTAGAATACAATTGGCAGGATTTATTTTTTACAAGAGTTTGCTTTTAGTTTTCAGGGCGAACCAGGTAAGCAAGGTTTGATTGGCTTTCTGAACCAGCCGCGCTGCTACCTCTTTATCTACTGCTTGAAGATTTGATTACAGTATTTGATTTCTTTCCCTCACGTACCATATTTGATTACCTTAGGACCTGGGGGCAAAGAAGGTGGTTATATGGAAATCCCAAGCCCCGGTAAACCTAAAGGAAGCGACGTTTCACTGGAGGAGCGAGCCGCCGCAGGGTAATGACGACGCGGGGACCCGGCTCGATGCGCGGTGGGACACCCCCGGGGGCAGTGCCCGGGGCTCGGGCGCGCGTGGCTGGGGCCGCCCGGACACGCCGGAGCCCGCAACCTGCTCGGCTCCGGCTGCGGCCGCGCTCCCCGGCCTGGCACCTCTCTTCCCGGGCGGGAGGAAGGGCCGCAGCCCCGGCGGCAGCCGCTCCGCCCTGCCGGGAGCCCCCGCCGGCCAGGCTCGTCCCCCGCTACCGCCAGCCCCGGCCGCGACCCGCGGCTCGCAGCCTGCCCTCCAGCGCCACCTACCGTCCCCTTCCCGCATGGAAAAGCGAGACCTCTTGGCACCCGGATTTCCTTGCACCGCGGAGAAATGTGCAAACGCCGCTGAGTGCCCCCAGGAGGGTGTAGCCCACGGGCTGTCATCCTCGCTCGGGAGACCCCCTCCGCGCGGCGGATCTCCGCTTAGTTAGGGCACTGTTAATGGCTCAATCTATCTATCTATCTATCTATCTATCTATCTATCTATCTATCTATCTATCGATGTAGCCATTAACCGCGCCCTAATTAAACGGAGACATGATACAGAGACAGAGATATAGCCCGAGCTGCTCTCACGTGCTGAAGGCTGGAGGCGCTCAGGAAGCACCTGACTCAGAGAGGCGGTGAAGCAGGGCGGCGCGGAGCCAGGGTGAGGCCGGGTGCCGGTGCGGGGTCAGCCCCGCTCCGCCCGGCCGGGCTCCCCGCCTGGGCTCCCCGGGCTCCGCGGTGCGGTGTTGGGAGCCACAGGCGATGCGAAGGATCAGGGTAATCCGGAGCAAGGGGTCCAGCGGGGGTCGTCATCTGAGCTTTGGATCCGGCTTGCGGTTCACCGCTACCCGCACTTACAGGGAGTGCGGGATGAGGAGGTGGGAGACCACTGGGACAGGGAGCAGCCACCCCGCAGCCAGGTACCGAAGCCACCACGTGGAGGAGTGCAGTGGTGGGGAGGGGAGTTCAGGTCGCGGGGGCCGCGGGCTCCGGGGGGCTGGCTCCGCTGTGCGGGGCGGGGAGACATTGCTGCTCTCTTCTGACCGGCCTGTCCTTACCGCGGGATAGCCCGGACCTACAGACCTGAGCATCAGAGGGGTGGGAGGTCGGGGACAAAGCGTACATAAACCAGTGAGTCTCTCCCACGGAAACTTCGCTTACGGGCACATGGTTTCTTACTAATTGTGCGAAAAAAATGCCTTCCTTTCCCCTCTTTTAATGACATGTCCCTGAAGCCATCATGAAGATGGATACACTGTTTCCAGAAACCGATGACACATTTTTCCAGCTATAAAATGATAATTGCAAAAAACACCAGCCTACACCCGACTACATGTTTCCGGGGGGGAAAGGGGACTCTACGTCATTATGTGGTTCAACTACAGGCTGCGCTAAATAATGTACGCTAAATAAGGATAAAGTCTCCACCCTCTGGGGATTGTTGCTGAAGGTATTTATTGCCAGAGGGGTTCAGCTTCCTTTTCCTTGAACCACTCACTATCTGCCCAGCACCTGCTCTCCGCTGTTCAGCTGGGTTTGAGATTTTTCTGGGCTCCTCTGATGTATAACCCCCACCCCCACCCCAAAGGTGCCAGCTAGTGACCGGCGCCTATTAAAGGCCCCTTCTCCAGACCACTGATGGCAACTCGACTTTTTCCTACTGCTTCCTGCGGAACAGCTCTCCCCTCCGTCCCCAGGACGGGAATTGTCCTGGCCAGATACTCCTGAACGCTTTTCTTTTGCGTGAGACTTTCGGCTGAGTTTCTATAACCTGGAGCACAGTCAAATCATGCACCACCCTTTCCACCTCGATGCTAAACGCTCCCAGTCCAATGTGTGTGTGTGTGTGCGTGTGGGTGTGAGTGTGAGTGCGAGTGCGAGTGCGTGTGAGAGAGAGAGAAGGGGCCCCAGAGACCGATCAGAGGAGATCTGCGGGCAGCGAAATCCAGTTCCGTGGGAAACACACTTTGTCTTGGGCTTGGGCTTTTCTTTTCTCCCATCATATCCAAGGGACCCTCTAGCAAAAGAAAGGGCGTCCCCGACGCTGCAGCAGGGAAGTCAGTAGCAGGTTTTGTCTTCACGTACAGAAAATAGATTTCCGCTCCCCTTTCCCACGCAGATATCACCATTTCACGTGGCTTCACACCCGTGTTGGTGGACATACAGGCATTGCTTCTTTGCAGGGGAGCCGCTGCCCCGCGGCTGGCTTGAATCGGCATGGAGAAGAGGCAGGGGCGGGACACACGACACACGACACACTCCCGCTCCGCGCCAGCAGATGCGCTCAAGTGGCTCCTGCTCTGGCTTCCCGGTAGACTCCTGGGGTTTGACTGACAGCAGCACTTGGCAGTGAAAATAGCATCCCCTTCCAGGGTAATGCTGTTTTTCTCCTGCTTGGGACGCTAGGGTGAGGGGGTGGGGCGAATTTGGGGGTTGCAGTCCTCGGGATTAGGTCAGCAATGAAAATTAAGGTTTAACTCAGCTCTTTAAATGGCATTGCAGAGAGTCAGTGGAGTGCAACCCCCTGTACTAGGACAAGCGTCAATTTGAGCATATCCCAACGGGCTTCCCTCCTGCAAGCCACGGTGCCAATCCCTGATCAGTGTCTCGGGAGGCCTTTCTTGAGGGGTCCCTTGTCTATCTCCCCACCTGGGACTGCCTGGGAATGGTCAGTGCCAAAGCACCGTCTCTTCTGCTCTGAAAACCCCAGCCCAAGCAAATCATCTCTACTCCGGCTTCACTGCTTAAGACCCAAGCCTGACGAAGTAGCGTTAGTCTACACGACTATTTCTTCGCTGCAAACGAAGACAGTATCCCCCAGCCCTGTCAAAATGCCTCCCCTGCAGGTTTTGAAGTCCGTGGGTATCTACTCTTGGGAAGCCAGTGGGAATGGATCAGATCCGACCCGGTGAGCTGGGGCCATCCCTCCCCATTTTCACTGGGTGGCCACTGATGGAGGAGTTTGGCAACCTGGTCCTTTCGTTTCCATATCCGGCTTGAGAGCTTTAGCAGACTGCAGAGAAGTGAGAGCAATATTATCTCATGCTAACAAACCTGTTTACATGTTGGACATCCCTCAGCTGCCCCTTGCCAATGCCTTCTCCTTCTCCAACATGCACAAGATTGGAAGAGAGGTGCAGCTGCAGCTGAAAGTTTGGAGGGTGACCTCCTCTCCACCCCATCTCTGCTGGCTCTGGAGCCTCTGGGGAAAAGTTTGGACCCTGGAGAGATTTGTTCCATCCTCTAAACTTACATCTGAATTCATCTCCTTGCAATTCATCTCACGCAAAAGGCAGACCTAGGTCAAAGCACATATTAAAACTCAGGCACCAACATTTTTTGGAAAGGGCCAGATCATGGGTCCTTCCCCGGGCAAGTTGTACTGTCATAACCCGCCTTCATGATCCAATTCCTTCTTTCTCTGTCGGGTGTCCAGGTTGTAGCCCTCCTGGTCTACAGGCAAAAGGAATCAAAACTCGTGGAAGAGGTGATATCTTGCATTAGACCAGCTAGATATTTGCAAACAAATTATTTTATTTAAATAATTAACTCAAAACTATTAATGAATATTATGACTATTTATTAATATCAATATTTAAATGATTAATTTAATAAAGTATGTTGCTTGTAAACATCTAGTTGGTTTAGTAAAAGATGCCACCTCTTTCAAGAGTTTTGAGTCTCTCTCTTTCACAATCACAGCCTCAAAGCAGCTGGCTCCCCATTTGCTAAGAACATAAAACCCAAATAGATTTGATTTCGTTGGATTGTCTATAGCTTTTTTATAACTTAGCTTGTGTCAGGGAAGTCCTCAGGTCGGACCTCTAGTTAATAATTTCTATGAATATCGTGACATTTCTGGTTTGTTTCCTATTAATGGATCCTCCTTCAGCATTGCAAAGGTTTCTTCATAACCAGGGATGTATGCGTGTGTGTGTGAAAAATTTTTTGTTCTAAAGTTTTCATTTAACGAACCTGATCAGAGGCAGTCGAGCACTTCAGAACTGAGTTCAGTTTCACCAACTAGTCCAAGTTTGTCAATTTGGCCCCTGGGCCTTTCAAAAGGCTTTTGAAATGTTTGTTACCTGAAGGTTCATTGTCAATCAGAGCCACCTGAAAACCTCGCGACAGGGAGGGAAAAGGGAGCAATGACCAAAACAATTTTAAAAGCACTTTATTGCTAATTATATTTGGTTTCTGTTCCTCTCAAAGCAGCGAGAAAACAAACCAGCTCCTGAATCTGCATTTCTTTTCACCAGAGCAAAGTTGAGCCTGCTCAGGCACTGCTAAGGACCTGGTGAATTCTGAAAGATTATAGGAGTCTTCCCACTGACTTCAGAGGGCTTTGGATGAGGGGTCTGTTGCAGCCTCAGTTTCTTTTTAAAGACCTAACCTGGGTGTTAAAGCACATATGAGGATGGCAACTTTGGGCCCAATTCTGTGGCCTTCATGGTACCTAACATCTTGGAGGGCACACAGGTGTTGTATGGTTCATCTGATTTCACACATTTTCTCCTTCCCTCCCCCAAAGGCACACATACACACACACCCAACATGTGGCACTACTACTTGTTTTTCTACTCCCTGCAAACCAAGGCTATTTTACCCACTCCGCTGTCACTCTAAACCTGTCTGAGCTAGCTGTCAAGTGAACTACTGTGCTCCTGTATGTTTGGCCTTGCTTTTTTATTAGTAAAATCTACAAACCTTCAGCTATGTCTAGGTGAGGAAAGATGAAAATATTCCATCTTCTAGCTTCTCCTCTCACCATTTTAAGCTATCACTGTTACTAAACAAACAAAGAAAAGCAAAGAGAAATAAATTCCCCCATCTATTTTTTTTCTACTAATAAACCAGTTAATGGAAAAGATCCTAATTCACAACTTCCTTTGAAAGAAAGTTGTCCTGAATAAGTACTGCAGATAGGCGGTCATAATTTCTACATCAGGGGCCCATTACCACAGAACAGAAATGCTTCACAATCTGTGATCCTTGGGAAGCAATAAAATGCTATTAACCTTCTTCTACAACTGAGGAGCTGAGGCCCAGTGCCCAGCATCCTTCCTCTTGGCGCACACTCACAAATCATGTTTTATTCCATATTTATTCCATACCCTCCAGAAAAGGCAGGGATTTATTTTTTCCTCATCTGAGGCCTGATGGAAAGCCAAATGGAGTCTTTCCATTGACTTCAGAGGGCTTTGCCTAAGGGGCCTGTTGCATTCTCTGTTTCTTTTTAAAGACTTAAGGTGCGGATTAAAGCATATAGGAGGATGGCGACTTTGGGCACGATTCTGTGGTTGTTGTCAAATAAACTTCTTTCTGAACCCCCCTAAGAAAGAAAATTGCTAGAGAAAAGCCTGCAGGAATTGGTCAATGTTTGCCCCAGCAAGGACTGGAGGGTTAGACTGTAGGCAGTAAAAACAGTGTCAACACTGGGAGCTACTACTAGACCAGGCTAAATTCGGGAAGTTTTAGGAGTTTTAGCCTATGGAGAGGCGCTTTCTCGCTTTGTATCTATCACTTATCACAAGTATTTCTCTGGTTAGCTCTTTTCTAGTTTATCACCATACTTGAAGCTTTTCCTTTGAACTATATATATCATTAAAAAAAACCCCCAACAAACCTTTCTTTTATTAGTCTTTTATATCGTCTAACTAATAGTGTCTTTTTGTGCCTGCCGTTCCCATGGCTTCATGGGGCAGGCGGCTGTCCTGTCCACGGAGATCAGTGCTGGTGGTTTGTTATATTTCCTCTAGGAACAAAAAGCATATGGTTTTGCCAGCTGCTTTTGCCTCCTTGTGACGTGGTGGGCTTGACAGGACTTCTGCCACCCCAGTCCAAGCAGCAATATATATTATTCAGATGTCATTAGGACACCGCCTGATCAGGAGAGTTGTTTCTGAAGCCTGGGAGTCTTTGTAAAACATCAGATAATATTTCTCCCAAACACTGTTAGAAAAATCAAACTCAGTGCTCACACGGGCAGCATCTCACGGTCTGGCCATGGCTTCGCATCCGACCAAATCATCATCACTCCGGCAAGATGAGGACTGCCTCTGCCCGATGACATGCCCAGGATGGAGCTGGCTTTGTGCTCAGGGCAGGAGCTCCTGCTCTTTTTTCTGCTCACATTTACTTACTCGATTTCCCAAGGAAGGCTCGGGGCGGCTCCCGAGAGGAGAACAGGATGATAGCAGCCCCCCCTGGGTTTCAGCAGGGGCAGTTTCCGACCCTACAGTCTCGCTGCCCGGTTTTTAGGGTGCATCTGAAATGCTCATCGGGGGGGGGCGCATTCGCCTGTTAAGTGTTTCCGACGTGTTGCTGAGGAGCCCTCGGGGCACTTCGAGTCCATGCATCATACGGATTTGCATTTCCACCTCGGAGAACTTGTGCAACCCTGCTCTCTCCCATGGCTGGTGGGGGCGAGTGCGCCCGACAGCTTGCAGATAGATACGACCATGGTGTGTTTGCAAATATCCCGCGGGTCTAACCAGAGCTACATGCCCCCCTCCACGAGGTTTGATTCCTAGATCCTCTTGAATGCCTGGGTCACTGCAAACTATGCAGAACTGACAGGAGCGTAGCTGTGATTATTATAACCCAGCCCCCTGCAGACCCCATGCTGGGGGTGCAGGTCTGCAGAGCCCCCCGGGAGGTGTGGGGGAGGCTCCCCGAAGCGGGGCGAGGCCCTACAGTTCATCACGACAAGAAATGACTGGGGAAGGCTCCTTCTCGTCCGTGGGATCCGCTCGTGCAATTGGCCAGGTCACGGGCCTTTGTGCTGGCGTTGCTTTGCAAAGCCCCCCCCTTCCCCCTAGTGCCGAAATGGCACTTGTTTTTCAAGCCCGTTCCGGCGGCTTCATTCGTCGGTCGTCTGCTTTCGGTGCTGCAAGCATTGCACGAGAAATACACGGGGTGACACTGTGGCGACGATTTCCCCAAAGCTCCCGGTGGAAACGCAGCGGGCGCTGCGGTGCCAGGCCGGAGCTGGGCACGC
>NW_017728913.1:26350446-26403817 GCF_001723895.1 Crocodylus porosus | reverse complement strand
CGGGGGGGAGGGGCGGCCGCTCGGGACGCAGCGCGGCTCGCGGGGCCCAGCCGGCTTCCAGGCCCGAGCCGGCGCCGCCCCCGGGGGAGGAAACAGCTGCATGTTTTAGCAGCGGCGTTGGGAAGGTGTTGCTCCCCGCCTTCCGCAGGGAGGGAGCAGGAGAGACAAAAAATAAATAAAAATAAAACCCAAGAAAAGAAAAGATCCCATCTTTTAGCTTCTCCTCTCACCCTTTTAAACCATCGCTGTTGCCAATCAATCACAAGCAACGAGAAATAAGGCCATTCTGCCTCTCCCCGCATCCATTTTTTTTCTAATAAACCAGGTGATGGTGAAGAGTCTCATCCACAACTTTCTTTTGAAAGGTTTTCCTGAATACGCACTTCAGATAGGAGATCCTCATTTCTAGGTGAGGGGCTCATAGGGTCCCCATTGCCACACAATAGACACCTTCACAACCTTGTGCTGCTGGGTTGTTGGTTGTAGGTGTGTTGGTCTAAGGCAGGGGTGGGCAAAATGCGGCCCACAGGCTGGGTGCCATCCTATCCAGCCTGCAGGGCCCCTAACAAATTTAGAAAATGAATATTTATCTGCCCCTGCCTGCCTGTCATGCAGCCCTTGGTGGCTTGCCAAACTTAGTAAGCAGCCCTCCGCCCAAAATAATTGCCTGCCCCTGGTCTAGGGATACAGGCAGGTGAGGTTCTTTGAGTAGATGTGGTATTTTTTATTAAACCAACTCAGTCTGATATCATATCTACTGGGTATCTGCCAGGTTGTTGAAGATTAAGATTAGTGGATAGAGGAACAGCCAGTGTCACTGTTGGTCTAATAAAAGATATAACATCTGCTCAAAGAACCTTGCCTGTCACAACCTGTGATGTCCTTTTTTTGCAAGGACGGGAAATAAATGGAGCCACACAGCAAGGGGCTTTCTCCTTTCACGGGCACTCGCCCTTTCGGCTTCTTGTTCTTAAGTATGCAGTGCTGGAGGGTGCTTGCCAGTAGTATGCCCACATATGGTTCCCAAATGATCCAAATGGATTTGGACCTGTTCTGGGTAATTTGACCCGGGACACAAAAATATTTTCCTTTACAAAATAAAATAAAATAAAAAATGTGGTGCTGCTGTCCTCATCCGCAATGTAAGGCCATAGTACAACGGGCTACCCTGGCGTCAGGAGCGGGACTGTGCCTTCGCCTGCAAAGCAACATCAAAGGGGGTGTAACAGGCAATATGGATCGCATATGGGAGGCTCACAGGGTTTTTCTGCCAGAATGCATTTCCTGGAGGCTTTTTTTATTCTATTCCTTTCTTTTAAACAGGCAGGAGAGGGGGTTTAGATATAGTGATACCCCTACAGGGCTACTCACAGGCAGAAGAGGGAGAGAGAAAGAGAGAGAGAGAGACCTTCTTGGCTAGCTCAACATGCATATGAAAGGAGGGCAATGAGGGGTCCCTTGCCTTCTGTATGGGATCTTGGGAATAGATCAAAGGGTGGCCTTTTAGTAGTATTATTATTATTATTATTATTATTATTATTATTATTATTATTACCTGTTTGGACAGCTTTGGTTTAACCTTTTTCCTTCTTTTCCCAGTACCAGGCACATTCAGCAGACAGTGACACTGGCTGTTCGCCCATCCACCATGAGCCTCTGAAACACAATCTTAATCTTCCACAACCCAACAGATATCAAGTGCCAGCATCTTAATCACCAGGCAGGCAACACACCACCAGCTCTAAGCACAACCTCTTCCAACTTTATACACAGATCAAGCAACACTCATTATCTAAGTTCCCACCAGCAATCCCTTTTCAAAATCTGCATGTTACCCAAGATTACCTGCCACCACCACTCACCTGCATTGTGGAATTTGTGTGTGCTATAATAAGGAACTGCAGGTGATTTGAGGTCCTGTGAGGGAAAAGAATGAGAACCTTGTCTTTGAATGGCGATAACCCAAATTACTGTCCAAATAAACCTCACATTTCCTAGTAGCACTTTGGAAATGCACATGCATTTAAGTGAGTACTTTCTATATTTCCTTGTAAGCTAAAAGTTACTTGGGGAAAGGCAATGAGGTGCAACTGTTTTGCTATGACTTGGAAATATGGTATCTGGAATGAACTGCTGCAAGTTCAAATGACATCTTTGTTCTATGGCTCTGATCCTGAAAATACCTGCATGCATACTGTAATACAAGGCATATGAGACACTTGAAGGCATCAGGACTTAAACCAAGTTCAGCAAAGGAACTTTGGCAATTCAAATAGTCCAAAGCTACAGCCCTCAAAACCATTCTCTAACCCTTTGTGGGCCTAAAGACAGTAGGCACATAAATCTTTACCAGCAAAGCTTCATAAGCACCTCTGCCTCGAATCTCAGTCTTTGCATGGCATAGTTCAAGATTCACTGGGTCAGAGAGCAAGTAGGAACATTACCTTGTAGTTAGGTCACTCAACTAGGAAGGGGAGTTCTTTCCAGAGGTATAATTAGCAGGGTTTGTTTGCTTACTTTACTGCTCTGGAAGTCCTACCTGCTGCCACAGCAAAGTCTGCCTACCCCAGTTATTGATACCATAGTGACACCACAGGGTCTTTGTGCCTGGCTGCCATTGCAACAGCAGCAGTGGAGGGCTGCAGTTGCTACCCTGGCATGGGCTCACCAGGGAAGTTACCACGTTGGTACTCCCAAAGTTGGTGCCCCTTACCCACCCCACATTGGATTACTGGTGCTTGCCTCTTACCCTGCAGACCAGTTTATGTATTTTACATTTAGCAGTCACTGGATAAAATAACCAGACCTCAGATTAGAGACTGTTACACAGGTCATAAAATAAATGCAAGATCAGATCCTGCACTCCTATTGTACAGAACTGAAAGTAACTGGAGAAACTTTTAAATGCAGAGTGGAGAATCAGGTATAACTAAAAGCAATTCAAACCAAATCCTCCTCCTGTATATTTCAATCCAGTCTGTCAAAGTAATTTATTCAGATAAATGTTTTAAGAGCCAAGGATTGGTAATAGAAATGGAAATCTCAGTTCCTCATTCTGACAATCACATTAGAATTTCCCATACTGTATGCAACCAGATTCTGGGATGTATAATCTCTGGGCAAGTGAAAGGAAAAGGGAAGCTCAGAAGGCTATTCAATACATTTAATTCCCAGCGTAATAATTGGACCTGTGTAAAATTAACTGCACAATTATAATCCTTTATAATTGTTAGAATTGTCTTGCCTTCTATCATACTTTTGCATTAAAAAAACCTCTTTTGTGTAAAGAATATTATGGATCTTAATATGCAGAAAAGACCCGAGTAAGCACTTCTTAATGCCTATGCCATTTTTCATTAAACAGTAAGAATGTTTCAGACTATAATCCAGCGAACTGATGACGTTTGGCAAGACATTATAATATTTAAAAATCATAGTTTTGAAAAGGTTTTTTTTTATGTTTCCACATTAATAGAAAAAACCTTAAAAAGGAGAAACATATTTTCCTTATTACACTAAAATCTTTCTCAAAGACATGAACTTGCTTCCATGAAAGTCAATGGAGAGATATGTCAAAGAAAGCATACATTTTGGAAGAAATTACCAATACAGCTGAGCCTTTTCCTCACACAAGTAGTGCTGTTGTGCCATATTGCTCTTGCTACAGTTGGACAATTTTCCCTTACTTTGTTTTCCACAATTGTTGTAGTAACACACTGCCAATATACTTTGCAACTACTGGGTGTCTCAGCTATTTAACTCAACTGGTCCTGTACTCTTTACTCCAACAAACAGAGGTTTTTTGGACGTTTTATTTATTGCTTTTGTCCAGGGTCTAGCTATTATTTTGAAATATGCACAAATACTTACACGTTTCCTTGTAACCAGGCTCCTAAGGTAACCCTGCCCCACGAACCCCTTTTATCTGCGGTGTGTGCAGAATGTGCTCTCTGCCACTGACTGGTCTTAGCTTTTAGTGAAGGTACTGGGTTCCAGTCTTCTCTCAGCTGTGATGGCATCACTCAGGACTAACTCCAGTGAAGTCATCTCAGTTATAGGAACAAAACTGATAAAAGTCCACTAGTTGAGTATGATGCTGGAGTAGATCCTTAGGTCTGTACATTTAGGTATATGTTATTAAAAGGTGTGAAAAGGGAAAATGGGGCAAATTTACCAGGCAGCACATGAAATGTTGCCCCACTGAGATTAAAATTGAAACCCAGAGTGTACACACCAATCCCCTACTTTGATACTGGTTCCAAGTTGATGAGTTTATCTGATGAATCATGTGTGCAGCATAAGGCACACTGAAAAAACAGGGTTAGTTTTTCCTGTATGTGCTTCTCTAAAGAATTTCCTGGTGACTGTATCTAACATCTTAGCCTGGGGTCCCTAGCTGAGGCCTCTCACACCCTTTGTAATTTAAAATAAAAGCTGGCATGAGTTCCCAAGTGCCAGTTTCACTAGCAAGATCATAACCAAGTTTCCCTGTGGTATACAATTGAATTATGAATACCAGATTATTTGTAGAGATCAGATTTGCTTTATATTTAAAAAACATTTTAAAATGCCAGCAAGAAGAGAACAAAATATTAGTCTGGTATCCTATAATCATATTTATCTACACACAGAATAAAGTCTCAGATGCTGAGATCTTTTAACAGTTTTCCATATTGGATTTTTGGTTGGATGTGGTTTCCTTTATGTATCCTAGTAACATATTTAGTTAATTTATCCGTCTATGATTAGGCAGATATGCATACACATCCATATGTACAAACACACATAGTCCTAATTAAAAAGTGTCACACTTCCCATTGCAGAACTAAGTCCAGAGTGAAGCAGGGTTGAGAGATTGCTCCTGTTTTCCATTGATTTAGCAGGGGGAGACACTACAGTTTCACTCGCTGATGAAGAATCCAAAAAGTGAAATTCAGAATCTTAGGCCTTCACAGTTAAGGTTGCAGTGAGATTTTCACTTAACACAAAATTAAAATCCTCCTGTTTCACACTTCAATGACTGAAGTCAGTGGGAATTAGGTTCCCTGCTCATAGAACCTTTGTAGGATTAAGGTCTTAATCCCCAATCTTATACTTCCACATGCACTTAACATCAAGCAGAAGAACAGTTCCATCCATTGCAGGGGGACTACTTATGCTAAATGCTAAACATGTGCGTAAGCGGTTGCAAGATGGGGCCATAAATTGTTGTGGTAGCCTTGGCTGTTATAAGGCAAACTGAAAATGCAGAGACTCTTAGCAGATAACTCGGTACATAAAGGATGGAGTGATCTGCAAACATTTAATATTAAAATATAAACATAATTTACTTATATGAGGGATGCTGGAGGTCCTAAAAAGTGCTCAGTATTGGCCTAACCCTGCCCCAGTTGAAATAAACAGGAGCTTTACCATTAATTTCAATGGGAGCAGATTTAGGCTGCTCTAGTAGTCTTTTCTTATACAATCCCTTTCCTTTTCTTATGTAGGTTTTTCAGGTTGATCTTACAACTAAGATGACTAAAGAAATAACCCTCTTATGAAATGGATTGCATCAAGGGAGTGTAGTGCTGCCATCATGATGATGCTGAAATGTCAGGCAGCCATAAATTCTGATTCAGTATCTTTGATGTCCTGTGTAATGTCCAGATACTTCTTGGATGTTTATACAAGACTAATCTGTACCCAAGAAGACTGATAAGATGTAACGAAACACAGAATGCCATGTATGTGGATGAGGAGGGAGGGATTTATACCATTGTCCATACTTAGTCAAACCCTTATGCACATCAATAAGCATGTGGAATTAGCAAGACCTGATGAATTGGGCCTGGAAAGTTAATAGTTTACTTGATAAATGGCTTGGAAAAATCTACTGTTTTCTAAGTTCTCACCAGAATTACAAGATATTTTGAAACCATTAATAAATACAAACAGTACACTTTATATTAAATATGAAATATGGGAAATTTGCCAGATATAAGTTTAGAAATTAAGGAGCAAATGTGACAAATGTGACAAATTTGAAATCTACGAAATCTACGAAATATTCTTCTCAGATACCTTGCAAAGGAAAATCCTAAAATCTTTGTTTTATATTGCATCTATTAAATTAATATCACTTTGTGCATGGCTGTTTTTTAAGTCATAATTTTGAAATTAAAAAGCACGTGTTATTCTGCATCAATTTATTTACCTATAGGGTATTTGTTGCCATATTAGCTGTCACACACTGAAACCTGATGTTGGTAGTAATTATTAAAGAAAAAAGTACCTGTTCCTTTTTGTCGTTTGATTTCTGTAGTTTGTGGTGAATGTTGTTTATGGAATAAATAGATCAAATGCATGTAAACAGCATGGGAAATCAATAAAATAAACCTTGTATTCATTTCAAATGTCAAATATTTTCTGCCAATGTACATGTTTTGAATTGTAGTGATTTTTCCATTTAGGAATACGTTGTCCTCATTAGCCTCCTTTTAAATCAAATATTGATTATTTTGTAGGTGCTGTTCTAATTAATGGAATACAGGTTCTTGATAAATAAGTATACACTGATTAATGTTAAGTGTTGGAGGTAAAATAACTTATTTTACTTTATTTAGGAAAACTGTGGATTTGTGATTAAGTTATAGAGGAATGGGAGGCAGTTTTAGTATGTTTATTTTTAAGGTTTATTGTTGAGATTTTTTTATTATGTCACCTTTTCCTCATGGAATGAATAGTAAAACATAGCGGAATACAATGACAGAATAAAGTTAAATATATTTGCATCACAAATCTTTTGTTTAATACACACACACACACACATACATATTCATATAAAATATATATATTTTACAAAATTAATGTTCACATCTAACAACAAAAGACTGCCCAGCCAATATTTTATTCCAGGAACAATGAATAATGCCTGTATTAATATCAGTATTTTTTATCCAAATAGTTACAATCTGCCTTTACATGAAGCAAATGTAACTGTTTTATAAATTGTCAAGTTCCTTTTCCCTTCATTTTATTATTTGGAATAAAGGCTAAAGATGTCTGCATTTTCCCATAAAATAATATAGGGATCTAGCCTACCCCCCACTATCATCTGGATTTCTTGCTCATAAGTGCACCTAGTAAAGATTTCTAATATGAGTAAGGATTTATAGGATTGAGGCTTTAATACTTGAAATCCAGAATATGCATTAGTAAATGTTCTTCTGCTGGGCTAATCCTGTAGTGTACTGAGTGCTGCCACTGACTGTTTTCAACCCCTAAGTTGGAGCACATCCCTGTAAAATCTCTCTCAGAACAACAGCATGGAGAATACTGATGGCTAGTGGGTTTTACATGTTGTGGATCTTCCAACAATGGGGTGGCCAACATGTGGCATGCATGCCATAAGTGGCACAGGCAGCCCATGTATGGGGCACTTGGCAGATCAGGGAGGAGATGAGCAGCACAGTGGCAGACAAGGCAGGGAGCAAAAAGTAGAGCAGTAGACTAGGCAGGGGAAGGGGATCAGAGTGACTGTCAAGGAGGCTGGAGGGTTAATTTATGGTATACTTGTCAAAAAGTTTGGGGAGGTATTTATTTGCTCTACATGGGAACATAGTACTGGAAGGGGCCTCCATCATTTACCCATGGATTCCCACAAATCACCTCTTCAAAACCTCACAAACACCTACAAGGCACAAAACTTGGCATTTTGGTATTTCTCTACACCATGCCATAGGTAAAACCAGGGAAGATGAGCGTGCAGCTAATGATCGGCCTACAGCAGGACAGAAAATAATTGGTTAATATATGCTCAGATGTTAACTTTAGCAAGGATATCAGTACCTAAAACATGTGTTGGGTTCCTAGATATTTCTCCTTTCAAAGGTAAAGGCTGCCATATTGGTTCCTCAGTCAACAGTCCTTATTTTAGTGTGGTGTGCTAGGCAGCTCTGACCACCTCAAACTGAACAGGAGTTACATAGATAACAGTCTCAATTACCAAAAAAAAAGGGATTGATATGTCTCTGTAAGCTCTGTCATAATTTTATTCAGTTTCATTTGGGTTTATTTTGTTTGATTCAATTTGATTTGCTTCACAGATGACTCATTTCCATTCCTTCAGTTCCTGCAAGACTGTGGGACTTCAGATGTAAAACATGGTCTGCACCCACTTCAAACACAATCTAAAAACTCGTTTATTATTTTTCATCCTGAAATCTCACTAAAATCAAATGTTGCTGACTAGAGAGTACAGCACACATCTACCAATCCCTTGGTACACATAAAAGAGAAAGAACTGCTAAGCAAAAAACATCTAACGTGGAACTGGAAGGGAAAAAGTCAAATTCAGAAAGCTTACAGGAAGCCAGATTCTCCAGGCACTAGAAAAATGACATTATCCAAACTGAGCATTAACAGAAGAAGAGTATGGCTGGTACTTTAAGTGAAGTTAACAGACACATATGTAAATTAAATTAAATTAGGAACACATTCCAGGGATTAAAGGAATTTGAGTAGCACCAGAAGAAAGGATCAGCAGATGTCACTGGTAACAGTAGAGGAGGGAATCTGATTGTATTTGAAAACCTACTATAGCTAATAAATCTGGACTCAGTGAAAAAGTCATAGTGACTCATTGATTTAATTTATTTTTTTCTGTTCATGTGCTATCTGCTATTTACCAACATATTTATTTTTACAAATTAGCTCATTCAGAAGTGTTCAACAAACCCTTTTGAGGATCTCTTTCAGCCTATGCATTGGCTGACTGTGTTACTATTAATGTGAGCAACCATATCCAGTAGGATATTTGCAATATTTAAAAAATGTAATGATCCTGGCATGTACAGGAGCAGGTTTCCACAGTTGGAGAGGCACAAACTGACATCCAGACTAATGTGGTACAATCCCCAAGTCAAATTAAACCTTCTTAAATTCTGTGTGATCTGGGCTATGCTATAAATATGCTAAGGTAGGAATCAATGTGGATAGAGCATGTCATATCTGATGAAAGTGGCTTCTGGGGGGTCATCACAAACTGGCAGAGGCTACTGCAATCCTTTATTTCTCTCATTTACTTCAGGGACAGAGGAACAGGGTGGACACCACTTATTCTGAAGATCCAGGGACCCAAATATGACTTGAAGTCATTTTTGCCCCAACCACCAGCATTAAATAATTAAAAAAAAACCCTTTAATTCCAAAAAAGAGCATGCAGGAACAGAATTAATCATTTTGATTTCTTAGTGTCTTCAGCCAGAGGTCTCTGGGCATTTTAACAAAGATTGAGTTAAATGCAACCATTAAAAACTTGGCAACCTGAGCCAAAAATCTCATCAGGGCAAAGAAAGGCAGGTCATTAAAAACACTGATAAATATGCCATCTTGACTTCCCCCTTCAGTTAAGATCATGAACACATAAGGACACAGCAAAATCAAAATAAATATGGAAATGTCCTGAGTCTTGGCTACTTAAAAAATATGGATGGATTTTTTAACATTTTCAAGTGTTAAGGAAGCATGCATACACAATATTGGTTTTAATATGGAGATTCAAATTCTGTTCTCCTGTGCAGAAATAAGGTGGGACACTCAAGGAGACCAGAAGTCTAAAATCGCTTCTCGGCCTCTTGAAGGCTCAGATTGAGCGAAAACATTTACTCTTCAGTCTATTCCGTGGATCTCACAGTTCCACCATATAGCTTAGGACAGAGAAGTTTAACTTCTAGGCAGAACAATGGGTCCCAGTGCTGTATTATTTTGTCCCACTGTTCCAGAATGGGGAAGTCAGCCTGCCATATCATTGTTTAATGGTTGTGGAGGGGAGAAAGTACCTGTCACATTTTATCAGTGGGAAAAAGAAAAGCAGGTATCAGGCAAAAAAAGAATGATCTCCGAGCCTCCAAAAAACAAAAGTGGGTAGAAAGGGACATAGCTTATTAAGATTTGAGGGGAGGAATTTTTAGAAATATTAGAAAAGCATCCAGAACTTGGATGCTACTTCAAAGGTTTTCAGAGATTCATATAGAGTAGTATAGATGCACATATGATTAAGGGGCTCAGTTTTCAACATTTTTCTTCATCATGTTTGAGGGTTCCACAGCCTCTGTGTTTGGGATGAATGTTGCTGCTCCTTCCTTCTCCTTTCCCTGTTATCACATTCAGTAAGTTAGGTGAAAATGACAAGATGAAATAACCAAATTAAGACAAACACTGGAGATGCTGGATTTTTAGGTTTGCTTTTACAAGAATTCCTGTGAACTGGAGAAGGTGATAGTGGACAGGAAGAGGAAAAAAAGAGAGAGCACACTTTATTTAAAGAAATCTAATTTGTAAGCAGGGATCAAATCTGGGGATCTATTGTAGGACATGTGAGGGTATATATAGGCCTAGGAATTTTCCTACTCAGATTTCAAAACAATCCTTCTCTTACTTGAATCCTGCCTTGAAGCAAGACAGGAAAGATTTTAGGGGGAGTTGATTCAAGTAATTTCAGAAAATAGCTTCCTTTTTTTTTTTTGTAGGTTGGCTTGCAGCCATATGCCTTCTGCTATGATTCTGTCAGCGTCTATGAGCTCAGCAAAATTTGAATAGGTAAGTCACCAGTTGAAAGAACACCTGTGCTGCAGGGAATGACCTCCATGAATCCCTATAAAGACCTGTGTGGATCAAGATAGCTTTACTATATGGCCATTGTTGTGCCATTTGGAAGTAGCTCTGAACTGGGGAGCTGGAAAATATCAACTTGCATCATTTTAGTTCAACTCAAAATGGTGGCAGGAACACTTTAACTAAAGCTCATCAAATTTACTCAGGAGTAGTTACTGTGCAGTATGACAGGTGTAGACGGCTGACCAGAAGCAAATTTGTTCCTGGTCAGCCAGACAGCAAGAGGCAGAAGATTGCTGCCTGCCCCCAGGAACTGCCTGCTGCCAGGGCAGGCTCTGCTACCAGAGCCCAGGTGGGGACAGTGTCCCCCTGCCCTGGCAGCAGGAAGCTCTCAGGTCCCTCTCTGGTTGCTGAGCCAGGGCTGAGAATAATTATCTCCCAGCCCCTGCTCTTTTATATTCATACAGTTAAGGCCAGAAAGCAATGCTGGATCATCTAGCAAACCTTTTGTGTACCACAAAGGACTGAATTTTATTCACTGCTCTTTTAATTAAATACCATGTGTCTGACAAAAGCAAAGCTTGTGTTTGAGACATCATGTCAAATTATTGGCTGGTCCAAGGCTTGCTGAAATTTTAAAAATCATTCAATTTTGCTCCAAAGGCAGACTCAATAGGTTGGTTTAGATATTTAGAAGTAATATGGGAAATGGTGGCGGAAAGGAAAACAAACAAAACCTTTGGTTGGAGTTGGAAACCCTGCTTGTAGATGAGGATTGCACCATGTTGAGAAACTTACAATTACCAGTTATAACATACCTTTCTTAAAAATAATATTTCTGCAATATAGCAAACTACATTTCCAATGGCACAATAAATGTACAATGCTTCAGATCTCCAAAATCCTCTCCATAACTTGTTCCCTTTGTAGGTTCCCTCATGCCAGGAAGTGGTATTGACCTGTGTTAAGAAAAGGCTAAGACTGCAAAATACCTTTTTTCTTATTGGCATTAAGTATGACTGGAAGGGTGATTAGTGAAATCATCGCTGGAATTGTAAGAAGTAAGAAACATAGCAGGACAAGATAACATGAGAAGGGTGAGACTGAAGAAAGCCTTCTCTTAACCATGATGTGGTTTTCTTCTTCTGAAGGTCCCTTGATTTTCTAAGCAAAGCACCTGGCATGTGCCTGTTCTGCAGATGGACCCGCACTAGCGCACACAGAGTATCTGGCATGCAGCTGCTACAGTTTCTAGACTGCCAGCCCACAGTCAATTTTTTTTCCTTTTGCTCCCTCTGTGGTCAGGCTTATCTTCTGATATGTAAACTGGAAGAGCAGATGTGTAATCTGGAAGATTTTCCACATTCATTTTTTAAAGAGGCAGGTGGAAGAAGCAGCTATGCTCTTTAAATTCTGGGGTCAGGGAAGCACCTACAGTCAACATTTTTAAAATAGGACTTATTAGGGTGTGTACAGAAGTTGCTTTTTTCATAATTTAAAATGCTTCATTACCATGACTTAACAGAAGGTATGCTGTGACTTTGAAAATAGGTATAGAGCTTTAAATTAACCCTTTTTAAATGAGGTATTAAATCTGAAGTGCTGTATTTTATGGCACTTTAGCAACCTAAAGTGTTTTAAATAACTTATGTACACTGGTTCTGACCAGTACAGAAGCCTCAGGAAGCTGCAGAGCACCCCCTGCCTCCTAGCCTAGAAAGTGCAGGGAGGCTCAGGGGCCCCACACGCTCCACCAAACACTGCACTTACAGTTTCAGAGTTGATAAGGTCAGAGGGGATTATAATGGGTATTGGTACAGTAACATATATTGCTTTTATTAGTAGCCCTGGTGGTACTGCCATCTTTCTACCTCCCTCCTAATCTCTTTTGCTGTCTATAAAGTCCCAAAGAGAAGTAGAGAAGGATTGTAGTAAACAAAAAAATATTACACGAACTTTACTATTTTGATTACGAGAGCATCTTCCCAGACACCTCTATGTGCTGCTGATTCAGCTTGAGAGATATAACTCAGCTTTTAAGCAGCCAATAAATCCTGGAACCTTGGAAAATTCAGAGTAAATTTTCTGCCAAAATGTATTGATTTTATAGTAAACTAGAAAAAATGCTGATCCAGTGAGCACTATGTACATGCCTTTGTTATCAAAGCATTTCAGAACAACCTCTAATACACTGAACTGTTCCAAAGACCCAGTAGCCTTCTAAAATTTCCCATCCACTTTTTCCATGAATAGTTCCTTTTTTTCTGTTTTTCTGAGACGATACCATATGAGAACAAATGGGCCCTACAATATTACCTAAAGGTCAGAGACATACAGATTTTTTTTTCACATACAGCTTCCTAAATAATTGAAGTAGTCAGGGTCCTCCTTGGAAATGACCTGCCTTCAGACTTCAAGATTACACTATTATCTCAGCTATTGAAATATTAGAGAGAGAGAGAGAAATATGGTGTCCCTATAACATTTTGGTGGTTAAAGTCATTTGCACAAAGAAATGAATAGAAATACAGTTCTGATACTGGAGCAGACTAAGGTGTAATGTGTTCCCTGGGAGTAACACCATAGCATTCTATACTAGGAACCGTCTTTTAATATATTTAAGATATAGCTCCTCTAAGGTGTGTTAGAATAATCCATCTAAGAGTGTAAAAGGCATTAATTGCTATAGTGAGATCAGAATTTAAAGGGAAAAGGTCACAAATTTCTGGTCAAGCAGCAGCAATAGAAGCAGTTTGGGTCTCTCTCTATTATCGTTTGTACCTCCAGAAGCAATGGAACATCCCACGATTCTTTATGTCTAAACATAATTAATAAAAGGTAACAGCATAAGAAAACCCTATTATTTTAATAAAGCTAATATTAATGAACAAAACTTATAATTATAGCCACTTCAGCCTCATCTAGTTCCTATTAAGCCTAGCATTCTTCTGTTCACCTTGTCTCCATATTCCTACTCCCTCTTACAGATGCCCCACTATGGGGTTTAGACACTCCTTTAGAGGCTACCATCTCTGCAGTGAGCTGAAATATTTATGTCCTCTTCCAATGAGCTTGAACTCAAGTGGCCATAATACGTGTGCACACATCTTTATTTATTTGTTTGCTTGTTTCCACAACATGCTATTTCCCTATTTCCCCACAGCTTCCCCATATACTGACCTCCTCTTGTGTTCTCAATACCACACAATAGATATGTCAATCAATGTACCATTGGTAAGACTACATTGAGAGATCCTTTGGAGTGATATTTTTCCACCATACACATGCCCGGCTATTTCATTAAAAAGCTATCACTTATAAAGACAGATTAATCTGAGAGAAAAGATTTTGGAAGGAAATTTTTCAGTCTAGGACAAACATTTTTCAAATGGCAAGCATTATAACATTATCCCTTTCTTGAATGTAAAAACAAGTATTCTCATGATTTTGCAACCACATTTCAATACAAAATGATATATTCTCTAAGCTTTGAAATTCAGATTTAGGAGGATTGTTGGCAGTCCCTTTGCCCAGTATTCTCTCCTGGTTTGTCATAGCAATAAGCTGAGGAGAAATTTGAACAGGTAGACATATTCCTGAGTCTGTAACTCTGTACATGAATGCTGCTACCACATATGGCTGCAACAGGACAGAAAAGGTACTTCCAGATGTGTGCACATGGGCCTCTTACAGTGTCTCAAAGCCCTTTGAAATTCTGAAAGAGGAACATGCAGGAACAAAACAACCTTCCCCATGCTGCAGATTTGCAGTGCAGGGACAAAATTACACCGCTGGATATAGGGGTCAAGAAAATACCCTCAGGGAAAAAAGCGGGGCAGGGCATGGTCCAGGACTGTGCCCTGAAGCAACTAAAAGCTCAGGTCCTCCGCAGAGATGCTCTGGTAGCCAGCCAGAGTGTCTCAATGGTTGGCCCTCACCCCGGTGCTGAAGCATGCTGCCTGCTTGTGCAGGGCAGGCAGCATGCCAGCCTCAGGGAGCTGGATCCAGGCTCTGTGCTGGTTAAGTAGGGGCTGGGAGGGGGGATGGACGAGGTGACCATGGGGGGACCCTACCTGGCCCCATCCCCATCCCCATCCCATGCCTATTCCCCGAGCCCCCTGATCGCTGCCCTCTGAGCCGCCCTGATTGCTGCCCTGTCTGGCCCCAGCATCCTGGCAATTAAAAAGAAAAAAAGCCCAGTCACCTGGCACCCGCACTGCCACTGCCCCATTGTACAGGTGCAGCCTGGGTCAGCAGGGTGCCATGTAGCTGAGCAGAGTGGCCTGACAGCGCATAGAGCCACGCGGCACCCTGCCGACCCCTTCCAGTCCCCACTGTCCTATGCTGTGTGGGGGTGTTCTGCCAGGATGCTCCTGAGCCCCCACAGCTGCTGCTTCTGCCAGTGAGTGTGGGGGTTTTTGTTTGTTTGTTTTGAGTCCCAGACTGGTCCTAATCCATGGGGGCACTAATGATGCAGCCAGGAGCAGTCCAGACCACCTGATGAAGGACTACCAAGTGCTGGGAGACAAGTTGAAGGAGATAGGGGCACAGGGCTCATAGATCCTTCTAGTGAGCGGGCCTGGAAGACACCATGAGACCTGCATCTGGGACGTCAACTTGCGGCTTCAGGAATAGTGTCTACGCTAATGCTCGCAGTATGGGGAACAAGCAGGAGGAACTCGCCCTCCTCCTAGCTAACTCAAACCCAGACATAGCGGGGCTCACTGAAACTTGGTGAGATCCAACCCACGACTGGGTGGTAAGCATCAAGGGCTATAGGCTGTATAGGCGGGATAGAACAGGGAGGAAAGGTGGGGGTGTGGCACTCTACGTCAAAGAGCAATAAACATCCTCTGCAAACAGCATTGGGTCTGAGGTAGGGCAGATGGAGGCACTCTGGGTCAGAATACAAGGGGATCGGGGGGAAAGGGACCTAACAGTGGGGGTCTACTACAGGCCACCTAACCACGGAGAAGAGCTGGACCAGAAATTCTCAGGTCAGCTTACAGAGGCAGTTAAGTCAAGGGACATGGTCATCATGGGTGACCTAAACTACCTGGACTTCTGCTGGGAAAAGCAGTCAGCCAGGTCTGACTGCTTATGTAGGTTTCTAGCCAAGTTACAGGACCTCCACCTAGGAGGTGCACAGCCCCACCAGGGGAGATGCCTTGTTGGATCTAGTCCTGGCCACAGGCGATGACCTGGTGAGGGGACTGTGGGTGCTTAACCATCTAGGCAATAGCAACCATTGCTACTGGAATTTACCATCCAGTGCAGGTTGTCAAAGGCCTGCAGCAAGGCAGCAGCCCTGGACTTCAGGAGGGCAGATTTCAATGAGGTAAGGAGACTAGTCAGGGAGGCACTGAGGTCCCGGAGGGGAGGGGAATTGGGAGTCCAAGAAGAGTGGTCATTCCTTAAGGAGATGATCCTCCAAACCCAATGCATGACAATCCCCACATGGATCAAAGGGGCAAGAGTGCTCAAAAGCCCCCATGGGACTTATCAAAAGTATCCATGAACACCTCAAAGCCAAAAAGGAGGTGTACACCCAATGGAAGGGAGGGCCATCACCGAGGAGGATTATACCTCCTTGGCTTGAGATTGTAGGGGAGCTATTAGGAAGGCTAAGGCAGAGATGGGACTGGGACTAGCAACCTGAATCAAAGATAAGAAGAAGTTCTTTTTTAAATACATAGGAGGTAAAAAGAAGGTGCCAAATAATGTGGGGCCTCTGCTGGACATGCTTGGTAATCTGGTGGTAGCACCAGATGACAAAGCTAATCTCTTTAACAGATTCTTTGCTTCCATTTTTCTGAGCAGGGACAGGGACATCCCCCACACTGGGATTCTGGACAGACCCAGGGGAGGTGCAGCCAGGCCCGGGGTCAGTGCGAATCTAGTCAGAGAACTTCTGGAGGGACTAGATGTGTTCAAATCAGCAGGTCTTGACAACCTCCACCCCAGAGTGCTTAGGGAACTGGCAGAGGTCACTGAAGGACCCCTGGTACAGCTTTACTGCTCTGGCAAGGTGCCTGATGACTGAAAAAGGGCCAATGTGGTCCCCATTTTCAAAAAAGGGAGGAAAGAGGACCCAGGAAACTATAGGCCCATTAGTCTTACCTCAGTCCTGGGGAAGCTCTTTGACAAAATTATCCAGGAGCACATCTGCGAGGGGCCAGCAGGGGAGTTTATGCTTGGGGCAATCAACACGGGTTCATCAGAGGCAGGTCCTGTCAGACCAACCTGGTGGCCTTCTATGACCAGGTCACCAAATCCTTAGATGCAGGGGTAGCAGTGCGTGTAGTCTTCCTGGACTTTAGGAAGGCCTTCAACACTATCTCTCACCCCATCCTCATTAAAAAATTAGGCGTCTGTGGTGTTGATGCCTACACAGTCACATGGATCGCAAATTGGCTGGAGGGCTGCACCCAGAGAATGGTGGTGGATGGGTTATTTTCGACCTGCAAAGATATGGGCAGTGAGGTTCCCCAGGGCTCGGTCCTTGGGCCTGCACTGTTCAATATCTTCATTGGCGATTTGGACAAGGGGGTGAAAAGCTAGCAGTTAACCTTTCCTAAAGGTCATTCCACTATCTGCCATGTGCTGGGTAGCACTGGATGTGCTGGGCAGCAGTTCAGCTCTGCCTCTCCAGTCAGTGCTCATAAACTGCTTTCAAAATGGCTGAAACCAGTTTAAGATAAACCTGAAAGGATGTAGTATCAGACTTAACTGATTTAGGTTATGTCTATTTATTGAACTTCTTACTCAGATTCCCTCCAGATTCAAGTTAACTCACAGTGCTCCAGCAGCCCAGGATGCGTTGTACCTCCCCTGCAAACCCTCACTTGTAGGATGGGTGGATAGGCTACTGTTGGCCTAAAAGTGAATGCCTCTTCCAGAATCAAAAGGGAAATTCTTTTCATTTGTTTCTTGGGTCAATCTACACACCTTAGACTGACCTGTGAAGATTGAATTGATTCAAGCTTGGGCAATTTGACTGTCTGTACTTAACCTTTGAGAACAATCCACCATTTTGCCCTCAGCAATGGGTTGATCTAGGACAATATGTATTTGTATCCCCCACAGTTCCTTTTTCCTGCTTCTGACTGCCTGGCATTTTGTGCCACCTTGTGAAGATACACCCCAGGTTGAAATAAGGCATTACTTATCCCGAATGGATAGTAACTAAAAGTTGGTAAGGTTGGATGACTGGTTTATCTAAGGTTGATTACTATGGGATAAATGTGTAAGTCACAAAAAACACTCCCACAACTGCTACATACGTGTAGCAGCCTAGGAGCACTTTGATGGTAGAAGGTATCAATTTGACCTCTCCTAGTAAAGAACTCAATGTAGAACAGTTTTCTGAAATAAAAAGCAGTTGGTAGAACAGTCAAAAGAGATTTTTGAAGATATTATAATGGTCCCTGTAGCTTCTGGGGCCATCTACTCTACAGAACTTTTGCTGGTCCATGGTAGAGACATATGCTAGAGGAAATACCACATGCCTACAGAAAGAGATTAATACCAACTCCTGAAATGAAAAATGAGCAAGCTAATATAAGCCCTTTTCTGTCAGCATTGCTGTGTCTACACCAGGGTTTTTGCCGGCATAACTAGGTTGTCTAGGGGGAAAGATTTTTCTTGCACTTCTGGCCAACACAGCTGTTCTAGCAAAACCTTGTAGCGCAGACCTGGCTTGAGTAGATAAACCAAAGAATGAGTTAGCAAGAAGACTGAATGATGTGCTCATTTTTTGCAATCTGGGTTGAGGCATATTGACACAGAGCAGCTTGCATTACCCTGCTGCACTTGCATTATGAATAATGGAGAACTTTGGTTTGCAGAATCAAGTCAGGCACCTTTCACCAGCACTAAATTCTCCCAAACAATTTTAACAGCTTGGGAGAAAAAGTGATCTGGTAGTTTCTAAATGAAGAAATGACAATGAGTTAAGGGTTCAGAAAACAATAAAAAGGAATACATTAAACACTGGGCCAAGGCTGTGTGTTTTCTTCTCTGTCAAATACTTAACTGAAATGCATGTATATTGAGCCTAAACAACAGAGGCATAGCCAGCTCAGCTGCCTCCAGGACAGAGGTGGGAGATGGGGGAGACTTATGGTAGCCAGTGGAGGTGGGGGAGTCTTACATGCCCAGCTCTTGTCACTCTGGCAGCAGCTGCAACTGCTGATTCTGGGAGAGAGGCAGCAACATGGGCTGCCTAGGGCCCATTCCTAGTGCCCTGTTTTCTCCCCTCTCCCCACAGGTGCAGGGCTCTATCTCCTGTAGCAAAGCTTCCCATGTGGCGGTGGAGCATCACTCCATCCCCTCTTCCCTCCAGAGAAACTGCTGGGCTGTGCCTGCCTAGCTCCTATGTCCAGGAAGTGCAGGGCTGTACCTGCTATAGTAAAGACTCCTGAAGGGAAGGGGCCATACTGGTGCCCCCTCTAAGTCAGCATCTGAGGCTGGTGCCCTGCTGAATCCCCTAATTACACTACTGCTAAACAAAGATTGTAATCTGTTGCTCACACTTCTAGCTCTGGGTTAGCTATGGGTCACATCACTTTATGCACTACTGAAAGGACCTCAGCTATTACAGGTAGAAATACTGTGTAAGAACTTGTATGAAATAGAATATAAAATAATAAAGAATTAAAATTTCCCCTCATTTACTGCACATGGCATTTGTACTGTAATGTTTTCAGGAAATGCTCCCAAAGTGTTGAGATGTTTCAAAATTTTCTAATCAAAATATTTATTTCTTCCTAACATGTTAACATTAAAGGTTTGTAACTATCTGTAGCTAGGTAGTGCAGTGTAATGAAGATGAACCTATTAGCCATAGACAATGGCTTGTAGATATCATCAAACCTTAAAAATCAAGGAAGAAACTTTCTGTCCTCTGTGTAGAATGATAGTGGCTAGTTTAATTGATATATAAGTTGTTTTATTGACCCTCCCCCACACAAATACAGAGAAGACAGTTTTAGGAAATGAAGAGGGTTTACTGAGGGTCTTCTTGGCTGATGCCTATTTTTAAGCCTCTCCTTTCTCCTCCTTTACCCTTACTTTTTTTTTGGAGGTTAGCTAAACAAACTGTGAGGCACCAATAAATGTATTAGCAGGTGCGGTTGTCCATCTCTTCCCATGCCAGGCATAGTGAATCTGACCTAAAACGATCTAATGCAGTTGCCTGCAAAATCAAAGGCTGGACCCCGGTACCAAGGACATTCGGTCTGTGCTGTGTTGCAGAAGTTTCTTCCCTTCTGCCCACCCAGTCACTTGGTAACCTCTGAAGCCTTTTGATAACCTGTGTTCCAAGAACTGCAAAAACCTCTGAACCATTTTTGGCCTCTCTATAGAAAAATGCCTTTTCCAATAAAAACAGATGGGCTCTATTTTCACAGAGCTCACTTGCACACACAGGGTTTCATTTACAAATCTACTATGCAGTGAAAAATGTGCCCCTTTTTTGTGAATAAAGCCCCAACTGTCTACAAGTAGTGCTAACATGCTGACATCATTCTACAAACATTTTCACGTAATACAGTCTCTGAAAAGCTTTGTTTCCACTCGGGTCAAATTACTTGGAAAAATCACACTTTTCCCATTAAAAATCATTTGCCCTTTAAGCAGTTTCCAAAGCACTCCACCCCACAAACTTCCACTTGGCTCACTTTGCTTGGCTAGATCCAGCAATCAGAGCACATCCAGTTCCTTAGTGCTCTGGGCAGGTGGGAGCAGGACAGATGCAATCACTATTCAGTATAAATATTAAAGTAACAATACAATCGCTTAAGTACTTTCAGCCCTGGCAGAGTTTCCAGCCAGTAGGGGTTACAAAGGAACATATCACGGTGAATAAATTGGGGCAATTTACACTGCAACACTTGTTTCCTTAAATGTACACAGGAATTTAAATACAAATTCAGGTGATTCTAAAGTAGGACTCTTCAGACAAACCAGTCTCCAAACATATCCCCCAAATTAAGGACCACATTCACTGATATGCTCTAACTGCTTTGTACTGTTAGCAGTGCAAAGGAGCCATAAATCCAACTTACAGGCCCAGTTAAATCAGTTGATGGCTGCTTTGTGTCACTATAGTGGGCGAAAAATAGCCAGAGTATACTAGTTCCACCTGCAAAAATCCCATAATACCAAATGAACCAATAATTGAAGGGTAATGGAACTTTGAAGATGAAGAGCAAAGTAACTGCTAAACATTACTTGTTGAGTATTATGGGCTACATTTTCAGCAGAGAGTAGCCTTCCTCTTCATGAATTTCAGTTGCTCTGCATTTTGTGCCGAAAGGTGTGCTATCCTTATCGACTTAGCTGTGGATGGTCAGAGGTACAAAAACTCAAATTTGTATCTGAAGTTCTTTCTGTGCATGCAGATTTTGTGGAAGCAAATTATACCTCCTATTTTAAAAAATAACAAATTTAGAAAATTTACTCCTGTGATTTCTATGAAATTTGTGTTCTGAAATTTGCAACACCTTCATGTTTCTTTCATTGCCTCTTTATTGAATAAAGCTAACATGCTTCAGAAAGTGCTAATTGACCTAGCACTTAAGGGAGTCATCTTATTTCCAAAATATGTTGGATTGTTAGAAGGAAAAGAAGTTTTTCCTCATCAAGGACACAGTGGAAAAGATGAGTAAGAGGTATAAGTGAGATTCAAACAGGAATTTAGGTTTAGCGATATTGAGCAGTCCCTCGTCTAAAACCTAGGCTTCTGACTTCAGGAGTGGAATTCACAAAAAGCAATTTAGCTGCCTTAGCTCCTGTACTTCAAGTGGGCAGCATTAGGCTGCACTTAGTAGTTTAATGGAAACCCTGAATTAGGCACGTATGTGAAACTGTGCTTAAATGCTCCAAACCCATGAGTTGCCCCTTTGTGTATGAATTAGCTCACTCTTTCCATTGTAGGAGGAAGCACCTGTCTTTTAAATAGCAGTCTACTGGTCAGAACACTTTCCCATGAAGTGGAAGGCCTCGGCTCCAGGACTTCACCAGCCTTGGGAGGTTCACTTCCAGGTCTCCTACTTCCCAGGATGCTGGCCTAAGCAGTCAGCTCCAGGCCCACCTCATGTTTCTCCTGCTGACGTTGGGCCAATGTATAGCCCACAAAGCAAGAAGCATGGGGTCAGAAGGGAAGTAAACAAGAGGGAACATGATCCTACATGTTAGCATGGTAAGTGGGAATAGAGAGCTGTTTTGGGGTTCTGGTCCTTGCTCGCATTTATGCATTACAAAAAACACTGAATTAAAAAAAGAAAGATATGATCTTGACAGCTGGGACCAGATCCCAGCTCTTCCCTTCAGAGTTTAATGCTCTACTAACTAAGCTATGTGGTTGAGTTCTCAGGTCTCTGCCTTCCTGGAACCGTGCTCTTACCACTTGTAGATTATTTAAAAAGTATGAAACAGCATCTCCTTTAGTTAAGTTTTTTCATTAAAGGGGTTATCAGTGCTGAATTCAATGCTGTTCTGTATGAGTTAAATGTACTCATCAGAGGCTGACAAGGTTCTTTGGGTGGATCTGGTATCTTTTATTAGACCATCTGAAGAACCTTGTCTGCCTATGTCCTTAGACCAACACAGCTGCAACATACACCCCTCATCAGAGGTTAGCATCTGACAAAGTAGGTTGCTGTCTACCAAAGCTCAAGCCTCTCTGAACTGGTAGTCTCTAAGGCCAGGTACAGAAGTTACAATTCTTGGGTGGCAAGCAAGCAGAAAGCGTTCTACAACTGTTACCAAACAGATAGTCATGGCACACAGGGTATGTCTACACGTGGGCATTTAATGCACATTAGCCCAATTTAAGGCACATTAAGAGCATGTGTCTACATATGCACACCCTTAATGAGTCTTAAAATGGTGATTTTAGGTTAATTGCACCTAAAATTGATAGTTGCTTTATGCAAGTACCAAATTTAACCTCACCAGCTATGTGCAAGTATCACATTTAGGCGTGATTAAGCAAGTATCAAATTTAAAGCTAAAGTGCATTAACACACGTGTAGACACATTAATGCACATTAACATAGGGACTTCAGTGTTGGGTCTGCACAGCCACTAGGGGGCCATCCAGAGACCCTGGGCTCCTGGTTCACTGCCTTTCCTCCTCCAGGGCTGAGCTGCTCTCTGGCAGCCCCTAGCTGCAGGCTATAAAAGCCTCCAGCCATTTTGTACCTTGGCGCACACAGCACAGGGAGCCTGAAGAAGCCACTGCTGTCCACAGGAGCCCACCAGGCCCTCTTCCAGTCCTCTGGCACCACACCAGAGCACCACAAGTGCTCATAAAGCTGTGCCAGGGGTCTTGCAATGACCTCAGCCAATTCCTTTAGTACTCTAGGGTGGAGATCATCTGGACTGGCTGACTTAAATGCCTGAGAGTACAGGGAGTACATCTGTATGTGTGTGTAAGTTGTGCAGCCTGTTATGAGTCTCTGTGCACGGTTAAGTACAATGTTGAGCTTTTTAGTGTGACAACTTCAGACCTTCCAGGAGCACAGTAATTTGCTGAGGCGTATACCATTGCAAACGTGGTGGTTCTGAGCACTTTGAAGTTGGCACACCATATCATGCTAGCAGCGGGCAATTATTTCGGGCAGAGGGCTGCTTGTCCAGTTTTGGCAAGCTGTCAAGGGCTGCATGGGTAGCCCTGCCCCTTGACAGGTGCCCTGCCCCCTGGTCACCATCTTGGGACCAATGTCCCAGGGCCAGCGCTGGTAGGGCCCAGAGAGAGGCACAAGCTGGCAGGAGTCTGTGGAGCCAGACTGGGCTGCACCAGCAGGGAGAAGGGGGAGGTGGCCCGGCTCCATAGAGCCCCTGCTGGCCAGGACCCTGTATTCCTGCTGCCCTGCTCTGGGCCATGCCGGTGCTGGCCCTGGGACACTGGTGTGGGTGCCATGTTCCCATGCCTGCTCACTCCCAGTGCCCCCCCCAATCCTGTGGTATACGTTGGGGGTAGTGTGCAGCCCTGACCCTGTGCTTGCCAGCAGGTAACGATGGGAAAAAGTGATCCCTCACCTGTCCTGTGGCCACTGCTCCCTGCTGCAGTTGCTTGCAGCCTGTGCGGTGCTGTTCTGAGCAGGCATAGGCAGCCCCATGCAGGCTGCAAGTGATGGCAGTGCAAGATGCTGGCCATGGGGTTGGGGAGGAGCCGCTGTTCCCCACACAGCACCAGCTTGTAATCTACTACCACTGCCAGCATGGGCCCCATGTCAGATCCGGGCTCACCTGTTGGGGGCTGCGTTGAGGCAGCAGCAGCTGTGCCCCCCCCACACCCCACTTGCTGCACAGGTCAGTGTTTGCTGCTGCTGCCCACCTGGAGCTCACACCGCAATAGGCTGCAGTGTGGCTGCCACTGCCGCCTCTGTGCTACCCCTCCCAAACCCTACACCACTGGCCTGGAATGAAGCAGAGGCACCAGGGTCAGTACCCCTACTGTTGTGGTGGGGGGTGGGGGGCGGTTATCAGTCCATGTTATATTGAGTGGGACCATAACACTCGGTAATTGACAACTGGCCACCCCATCCCTGAAGGTTGTGTAGCTTTCCTGAGACGGGCCAGTGTGTTTACATGGATCCACCTGATGCAAACTTGCACCCAGGCAGACCCCCACAAGACACTGAAAGCTTTTTTCAAGCCCCACAGCCAAGGTGTTACAATAGTTGCAACTCTGGATTTTGGTGAGGTACATCTGGCCACCACTCAGCAGAGCACCTACTTATGAACATCACTGCAGGTAAGGTGCAATGAGAAATAGGAATTCTCCCTACCAATGGCCATGAGGACACATGCCATGACGAGACACTGTCACATCAGATCCAAGTGGGCAGCTGTGATGTCCCATCCCTGCCCCGCCAGCCCATCAGGAGTAGCTCAGCCATTCAGGAGCCTTTGCCAGCCCGGGGAGCCCACAGGGCATGCTGGGAGGTAGTCAAGAGCCCCACCCAACCTGCTGGGCTCAGTCCATCCCCCCAAACCCAACAAGGGCTAACCTGTTCTGCTTCCTCCTGAACTAAACCTTGGATGCTTAGAGTAAAGCTCCAAAGAGTGCTTCTACCATGGCCTTCTTGAATGCCTGCACTTAGCCTCAGATGCTACCCTGTTCTACCTTCTACCTGACTTGAGACTAATATTATACACACCAAAAGGAACCTCTGGGTTCCCTTATGAAACTCACTCTACACCCACTGCCTCTAAATTAACACAATTTACTGCCTATCTGAATGCTGGATTCTCTTTCTTTCACTCAATCTGGTTTTCCACTTGTTACTGAAAATATGCATCATGATTAACTTGACCAGTAACTCCAGACATTAATGCCTGTTCTGGAATCTTTATTCAAAGACTTCATTATTTTGGACAAGCCAAACCGTTTGGCTACAAATTGAAAAAAAACCCCTCTGTGCTTTTAATTTAAATAAGGCTTGAAATAAGTTTCATTGGACATTGGCAAATGAACAAATGACATCAAGGCAAAGGGAGAGCCGAGCTTTACCACATATCAGTTGCTATGTAATAAATACCTATATTCATACTCTAACCCCATTGCAAATGAAACCTAACCTGCAGTGACTAAGCTCCCCTTTTACTGAGGACTAAGCTACAGTTAGTTTGCTTTTATTAACTGGGGGTTAAAGCAGGCACACAGGTGATTATTGCGAAGCAGCTGGCATGCAGTAAAACCTTGCCATCTTGGCAATTGATTAATTTGCCCTTGCCTTATATGGGTGCATTTGCAGACCAGGACTGGAATTGGATCTTATTTTTGTTACATATGTGGTGCAATTCTGTCTTTAGAATATATCCAGTTACTTATTTTGGGCTAGGATTTCATCCACAATCTACTATTTTGAAAGGGAAGATCTATAATCCTACTGCTAATGGAAAGGTTGTCTTAGATTTATCTATGAAGAAAGAATTACTTTGTCATATATAGAGCACTTCTCTAATGGAGAACTATACAAAAAACCTATGCATATAAGAATTAGATAGTAGCAATCTGGATCCATTACACTGAGTATCTTGCTACTCTACTGAGTGATAAATCATGCATTTGCATAATTTGCCTATTTATAAATTGAACCCAGGTCCAAATGCAGCTTTTTTTCTGGTGCAGTCATTCCTGCTAAGCGAATATTTGGAAAATGCACAAGATTTCATCTATTTATCAACTTCTTTTGGAACAGCTGTTAGTATCTGTGTTATTGGACTGTATTAAAAATGTACTTTTGATATTAAAACCAATGTTGCAACATTGCAGTGATGTGGCCAATCTGTAAACATAAATTGCAAGTTTCAACCATATGATTGTTATTATCCTCTGGTTATCTTATCTCAGCCACAGTGATGGAAAGTCATTAAGAGGATACTGGAAGTGAAAAACAGCTGATGATTAGGTAGTGAGACTTTATTATGAAGAGGACCAAAGATTCTATGTTTCAGAGTATCTCTGGCTCTTGCCTTTCATGCCTTTGCCAAAGAAGACACAGATGAATGCACATCTGAATTTGGAAGGCCTCCAGCTGCTCTCCCTGCCTTGGTTAGTATGTACTTTCCATGCTGTAGTATAGCTAAGATAGGGCAAGTACAACACCAGCCTTGGGTTGGGGTTGCCAGCAGCATCCCTCAATGCTCTGCATCTGTACTCTCTGGTACTCACCACATTTCTCCCCTCCCTGTTGCTCTTCAGCAGTCAGCACTCCTCCTTCTCCTTCTCAGTCTCTAGGACTTGACAGCATCTCTGGGCCCAGGGCATTAAAAATAACTAGTTATGCTCTTGTTTCCATGTCTTACAACCAACCTGTATGAAGCAGATTTGGAGAAAAAGGCACTGACCCTGCCATATTTCATGGTATTCCCCTTTCTACCAAGTGTGGGAAGGTTAAAACTATGCATGCTGTCCACACAACACTTATCTTAAAGGGAGTATTGGAACTGCAGCTGTATTTGACTGTTTTTACAGTCTAATGGCTTAAAAGGGGAGAGACCTCATTGCATTCTCTCCCAACTACCTTTCCCCTGCACCCTTTATGGGCTTGTGCAGTGACCAGACCTGACCTTCCAACGGCATTTGTCATAACACAGTGTGCAACTTTCTGTACTAAAATATTTTTTCTTCCTTCATGTTAACACATATTCAAGAAACTTTACTGTGCTGAGATAAATTGATAGAGATAACAAAGCTAGACCTTGCCCTCAGTCACATCAACACAATCTACCTGTTTCCATGCAATTTCAGTGCTCACTATGGTAAGTTACTTGCATGATGACTACAAGCATGGACAAAATCTGACCTTGAGCTTTAGGGCCAAATCGTGACTCAGCTGTACTCAAAAGTCTTGATTTTCCAGTGTTTTTCCCACTGCATCCCATTTGCACCTGGCTAATGCTGGTATAAGATGCTACCATTCATTCTACATGATTTGATAGTCATTTTACAGATACATAAATAACCACATAATACAAGAAGCAGAGAGGAATCAGGTCCAATAGGAATTTTGCCAATGTTGTAATTGGAAACAGGTAGTTTGAACCACAATATCTGAAAACACAGTTTGAGTTTCTGTAGTCATTTGTTGCTGCAATCAAGTAATGGAGTTGGAATCAGCTAGCATTTACATTTCCAAGATAAATACCTTAAAATAGATTAAAATTACAATACAGTAGGGTAGGTTGTCATTAGTTGAGTCACCAATGGGAGGGGGGGTTTAGAAGGTTCATTAATTTTTAAATTCTATTTTGGTTTGAGGCTATGAGGCAAAAAGACTTCATTGTGTAACAAAACTGCATGCATTTGAAGGAAGAGGGAAATCAGCTAATAAGCCACTGAACGGCTGGGTGTAAATGTCACTTTGTCACATCAAACCATACACCAAGAAGAATGAAACATTCATTGATGTGTGAAGAGCATAGTCCAAAATGTATAGCTCTCTACAAGAAAAGGGATTACTAGATTGTGAGTGAAATACAACAGTCACTCTGGGGACAGAGCAAACCATTGTCAAGTTAGTTTAGAGAATAGATACATGGCAGCATGACCATCTGGTGAGATGGTAAAGCAAATCTGATACCATGCAGCCCACTTCTACCTACAGCAAGTGAAAGAAAACCAGGCATTAGAAAAGTGGCAGGTGGTTGTAATTTTAGCCTATTTGTGTAGAAGCACCTCTCTTTTAGATCTTTGTTGATACCATTCTCTTACTCTGTGAGAACATAGGTAATTCCTACTGGACGGGTTAGAGTTAAACATAAATCCCCCTTCTTTGTGAACACATTCTTCTTAATACCTAGCCCTCTTTGTTCCAGCAGGGGTGTAGCTGGGCAGCTCTGAGTCCTGGGGAGCTGTGCAAGGCCTGTGTAGCGCTGGGCTGTTATGGTGAAGATTGCAACAGTATGATCAGCCACTGCTGTGGTCACAGCTATTTTTGCACCCTCCAACAAAGGTGCTGCCCTGGTTGCCCCTTTAGTTATGGTACTGACCTCTAGTGCATTTGTTTCCCAGTTGACCCAAGAGTGGGTTGGAAATCTACTCGTTCCAAAGTATTCAACTACTGGCACACAATGTTCAAATGTTCAAAACACAAGAACTAAGTACTCACAGGCAGATCCAGGATTTTAAAAATGGAGAACGAGAGAAGCAAACATCCCTGCGGGGGTGGCTGCACCCTGAAGAGCAGGCAGACCACGCCAGAGGTGTTAAATCTGTGAAGCAGGCAAAACTCTCCAACCCCTTTCTGCTTTCCACACTTGCACCATTCCTCTCTGTGCCCAGCAGCACCTCCTATTCTCCCCCTCTACTTATGCCTCTGGGCACCAGAGGGGGAGACCCACCCACAGCTGCCCCAGCCACTCCCGCCCTGTTCCAGCTGGGCTGTGGGGAATGGCTGCATAAGAAGCTGGGCTCAGGGGGGGCAGCAGTGATGGTGGGGGGGTTCCCCGCCCAGTGCCTTCTCCTGGGATCACAAGGAACGCCAAGGGGGACTGAGGGAGTGGGATCCCACCTGCAACTGTCTCTAGCTGAGCCTTGCTTCCTATGCATCCCCAGCTCACAGCCCTGACTGGAGTGGGGCAGGAGCAGCTCTGAACCTTCTCCCTCTCCCCCACCCCTGCATCAGCCAGGCACAGTGGGTCCCTGGTGGGCAGATGTCTCTTCTTGTGCCCAGAGGTATAACTAGAGAGCGGCACAGGAGGACTGGGAATGAAGGTGCCACTGAGCCAGAGTTGCCAATAAATTGTTTTACTGACAATCTGCAAACTTTTCACTGACAACTAGACTTTTTTTATTGGCATATGTTGTTAGTGACATGTGTTTTACATGGTGCAAATGTAATGCTTCTACCTGGCCCTGGGCAAGGACTCGGTTCAGATTTAGGGGTTCAACACCAACCAAAGTACAAAAGTTTGGTTGTCAGTAAAAAGTGTGTTCATCCTCAGTAAAATAAATAAATAAGTCTTGGTTAGCAACCTGACTTGACTGCTACAATAGTTTTATACTGTACTGTCCTCACTCCAAGCACCCCCAACTCACCCCCCCACACCAATGCCCCCGACTGCACCCCACACCATTCTGCAGCCCCCAGCCCATTTCCAGCCTTTCCTCACTGGCCCAGCCCCCCTCCCCCATCCCAGCACAGACCCCCAAAGAAGGGCTACTGTTTGCCTATCTAAGACCCAGTGTGTTACAGGCAGGAAGGAGATAGACTACAGCGGCAGCAGCACGCAACTGTGCGAGAGAAGAGCTATGGGGACTCTGAGGCTTTTGTGGCCTACAAAGCCTTGAGAGATGCTCTCTGCAGGGTGCTACACTCCCACTCAGATACCATAGTCCAGTATGTCTGGAAAGGACCTCCAGAGGTCTTCTGGTTCCAGCCACCTGCCTCAGGCAGGATCATTCCTATCCAAACCATTTTATACAATTCATAATCTCAACTCTACATAATATTAGCATCATCCTGACAAAACCCTAGCCTGCTACAGGTAAGGCAGGGGAACCATGGCAGCCAATGTAAAATTCCTTCCTGACCCCATATATGACAGTCAGTCTGACCATTAGCAGAGGGGCAAGACCTCTGGCTTTGGTCCCAGAAGGTGATTGAGGGAGGCTTAAAAACACCCTGACACATGTAGCAGAAAAGGGGGTGGGACCAACCAGCAAAGTACAGAAATATGAGAAATACCCATGTAGAGCACAGGCATAGCTGTGCCTAGATCATCCCAACCAGTGGCTGTCCAACCTTTTCCTGAACACCTCCAGTGATGGAGAGTCCACAGTTTCCCTAGACAGTCTATTATCCTGCCTTGCTATTCTAATAGGAAAATTTTCTAGATATCCAATCTAAACTTACTTTGTTGCAATTACCGTTATTTCCGAGCACTACCAGGAGTGACAAGAAATAATGGTCACAAGCTGGCAGAGGGTAGATTCAGACTAGACATCAGGAGGCGCTACTTCACTGTCAGGATGGCTAGGATCTGGAACCAGCTTCCAAGAGAAGTGGTGCTGGCTCCTACCCTGCGGGTCTTTAAGAGGAGGCTGGATGAACACCTTTCTGGGGTCGTTTGACCCCAATACTCTTTCCTGCCATGGCAGGGGGTTGGACTAGATGATTTGCTCAGGTCCCTTCCAACCCTACCAGCTATGAAACTATGAAATTTCAAGACATTAGTCCATGCCCTCCTCTCTGCACCAAGAAAGAAAAGGTGCTTTCCCTCTTCTTTATGGAAGCCCTTAAAGTATTTGAAGACTGCCATCATGTCCCCTCTTAAGCACCTTTTATGCAAACTGAACATGTCTAGCTCCTTCAGCCTCTCCTTGTATCACTTGCTCTCCAAGCTCTTTATCATCTTTACTATGTGGCACTGCTTTGTTCTGTCTGTTTCTCAACATTTTTCCTCCGGTTTCTTTCTAACAAGGGATTTTCATTAAGCCTCTGGCTGCTTAGTATTTTTAAGGACAGCTCCTTTTTTTTACAGACTTTACAGACGGGCATTTTTAGCCTTGTTTTCTATATAGTCTGTCCATAAATTTACAGACAGCTGGCAACCCTGCACTGAGCATGGAGGGAAAAGGAGGGGATGCCAAAAGAGGAAGGATGCTTACTTGCTGCTGGAACTTAAAAAATTCCCCAGCTGCTCCCATGGTATGGTTAAGACTCCACAGGGGACCCAGAAGTCTATTTCTGCAAGGAATCTAGGTTATATTGTGGAACAGGGGGAAGAGGTGGAGAGACATGACCATCACATTCACTGTATCCACCCCTGCAAGCACCACCCACTCATGAAATCCACTTGAAATCCTCTTCAGTGTTGAACTTTTAGATTTCACACTTTCAATCCTTTTCTACAGAGGAAGTGCCATACTGGATCAGACCAATGGTCCATCTAGACAACTATCCTATCTCCAACAGTGGCAAGTAGTAGATGCTTTCTAGGGAGATTATATGAAAGAGGCGTATCTAAAGTGACTCATCCCTGTCCTGAACTCTCTAGCATTAACCATCATTGGTTTAGGAATACCAGAGGATACAACCCTGCTTCTCTGCAAGCAAGTCTAGAAGCTTGCTTTTTTTAAAATAAAAGCTGAGTCTCTTAGGTAATCACAAAATTCCAGGGTGTACGGCCTTTAAAAAATACCCAGTATCACAAGACTTACGATTAAATACCCAGTATCACAAGAGCTAGCAACACTAGGATAATTGTAACATTGCCACTACTGTTTTGAAATCTTTATCTTTAGTCATTTTCTATTTGAATTCAAAGAGTAAAGAATTTATCTGGCTAAAACAGATCAAATGGGAAAATAGATTGCCATGGTGTTGAGTACAATTTTTATAAGAGTTTATAGAAATAAATTTACTGAACAGAAGAGGAGGGAGTCATAGAATTCTTGGCTGTTAGGAAGTACGCAACATATCAAAAAGATAAGTTCAGTTTTCAATGGGCTGAATCCAAATACCCTATTTTGTTTTGTTTTTTTAATTTTATAGGACCTTTGGCCCTCTCACGAGATAACCTTATGTTATATGCCTGCATTTATTTGCGAAGTACTTGTTACTATTAAAAGCCATATTAAATAGCTGTGCCAAAACCACATAAATATCCAAAAGAAGTCATACCCACCTCCCTGGCTCATTTGTCTTGTACTTTGGACACAGTAAACTAACACATGAGCTAATAAAAGTCACAAGTTTTATTTTGAGATGCTTGTTTTAGGTTCAAAATATATTTGTTACCCAATACAAATTACAACAGAATGACCTGCAAATTTAAGGGCTCTCACTATGAGTAATCTCAGGCTTAACAGATAATGCATGCAACCACTTCCTTCTGCAGCAGAAGTTTTGAGAAAAGGTTTATGGTTGCTAGACTTTCCATCTTTCTACCCCAAAATTGCAGAATATCTGAGGGAGAAGGACTGCCTTTAGTCTGTGATCCTCTACTTAAACATCAAGAGGGTGAGCATAATGAATAGGTAGAAACAGTCCTGATGATAACAGACCCCAAATTCTATGAAGCTGTATTAAGTGCCACCCACATGATTCCCTGGACTTGTGTGGATCTCCACTGTCTTCAATTTGGGTCCCTGCAAGCAAGGAAGCTTGAAGGTAGAGAGCTCATTGCAGAATTGTGGCCTAAAAGGCTATAAATAGACATTGCATTTGTCATGCAAGAAAGTGTTTTGTCCTACCATCTCTACAGGTACGGAAAGACCACTTGAAGACCACACTTCAAGCCCCACCAAAGTATGCAGGATAAAACATACCATTGCTTTTTCCTGGGCTATTGCACTGTATGTCCTTAAGGTTTTCACAGGTTGTTCCTGGCCTTGTGGCCCACCTATCAGCAGAGAAGCAGCAATGCAACTTAGAAGGGCTGTGTGTGTAAATGGCTGTGCCACTATCATTCTCATTTTGGTCCCAACCAGAGACAACCAAGATCACCTCAAATGCCATGTCTGTTGCATGCTGTTTGTAAGAGAAAATGTATGAATGCCATGTAGCTGACTAAATCTTAGGCCACTAAATGAGTCACTGAATGAAAAAGGTTTGTAGTCCCCACTTCTGCCAATAATTACAAAACATCATGAGTACTAGGCAATTGTACAAGCCTACTATAATAATACAAAACTAAGTAACTAACTTAGGTTCAAATTGCAGGTCATGTGACTGAGCATCTTAGCACTTGATTTCTTGCAGGTTCGGGAATAAAGTATATATGCTAAAGCAGAACCTTGAACTTAAATTCAGTCACTGATTTGCTGTGTAACCTTCAGCAACCACCTGGAGACTCATTTTGCCCCCATGTAGATAGGGTGTACTAACACTTCCTTTACAGGTGGTAGGTTTAATTAATTAATGCTTGTAAAATGCTTTGAAAACCGTACGTGGAAATTTCTAAAATACATATTACTTGTCACCAATTGTGAGTCAGTCAAATGAATAGAATTTCAGTAAGAAAAGGAATACTCCCTCCATCTTCAGTGTGCTTCTAGTGCTCATACAAAATGTAGCAAGTGCACAGAACAACTTAACTGTGGCTTTCAATGCTGTTATGACTATTCTCTGCCTTCCTATACAATTCTTTTAAACTGTAAAGTTTTTGGGATACAGATTGTCCCTATCCATGCTTAACATAATGGGCATCCAGCCAAGGTCCCCAGGCATCACCCTGTGTAAGTTAGTGACATAATACTAATAGTTACAACAGTCAGGTAAAGTTCTTTTCCATAGCTAAGTACAGGTAATTCAAAAGCCTGAGGCTGAATCGATTCAGTCTTTGCAGGTTAGTCTAAGATACAGAGATTAAATTGAGAAGCAAGTGAACAGATGTTCACTTTTGATTCAGGAAATGCAGCCATGTGCCTGCAGTGACTCAGGCCAGAAGCCAGGGGGCACTGGAGCAGATCTTCCAGCCTGCCAGTCACTGCCAAGGGGAAGGGACTGAAGCTCCAGCATGAGACCCCAGCCCAGGTCCCAAAGCATCAGCTGTCAAGGCAGTAGCTGCCCCCACGCAAAGGTCCCAGGGGCCCCGGCATACATGGGCAGCAGCTGGCTGGGCAGCAGCATGGAGGTGTTGCTGCTGCAGCTGCAGGTGAGTGCCTTGGCAGCCAGATAGGTCATGCGGAATGAGCCCTTTGTGCCTGCAGCTGCCTGAGCGAGCTTTTTGCCCATGGCCTCTGGGCCAGCCCAGGCAGCCACAAGCACAAAGGGCTCATCCTGCGCAGCCAGCCCAGTCACCAAGGCACCCGCCTGCAGCTGCAGTGGAGTCGCCTCTACACTGATGCCCGGCCAGCCACCACCTATGGGTGCCAGGGCCTCTGGAACCCTTGGGGTGTGCACCTTGCTCTTTCTCTTCAGCCTCCTGCTGCTGGAGACCTCCTCACACACAATGCCACATGTCACCTGCAGCTGGCCACCTCCTCCGCCAGCTGCAGGTTCCTCATGCTGCTGGCCAGGTGCAGGGTTCACTCCCGCTCTCTGCCATTCTTGGGTCACCACTGCCACCCCTACCCCCAGCCAGGCTGGAGCCATCAGGCTGTCAGCCAGGGTTTGCCTGGGGGTGCAGTCCCTCCCAGGCTGTTGCCTCCCCCTGCACCCTGCTCTCTCAAGTGTAGAGCAGGGGCATGGTTATGCCCCATCCCAGGGGTTTAAACCCCCTCCCTGGTCCCAGACCTTGTCTGGAGTTTGCCTGGGGAAGCAGTCCCTCCAAGGCACCCCATGCCCTGTCCCATGCCCCCACTTCCTTCAGCAAGGAAAAGTCTGGTAGGGGCTGTCCCCACATCCCCCTGACAGACCCAGCTGCAGTTCCCAGTCAAGTTTCCCACTCCCCCTCCCTGCTCCAGCTAGGGAGCAGAAGGGTGAGGCCAACCCTGCTCTCTGGAGTAGACAGCCCAGCCCAACCCAGGGCTGCAAAGCATCCGGAGATGCTGGGGGACTGTGGTTTAACTTGTACCAGGAAGGGGTCTGGGACAGAAGTTTCATAAACCGGTTTGACCTAAATCACTTAAGTCTGATACTACATTCAACAGGGTTCATCTTAAGCCCATTTCAGCCATTTTGAAATTGGTTTATGTGCTCTGAACTTTGGTTCTGTTACAGGTTTAAACCAGTTTCTGATCACTTAAACTGGTTTATGTGTAACGTCTGTTCCTAGCCCAAGAGTGCTTATCAAGCTTCTGACTTTGATTACATTTGTTAAAAAAATATTAGGTTAATAGAGCTACAGCAGATTTACACCAGTAACTGAGAGCAGAAACTGGCACAGCACAGCCTGGAAGCAGTAATCACAACTTTCTGCTCCACATGAACTAAGGCTTTTTAAATTAATTGTGATTAACACAGTCCTTGTATTTAGGGGTAAAATAGACCATAAAAAACTAGGAAGTTTCTAAATAACCTTTCACAAGTATCTCAGTCTGAGGGAGGTCCAGGATTTCAGTAACACGGTTACCTAAATACCTTGGGAACTTGATGTCCTCCCACTTATATTTAGGTGGAAAATAAATAATTATGAAACTGAGGTTACAGAAAGAGTTATGTGCCCTACAGGAACAAATCCCACAAATTTTTAAGCTTCCCGCATGAATGGTGGTTTGGGGTTTTTTTATGACACTCATTTTGTATCTGTCACATACTTGGACCTGGCAGATGAAGTATGTTTCTAAATGGAACCATAAAGTCCTCTGGAGCAATTAGCAGTCCTCAGTGAACCTGATCTGAATTTTAAGTTCATTAGAAAAGTTGGATCTAGGTGAATTTTGCTTGCTTATTTATTTTCTTATGAAAGTTTTGCATACCTTTCTTCATAGCCGTTCTGTGGACCAGTCACTGAAAGGCAAGAGAATCTCTTTCCAGGTATACCTATCTAATTATTTTCCCTCTCATTTAGATAAGGTAACTAATAATTATTTTGTTCTCTTTTTTTCCAACTTCCTAACACCTAGCAAAGTGGCCTTTTCTAAGTCAACCCTTGGCAGGCAGTTTCTTTCCAAGGCTAGCTGGATCATGCCTCTAGCTGGCAGACGGGTAAGTCTGAGCAGTGACTCTTGACCAAGCTGTCAGCTGGCTCTTCTGCAGCAATCCGTGATAAGCTATTACATTTCATGACTTTTCTCGGCAATAAAAAATTGCCATTTTAATTGACATAAACATGTTTTTCTCAATAAAATAGCCAAAAATCTTCTCTGATAGAAGTAAAAAATATTTGCACACTTGTGCTAGGTGATTATTCTCATTTTCCAGCAACATTAGCATTCTTTGCAGTCCTATGGGCTTATTTTGCACTAAAACAACTTTCATTTTATTAAAAAGACCAAAGATTAAAATTTTCAAAACTGTCTAGGGCTTTTAGACATGGATTTGGATTAAAAGGAATCTAATCTACCAAAAGAACAGATGGTATAAGTTTAAAACCCCTAAGCTACTTTGAAAAATATCAGTTAAAACATTTCTTTCTTGGTCACACCAGCAAAATAGCCTTTTTCATTAGCAGTTTAAGGTAAGCCAGAGCAACAAATGTTTAGACCAGCTCACTGGAGGAACAGAGTATCAGTCAATTTGATACCTAGTTTGGATTCTGAAACCCATATATTTGTGCTGCTGCTTTTTGCTCCAGGGCACGCCCCTGCATGCACGCTCTGGCGCATAGCAAATTGTCCTCCTGGGGCAGGCAGCACCGATGCAGCTGCATGGAACCCGGCCGGCAGCCAGAGCGTGGCTCTGGATAGCCAGGTTTTGTGTGGTGCATACTGCTGCTACATGCGCTGTACCTCTATTTTTTTACAGCATTTTTTGCTGGGTTTTTTTTGACATCAGGATCTCCCAGTGCCAAATTTTGGCACCACACTGCAAATTAGCAGCATGGCAAATGGGTGCATATGCATGACAAACTGCTTGAGCACACTCATCTGGACACACTGACAATACTCAAACTTGATCAGGATACTTGACCTAAAGTTTGCCATGCAGTGCCATATGGATACTTCCTATAACACTCCAAAACTCAGTAGAAACTTTTATTAACCCAGGTACTATATTATACAGTGTGGTATTGTTATAAAATTTAGAGACTCAATCCTTTTTACACATTTTTCCTAATAATTGGGAATGTATAATTTTGAACGAGTGAATTATTCCATTACCACCTAGCCAAACAAGTATCATTACCACTCTGGAAACCTGGCATCCCAAAAACAGAGCCTTGCTGTGTTCTGCTTTAAAGGTGATCTCTGGGAATTGTTTGCTGAATAGCTCCAGAGTCTGCTGTACATCATTTTTATTCATGAAAAGAAAAATGTCATCCATGTAGCATCTGCAGAGTTGGCTGAGTAATAAGTTTGTTTAAAAGTATCATGTTCCAGATTAGTCATAAAGATTTCATCAAGTACTGAAAAAAATAAGAGATACAGTTGCAGTTCCAATACACTGATAATAATAATGCTCATTGTACACAATCTATGTGGTGGTGATGTGATGGATAGAGTAAACCCACTTCCAAAATTTCTACTATACCACTGTATGTTTGAGTCCAAGATAAATGAATCAGCTTAATGTAAACATAGAATTGAATTCTTTTGAAAAAGTGTTGAATAAAATCTTTAACACAGTTGACAATTCATTTGGATTGTTAAATATTGGTTTTCTATTTGACAGTAAAAGAAAAAAACCTGCCACCAAGACATGTCATCTGGCCTCTGTTATTTGCATTAAAAGTTATTCCTGTCCCATTAAACTTAAGCAAAATAAATTCTCATCTCAATTCTCATCTCAAATATCTTATTTGCCTAATTACCTTAGTACACTTCAATTATCTTTAAAAAAATCTGTTACTGCAACTCAGTAGCAGAATGTAGGACAATACTTTATTTACTGAAATCTAAGATGAAGTTTTCTCACCCAATCAGTATGGGGTGGAGGAGGAGGGAAAGCTCCTCATCTCCTATTCATATATGGAATAGGGAGGGGGGCAGGTGGCTGCTGCATCTCTGACTCTTGAACCCAAGAAAGGAGCCAGAGTCAGACCCACAGCAGCTTTCTGCCCCTGCCTCCACTCCCCATCTGCAGCTTCTGCGCCCCTTGCTACCCACTCCCTTCCTTCCCCCTTACTGTCAGGCACAGCTTGGCTCTGGCTCAAGCCAGGGTCTCTCCTGGGCATGGAGCAAATGGAAACTCCTTCCTATGCCTAGTCAGTCAGCAATGCTAACATTGCTGCATGGCCAGGCAAGGGCTGAGCTTCCATGTGCTGTGCCGGGGGTGGGAGCAGCCTGAGCAGCACCTTCTGGTAAGGTGGGGTGCAAGGCAAGGGGAGTTGGGGAGGAAAGGGCAGGGTCTGAGGAGAGTTTGGGGTGAAGGGGTGCAGGTGGCAGGAGGGCTGCAGGGGGGAGAAGTGGTAGGGGCAGAGGGCAAAGGGGCCACCTGACTCCCCCATCTCCCCCCAACCACTGCTTTCCCTGCTGTAGCAGAGGCGGGCAGGGGAATTCAAGACAACCCTCCAGTACTTAGATTCTATACCTGGAAAATTATAACACTTATACATTTTCCACATCTGGAATCTAATTATTGGGGGGGTCATCTTATACGCAGGGTTGTCTTATATTTGAGTAAATATGACACACAGAGAAGGGGTAAGCAAGTTACAACCCATGGTCAGGTTCAGGCCCACAGAGCCATTTGTTCTGGCCTGCTGACATGAGGCTTTGGCAGCAGTCGCTTTTCCATGCTGGTACAGAGTAAAACAGCAGCACTGGCTGAGTCCTAGTGCCCTCTTGCCTCTGACCTCAGCGAATCACTCAAACTCACAGCCTAACAAAGCTTGCCAGCTGCTGCATAAGAGGATACAATGCTACAACATGTAATTACAACTAGCACGCCACTGTAATGGGAATGATAAATTAAATAGGAGTGAGTATTCCTACAAAACCATGGGGTTCAGATTAGATGGAGCAAGTGGATTTTTCTAGCCCTGCTACCTAAATTTTAATGAATGGCCAAGACTTGTTTGGGTTGGGGTTTTTTTTGAAAAGATGCAATAGTTACTTAGGATTAGAACAAGGCATGTATTGTTATTGCTATTCCTCCTCAGTGGTATGGGATTTTACAAGCGTATGGAATAAAGTATGGGAGTTTACAATAAAAAGAAAGAACTTGGTTATCCAACAGATTAATTAGTATGATGCCCCCTAATATTATTTACAATTTGGACACACAGCTATTTTGTCATTGACAAAGTAACTAAGCATCAGAGATCTCAGCTTTTGGATTTGGTGGTGTCAAATTCTGTATCTGTGCATGGTAATAGCATGGGTGAGACAACTGAATGGCTCCAACAGTGGCCAGAATGACTGGCCCCATATTAGTTCCTTTGTTGAAAATTTGAGTAAACTGGTCAGGGATGGGTTGGACACGGAGACTGAAACTCACGGTGAGAAAGAAGCACAACGGTGTACCAATTTATGAAAGTCCAAAGTTATGAAAGTACTTTCCACTATCAATGCTGTACAGATTCTGTTCCAAATGCGAGGTCTGTCTGCAGCACCACAAAGCACATGTTCAGCTGTTCTCCATGCTGCAAGGGAACAGAGCCTGCACAGGGAAAAAAGGCAGCAGCATGGCCAAAGCCACAGCCTCATTGGCCAGAGCCACACTCTGTTGCTAGCCAGGCTCTGTGCAACAGGAGGGATGCAGCTGCAGACCCAGGAGGCCCCCAGGACCCCAGGTAAGCCCTGGCTGGGCTGACCCCAGCCTCCCCTACCCCACCCAGGGTAACTTGCCACATGCCAGAGTGCTCATGGCATGGGCATTTCCCAGGGACAACTAGTGGCGGCACAAGGTGCGCTGTTGCTAGTTGCCCCCCAGGGAATCAAACATCTACACCACATGTGGACACGGCTTCTGAGTAAGGTGGGCAAGATTTAGATCTTCATGAATAAATCAATCATTTTAGTTGCTATAGACCCTGTAAAACTAACAACCTTATTTTGAAGAGCATTCAATAAAATCAGCCTGTTATCTGTTCACATTTTGTATACTTTTTTTTTTTTTTAAAGAAAAGAATATTCAAAACCCATGTCTCTAATTTTACTTTTTGGCTCAGGTTTACCTGGCCATTGTTCTTGATTTCTTTGTCAGACAGCTGAGAGCTGGTTTGAGAGGGGGGAAAGTAATAGGGGAGACAAAGTACCTCAGCAAGCTTGTAAGGCATAAATTTAGCTTTACAGAACGTCTGTGCTTGCAATCAGCAGCCAAAAGAGTTCTGCTATGATCATCAGGAGATGATTTCTATCAATCAGTCTGTAAGTACTGCCTGTTAGGATCTCTTGGTGAGGATGTAACTGAAACTGCAACTCCCTCTAGGCTATTTTTATTCTCTTTGTAGCCAGAGTAAAAGCAATGGAAGTTCTCTAGCTTTCCAATCCATTAAGTGGCATGGATCAAAAGGATTAGTATTGTAGCCCTAAAAGGCTATTTTTTAGAGCTATATTTGAACTGATACCATTTTGTGTGGCATTGTTCAGGACATTAATCAAGTCGCACTGTTGATTTAAAATATATTTGCAGATGTTATCCACAAAAACAGAGAGACAATTTGTTTCTAAGTGTTTTGCTTTCAGAAACAAGAGGATTCCATATTTGCTATAGGTACATGTAAAATGCATTATATTACTCTGCTCAGCTTAGGTTTTCCAGACAACAGGCTTTATTTTTATGGTGTCTTGAATAGACCAACACAGAAAATTGCCCTGATTTATTCTCTTGTCACAACCTATGATACTTCTGTCATGGCTGCTGCTCTTTTTCATTATGCAGTGTCATATACTCCCTTGTCTAGTGATGAAGTAAGGCAATGTTCCAGAGTTCCCAAACACCAGCAAACAGAGGCCTATTCCCATTGTGTCTTGGTCTCACCCTGGGAACTTTTCCATTCCAGACTGGGTTTACAATTCCCCTTATGGATGGTTTCCATTCTGGTGCCTTATCTGGACTGTACTACGGTATCTCATTCTTCAAACTAGATGTCCTGTTTGGAGACAAGCGCCAAAACAATAAATCATGGGGTTAGGTTATTTTTAGGCTACATTTCAGAATCAATGTTGAGAATATTTCTGAAGAACCTGCACAAGGAACTTATTGTGTGCATATACAAATAAATGACACAATTCAATGGTTTAATACTATCTGCCAAGTTAAACTACTGCAGAGCAGCTGTGTACATTTAAAATGATCCCTGGCACTACTGAAGAGCCCATAAATCAGCAGCAACATACTTTCTTCCAATTAGGAGAGTTAAAGGGGAAAAAAAATCCAGAAATTAATGCGTCTAGGACATGAATGACATTTCTATGCATTTATGATTGTGAATAGAATAAAATAAAAAATAGTACTGACACACTTTATAATATTATGGTTATGGTTCATAAAAATGTTAATTTTTGCCAGCATTTCAAATGTTTCCAAAAGCATTGTTGTGAGCAGATTTGTTTTAAGCTGGCCAATAAGGTTATTTTGGACTACGTGGAAAAACAAATGGAATGGACCCATCAACCAAAATATCCATATAGGAACAGATTCTATTCCACCTATTAGGCATGTAAGTGGATTTAGGCACAGAAGCACAATTCTATTCTATCCTGCTCAGGACCCTGAAAACCACTTAATGCAAAACCTGGGTGGGTCCTCTTCCTTTTTCCTTAGTTTTATTTTTGTTATTCGGTCTTAATGGTAAGATGGCAGTGTGTTATAAAAGTAGATACATTAATGGACCTTTCAGGACTTGAACAAAGTGGAATAGAATTACACTTAGGTGTGTAAGCCCAGTTGTCAGGTGTCAGCAACCTGTGGCCCACAGAGACATTTTATGCAGTCTATGGGGCCAGGTGGTGGGGACAGCCAGGTGACAGAGAAGGGTGGCAGCACTCTAAGTGATTCCGGTTCCAGTTCTGGCTCTGGTGACATAAACTGGGTTAGAAGCGGCCTGCACTTGACACTAAGCTCCATTAAAGTAGCTCTCCACAGCAAAATGTTGCTGACCCCTGGCCTAATAGGTGGCATCTGGCTCAGTCTTTGAATTGCTTGAAATATTGCTCCCTAAGTCATTTCCATCTGGTCTCTCTCTTCTGCTGACATGATGTGCATGTGCTTGAAATGATAGTCACAGATAATCTTTTTGAAGTTGCCTTGAAAGTAACCATGGTATTGGATACTGCTTTAGAGAACCTCATTACATATTTTCAGCACCTAAGCTACTTTCTGCCACCTCCTCAAATCTAGACCAAAATCTCTTGGCTATTTGTCTTTTGCCCTTCAAATACCTGACCTTGGTTTTGAGATGCCAGCTCTGTTTGTTAAATGTGCAAAGCAGATACTGATGTATATTATATGCAGACATAATAAAAGAGGGCCCAGATCAGCAAGTCTGTTGCATGTGGGTAATCCCATTGAAGTCCACAATAGACTTCCTTTAAAGACTTTGTAATATGTGTTTGAGTTTTAATAGGCACCAGTCAACTTCATCTCCAACTTTTCTTGTTAGAAGTGCCTGGAAATATTTACAGTATCTGTCACCTCATCCGACTCCCTCCATATGGCACATAAGCTCCAGAAAAATGTTTTTTTTTTCTATTCTGATATTAGTTCAGTCATTAATCTGTGTCACTGTATTAATTGCAATTTGTAGGTTGTTTAATGTCCCAGATACTTTCTACCTCCTGGCATTATTTTCTGCCGTTTAACATTATTTTCTGTTTTATATTTTCAATGGGTAGTTTAGGCTGCAATAAAATAATACTATGCATACACACAGGTCCCTTTGCAAACATTTCCTAATTGGTTTGCAATATGTCTGTTTAGGGTGTGCATATGTACTACTGTACTGTATCCATAAACTCTGAAAATTGACCGTGTTTGTGTCTACGTAGCAAAATGAAGGTGCAGTTGTTAGAATGGTAAGCCTGCTTGCACTAGTTTTAACATAGCTAATACAGGTGTCAACAGAAGTGAGTATGTTGGGGCACGGATATTAGCAACTGAAGCATGCATCCAAGGGTACAGGGGGGCTTCTATTGCTTGCTAGTTCACATTTCATGTTCACATTGTCAGGCTTCCTCTGGTATTGGCTTCCATGGTTAAGGAGATGAAAGCTCTATTTTGCTGAATGAACATATTCCCAAACTGTGGCTTGTTTAATTTATGCCACAATTCCAAATAGCTTCATGGAGCACAGAGATGAAAGTTAGAGGATAAAATGTGTATTTGCCTTTATTTCCCTTTTTGGCTTCTATCAAAGACTCTTTAGATTAGGTCCAGTAGATATGCTGCAAAGGCCAGGTTTAGGGAGCCAGGAGATTGGTTGCAGGAGTGTCAGTTATCATTTTCATTTTGTTTCACTATTGTCAGTTTATTCTTTTGTGCATTGTTTTGCAGCTGAATTCATTTTTTTCTGGTCTTGTGTCTTCCCTCCAAAGGGAAAACAGTCCCTTCCAACTGCAGTCTGACAGAGAACACTCCAGGCACACTTGGGTACTTTGCCACAGTATCAGGATCAGGAATCTGCTTGTTGTTAGCCTGGCCAACATAACTCATTTGAATCACAGCTCCCATGCCTAAGGGAGTCGCCTTATTCTACCGTTATAGCAATTTGGGCCCATTCTATGGTAAAACTTTGGATGTCTGGTAAAGATTTCCAGCTGTTTATAAGAAAGCCTGTGGTATAAACAGGTTATCTGGGGTGACTGGGAACTAAGTTTAAGTCGATGCTGCAATATCTTGCCAAAATGAGGTCAGGATAATTCTAGAGCTGTAACTTGACATTAGAGCTTGAAACCTACAGCCTGGTAATTTAATTAGAAACAATAAAATGTTGACTATAATGCAGGTATGCACAATATCTTGAAAAAATGCCAAATTACTAGATTCTTCCATAAATTTGTTTTCCATCCCATTGTTTATCCCCTTTAGTGACAACCAGCTAGCTGACAATTCAGACAAGAAGAAGTTAATAATTCTAGGAGCCATGTAAAAAAAGCTTTAAAAAAAATCACAGTTCAGTGATGGTTTAATGCATTTTACAACATTCCTTTTGACCTGCTTGTTTTCCAATTATAATAGTTACTTTCTGCTCCATTAGAGTAAGATTCACTTTACCCAAATAAAATGCAAATAATGAGGCATTATATAGACAAGCCGTAGGGAGCTGAAGAGGTGACGGTACCCCACTGATTTAGACAAGTTCCAGAGCACCCTATGGTCTGGAATGGTCTGAACCTCATGTAACCCGGGCGGTACTCCAAGAGGTACCCCTCTCCAATTGAAGGGATCAAAGCAGGTGCACAAGTGCTGTGAGAGGTAGAGGGACTCTCCTCCCCCTGTAGAGCAGAGCCAGACCACCAGTGGGGACTTAACCATATACCTTTTAGTACTGGGAACATAACAGACATGAATCAGAGGGTATAGTGGACACTACAATGCCCCAAGGGGGCAGGATTCAACAAAGGTTAGACATTTACAATCATTGACAAAAAACAATGGGTTAACAAAATATAAAACACAAACAGCAGAACAAACAGTATGGGTTGGTGAAATATAAAAAGCCACAAAATGCAAAAAGTCAAACGACAAGGAAATATAGGGCCTTGGTACCTGGAGAGGGAGAAAAACACAATGGCCCCTTTCCACTGCAAGAAGATTCGCTTCTTGGCAGCTTGTTCACCCCAAGTCACCTCAGCTGGGACTTGAACCCAAATTTCCCACGTGGTAGGAAGGAATGCTGTCACACAGCCAACACTGGTCATGCTGTTCTAGCTTGCTAGGAGTCTTGACCTGCCTGGAGCCCCGGCCTCACATCAAGCTGCTTGGTCTCTGATTGAAGGAGCTGGAAGCAGAGCTGGGAACTTCTCAGGTCATTGGTCAGATCCTTCCTGGAGCAGGGGAGCTTCTCCTGCTGTCTGCAGCCTCTCATAGAGGATCCTGGAGCCCAGTGGGAAGCCTCTCCTGCTAGTTGCACACCACGCTGCTGAGGGTCCCACTGCTGCCTGCTCTTTCAGGCTCTTCCAGGGCACTGCTCCTGCCCCACTGGCTCAGCTCTGTGAAGCTCCTTCCTTGTTGTCTATCACTGGTCTCTCCTCTGAGTCAGCCCATGCTGCCCCTTTTATCCCCCTCCAGGTGACCCAAGGGGCCAGTCAGGACACGGGGGTGGGGGGTGAGTGTCTGGGGCCTGATTGGTGTGGAAAGGGAATCCCAAGTTCTCCAATCATCTTTTACCCCTTCAAAACCCCTGGGCCTAATCATTACCAAATTGGTGAGGAAAGGGAATCCCAAGTCCTCCAATCATCTTTTGCCTTTGCAAAACCCCTGGGCTAGGTCACTGCCAGCTAACCCATCACACTCATTTCCTTTGAAGCATGCCGAATTCATATAAATATAAATCCTACAGCCTTTTCTCTATTGCAGCCTTCCTTGCAAGGAGCACACCAAGAATTTGGCAATCTGGTGAGTGCAGCAAATGAAAAAGCTGACCTCTTTAATGAATTCTTTGCCTCCATATTCCTGAACAGGGCTCCCCAACTAGAACTGCAGATGTACCCAGGGGAGGCACCACCATACCTAGGGTCAGGGACAACCTGGATGGATTTAAATCAGTAGGTCCAGATGCTCTTCACCTGAGGGTACTGAGGGAATTGGCAGGGGTCATAGCAGGACCCCTTGTACGGCTCTATGAGCACTCATGGGGCACTGGCCAGGTACCAGAGGATTGGAAAAGGGCCAATGTGGTCCCCAGTTACAAGAAGGGGAGAAAGGAGGACTACAGCAATTATAAGCCACTCAGTCTTACCTCGGTCCTTGGGAAGACATTTGAGAAAATTATCAAGGAGCATATCTGCAAGGGCCAAGCAGGGGAGGTAATACTCAGGGGCAACCAACATGAGTTCACTGAGGGCAGGTCCTGCTACACTAACCTGGTTTCTCATTTTATGATCAGGTCACAAAGTCCCTGGATCAGGGTGTTGGGGTGGATGTAGTCTTCTTGGACTTAAAGAAGGCCTTTGACATGGTTTCCCACCACATTCTCTTAAAAAAACTTGGTAACTGAGGCAGATGGGTGGCAAATTGGCTAGATGGTCACACCGAGAGTGTGGTGGTGGATGGGTCATTTTCGACCTGGAGGGATGTGGGCAGTGGAGTCCCCCAGGGCTTGATCTTGGGGCCTGTACTGTTCAACATCTTTATCAGCGATCTGTATGTAGGGGTGGAATGCACACTGTCCAAATTCACTGATGACACCAAGTTGTGGCGTGAGGTGGGCACACTGGAGGGGAGAGACAGAATCCAGCTAGATCTAGACAGTTTACACAGGTGGGCAGATGAGAATAGGATGGAATTCAACACAGACAAGTGCAAAGTGCTGCATCTAGGGAGAAGGAACCAGCAACACACCTATAGGCTAAGGAACACCCTTCTTGTCAACACAGTGGCAGAAGGGGTCTTGGAGCTATTGTTGACTCCAGGATGCACATGAGCTGCCAATGTGAGGAAGTGGTCAATAAGGCTAACCGCACCTTGCTGTGCATCTAGAAATGCATCACAAGTAGGTCCAGGGAGGTGATCCTTCCCCTCTATGTGGCATTGGTCAGGCCACAGTTGGAGTACTGCATTCAATTCTGGGTGCTGCACTGCAAAAGGGATGTGGCTAGTATTCAGAGGGTCCAGAGGAGGGCCATTCGCATGATTGAGGGGCAGTGGGGCAGGCCCTATGAAAAGAGGCTAAAGGGCCTAAACCCATTCAGCCTCCACAAGAGAAGGCTGAGCTGGGATCTGGTGGCCATTTACAAACTCATCAGGGAGGACCAGCGGGAATTGGGGGAGGCTCTGTTCCCCCCGGCACCACCTGGGGTTACTAGGAATAATGGCCACAAATTGTTAGAGAGAAGGTCCAGGCTGGACATCAGGAGGCATTATTTTACAGTTAGGCTCTGGAATGGGCTTCCAAGTAAGGTGGTACTCTCTTCTACTTTGGGGGTCTTCAAGAGGAGGCTGGACAGATATTTGGCTGGGGTGTTATGATTCCGGCATCCGTTCCTGTCCAGGGCAAGAGGTCGGACCTGATGATCTGTTTAGGTCCCTTCCAACCCTAAGTACTATGATATTTTGGCACATACAGAAAGTCTCACATATGCTCTAAATGCTAGATTCACAACGCAAGGCAAACTTAAGTGTTGTAACACTGAGTATTGTAAACCATATATTTTAGAATACTTAACCACAGAAGCCAAAAAGTTTGAGAGGGGAACACAGGGGCAAGATCCAGGGGGTGGTGAGCCAGTCAGTTTGCCACCAAGACCTCTGGTTTTGGCTGCTGGACACATGCAAAATGAGCTCACTTTCATACCCTTCCCTTTTCATCATCCTGAATCCACTATTGGAGAAGCCACCTACACTAGTCAACAGGAAACAACAAGAGAGGTGAAGCCAAACACCCAGCCCTCAAAGAGATACAGGCTCATGATGACTATGGGCTAGAGAGAGGTATTTCATTTTCTTTATTCCTAGCTATGAATTCTCTTCTTAAGATGGGCAGGCAAAGTTCTTTAAGTAGATGTGATATATTCTATTAGACCAACTGAACAGTTGAAAAAAGGTTGCTTGGCAAGCTTTTGGGGGCAGTCACCCTTCTTCAAGCATGGGGAGTCTTTGCTGTTCTGAGACTCCAAGAAATGAAAGAAGCTAAAAGTGTGGCAGGATATCAGTAAAAATGTAAATAGGCAGAATTAGAAAGACGAAAGGTGAGGCAGAGAGGTGAAGTAGAGCGGAGAAGGGGAGGGGGAAGAGAGCAGGGGAATAAAAGCTGAAGGGAGTGAGAGAAGCTAAGTGCAGTGATAGAGTACAAAGTAGAAAAGAGGCTGTCAGGCAAGTACCTGGTGAATCAGCTGTCAGGCAGGTTGTAATGTGTCATAAAACCAATGTCTATATTGAGTCCATGATTTTTAGTATTCAGTAGATTTATGAAGTGAAGTTCATAGGTTCGTTTATGGAAGATATTTGGATAAGTTCCCTTTGAGAATTAGAACTGAGAGATTGGAAAAGGAGTGATTGTCCTGTGAGAAGTGTGTCCCCACAGGTATTCTTGTCTTTGATAGATTTTCGGTGAGCATTCATTCTGGTGTGCAGTTGATTTTTCAAGAGGTTCTTGAATCTCCATCCTTCGAGGTTTTTAAGACTCAGCTAGACAGAGCCTTGGCTGGGAGGATGTAGTCAGTCCTGCTTTAAGCAGGGGGTTGTAGTGGTCCTGCTTTAAGCAGGGGATTGGACTAGATGTCCTCCTGAGGTCCCTTCCAACCCCAATTTTCTATGATCGGTTGGTTATTATTGGTGGATCACTACCAATAAAAAGAAATTAAATAAAAAGAGAATGGTTGTTGCAGCTGATAATTATGGCTGTGTATCCTGTGACAGCTGAAAACTGTGTCTAAGGTGCTTGCTGAACAGTGTGAAGATTAGACCAAGTGTATTTCTGTCATTTGTTCAGATATTAAGCTATATGTTATTGTTAATAGGCTAATTAAGGTCAAAGAGTAATGAGTCCTAGTAAATGTAGCAAGGCCTTGTAGAAGTAGTGGTAGGCCCTGTGGCGTAGTAAAAATTAACCTTATCAAAATAATGCAAGGCTTGTACTGCTTTTGATCAGTCCTCAGGACAGTTTAAAGTCAGGAGAATCTGGATGGCTCTAAGCTAGCAGCATAGCTCAGAAGTTATAAATTGGCTAGCACATCCGGAAATCATTTAGAAGGAAAACGCAGCTCTGTAAAAGAAACTATTGATTTGGAATTAGCTGCTGACCTGGATTCATGGGCTAGTGGATCTCAAGGAGCCCAAGGACTGAATACCAGGGTCCTTCCTGGTACCCCTCAGGCAGCGCTGGTTGGGGACGTCTGACTTCGCTGAGCTTTGCAGAAGAGAAACTTGTCATACATCAGGCATCAAAGGGGACTGCTGATAAAAGTTGCCAATGCAAATTATTATTGTCCGTCATTGTAGCATTATTATTTATGCGTAGTTGTGTGTTTGTTATGTCAATAAACTTTTCTTAACTTTCCACCTCCGACCACACGTTCAATCCGGAACCCTTCTCAGGTGGCTAGGACAGTTCCCAAAGCACCCTGGCAAGCATAGTCCAGTCCTCACACCCCGCCATTAGCCTGAACCTGCAGCAGACTACAGGTCCAGGTGAGCAGCAGAAGGGAGAAGGGGTGCCAGGGCATGGTCACAGGGTGCCACGTTCACCAAACAAAGGGACCATTACCACCATGTCAATGCCCTGCATGCAGCAAGGACCTGAGTGCTGGGCCTGAAGCACCATATGAGGGATATTCCACTCCACTGGGCGCCTTTGCAAAAGCAGCTTCTTCCTGGCAGCTGCCAGAGCTCAGTTGCATGGGGCCTGCCAGCACTGAGGAACCAGCAAGCTCTGGGGCTCCAAATGCTCCCAGTGCTGCTGTCTGCATGATGGCTTGCCCTGCCTGCCCAAGATGGCAGCAAGAGCCATGCAAGGAGTGGGGCAGAAGGTAGGAACCATGTGGAAGGGGGTGACATGCATGGGAATAAGGCAGTCACCACCTTCCTCATTGAGGACTGGAGCAGGCAGGAGGCATGTGCATGCATGTTACCAATACAAAACAAACAAACAAAAAGGTTTATTTATTCAGTACTTTAAAATGCCTTGCACTATTACTAAATATCAGTTACTGGCTTGGCAGCGGCTGATGCGGTTGGTTAATCATAGGCTATCTGTATTGGCCAAGAAAATCTTTATTGGTACACCCTTAGAATGTTTCAGAAGGGTAGCTCCAGTTAGTTCCTACTTCTTATGTATGAATGCGCTGAGAGCAATTCAAATGTAGCTAAACTCCTGGGAATGAAACAGTACTAAGATTGGGGCAGTTCTGCTACATTTGACTCAGTCTCAGCGCTTTCACACATAACAAATAGAACATAACAGCTGCTGCCCCTTGGAAAGTTCCTCTTTTGAAACGGCTCCAAATGTTCATATTGGAGTGCCTGTTAAACCGGTTTAAAGCTTCTCGGACTGTTTCAGATGCATACCTGGAAGCCAAGTACTATTTTGAACTGGTTCACTGCTTAACGTTTTTAGTGACCCTGGTACTGAAATTAAATATACCTTCATGAAATCTACAGAGAACACTAAATTGGAGGAGGGATTACTAATGCACAAGAGTATAGGCTTATTACACAGGAAAATGTAGATAACCCCATGTAGTGGAACATTAGAAATGGTTTGAAGTTTATGCTAGTAACATGGTAACTAATTTGGCTCTTGGGTTTGCTATGTGGGAAGGCCATACAATAGAAAAAAGAATTATTAGTGAAATTCCAGGCACTCAGGGACCAAAATATACATACTCAACCCCCCGCCCCCTCTTCAGCTGACACTTAACATTTGAAATGCCTGCGTCCCCCAACTTTTACAGGGAAACTTCCATAAGTATATAAAAGTCTGCACAAAAATATCTCTTATGAAAGTGGTGAGCGGACTGGCACCTGTGCTCACACCTAGTATCCTGTTGGGATCCAGAAATAGGGGTGAAATTCTATAATCACCCACTACATCTCTCATTCACAGCGTATGGACAGATATTCAAGTCCAGCACTGCACATTTCTAGGTAGTTGCAGCACTGGAAAATGTGGCAGGAGGGGAAATGTGCAGGTGTTCCAGCCCCTTACCTGGAGAGCAACACTTGCCTTTAAGGCAATTTTCCAGCCAGGGGCAATAAGGTGCTACTTCTTTGCTTCCCCTGTCCCAATGGCAGACAGCGGCATCAGCTAGGAGGTAGCTGCATGGGAGCCCCCAGTCACCTGAGACAGAGAGGAGGGAAGAAGAGATATGGTCCCTGGCCGGTGTTGCAGGAGAGCCAGAGCTGTGCTCACAGCCCAGCAGCTGCCTTGATACCATGACCAGTCCCAGCAACAGGCTATGTTAGGCCTGCAGTCACTCACTGGCTGTGTTTAACAACCCCAATTCCTGCTCTGGGACTGATAAGGGTCCCACTGTGACATGACCGGTCCCGGGGACACTCAGGACAGTTTGAACCATGGGAGGATCCTCCCCCCTTCCCCAATCAGTTGACTGGTGAGGACCAAGTGCAGGGAGGTTGGGGGGAGGCGGAGGGCATTCTCCTGTGAGTGAACCCATCCTGGGAACACCTGCAATGGAAGGGGCCATGGGGAATGTACCTGTCTCTGGAACCATGCAGGAGCTTATGAACAGTTCAAACCATGGGAAAATGCCCTCCCCTTACCTCCTACCCCCGGTCCCGCCAACTTGGTCCTGCCAATCAGCTGATCAGCAGGACAGAGGGACAATCCCCCATGGCTGGATCATCCTGAGAACTCCTGGTACTGATCAAATCACAGAAGAAAGCTCCTCTAACTCATTGCATAGACCTGGGGTTATATGGGTCTGTTCAGTGGTGAGGAGGCATTGGCCCCAGTGCCTGAACAGTCATAGAATCATAGAAGTAGTCTGTCTAGAGACCCTCCTGGAGTGTTCAAGCAGCAGGAGGAGGATCCATGAATGGTTTTCGCAGCTGGGTGGACTATTAGGGAACAAGCACTTTCTATCCTTCTCTTCGGGGGAGGGAGGAGAGAGCAGAGGTTTGCAGGATATGGGGTATATTCCAGTATCAAGAGAAGTGCACAGCCATTCAAGCTGGCATGAGAGAAGAGCTCTTCCTAGTTGGAAGTGCTCTCGTTTTTCATGGAAGAGCTACTTATCTTCTGCAAAAGCAAACAAACAAACAAACAAGCAAAAAACCAAAACCCTTCAATGGCTATACACCAGTCTTTTGATACAAATGCCTGTCCATACTCATAGCTGCTCAGAAAGCCCTGGTTAATATGACCCAGATCAAGGAGCATTCTACTTACCTGCATAGACATGTAGTTCTTTTGTACTGGGCCTTGAATGTTAAGGCATCTAAGTGCTTTTTGGATCTGAACCTTAGCTACCAAACACCTGTTTAGTAATCTAGCCCTAGGTAGATTTTTAAAAAACTTTTTGTACTTGGAATGAAAAAATATAGACAAATAATTTAATGTTACATTCTTGGTTTTTTCCCCCATCCACTAATTAATAAGGATGTTTTATATAACATAGATCTTTTTCATGCTGAAAGATTAAGGAAGCAATTGTGATCCAAAAATGGCAATTACTTAGTGAACTAAAGAAATCGCATGGTGTTTGGATTATTAAGAATTTCTATGCTCATTTTAAGGAAGATAGTAACACTGATTGGTCTTCTAGGTTTTCATGTCATTGATAAGGTAGAGGTTTGCAAATGTTGCTTTTCTTATGTACTACATTTTTTTGGAGGCAAAAGTTTGGCAGTGGTGACCACCAAAAACTATGTACTACACACCTTGTAAGTAACCCACTGAAGCATATACAATTAAATGAGTTCTTGAAAATTTGGTGGCCTTTGTTTATGTGAGTACACAGAAGAGAAAAAATCATTACATTTATGAAATATTAGTTGCTTTAAATTATCTACAGTAAGTAGCACAATGACTTAAAAAGTAATGTAATGCATCTTGCGTATACTCACATTTTTTTTCATTTAAAAATAACTTCATACCTTTCATAGTTATACAGTCTGTAGATGGAAGAAAGGAAAATTCAATAGAATATTTTATTAACTGGCTACCATTGTATATTATTCAATAGAAATGATAAATTTTACTGGAAAATGATAATTTTGTCTGTATCAGCTCTTGCAGCAATGTTACATCAAATCCCAAGTGTATTGACAGAAGACAAAGCATTCCCTTCAGATGGTCTCAAGATACGATGCAGTCATTACATTTATTATTTAGATTCCAATATTTTAATCAAATATGTTCATATATTACAACCAGAGTTTTGAGGTGGGGATTGCATATCAATGTAAAACATACTGCAGACTTGGAAACAGTTTATTTTGCTGTCTTTTACTTTTTAAAATTTAAGATCAAGTTATGGTTACCTGTGGTGACATGTAACAGGAGATAAAGATCACACAAATGTAAGTGTAGCAAGGCCAGATCAGACCCCTGGGCCCAGGGGGTGTGGGTCACAGCAGTTTATTTCCCAGGGCTGTAGAGAAACAGGCACTACCTGCAGTAAGCCTGAATCAGAGCCCTGGGCCCAGCAGGACAATCAGGGCTGCCAATCCCCTGAGGTCACAGGCACCAGACACCACCCACTCCAGCTCTTAGAAGCTAGGCCAAACCCTCAGTACTCTGTCCAGGCAAAGACTTAGGTACTTGCTCCTGCTCATGACCTTCCTGTGCTTCCTTGGTTTACTCCTCAGATCTCTAGCCCCGACCCTTGGCTCGTGCTGACTCAGCTCTGGTTCCTGATTTTGGTTCTGACTTCTGGTATACTCAGACTCCAGCTCTGAACTTTAGCATACCCTGACTTGGCTCTGGCTCCTGATTGCAGTTCAGACTCCTTGCTTATCCGGCTGCTGGTTTCCCTTAATTCCAGCTTCCGACTCCTGGCTCCCTGGAAACCTAGCCCTTGGACTTGGCCTGCGTATCAGGTGACCTTCCTTGGCCACTCACACCTTGGTTCCTAACACTAAGGAGTAAAGGCAAAAAAATCATATTACACTACCGATAGATGTGAAAAGCCCTTTCAACACAGGAAGCTACCATCTATCCTAAACACACAAGCTTTAGACAAGTGATTTTTGACCAGGGAGCT
>NW_017728913.1:26337354-26350346 GCF_001723895.1 Crocodylus porosus | reverse complement strand
ATGTGCACCCCCTACCAGTCGCCTATGGGTGCTATAAAACATTAGAACCATTGGATAGGTGTGCAAACACCTACATATGATTCACGAGGTAAGCCCAGAGATTTAAAATAGAAATCCATAGCGTCAAAAAACATATTGATTTGTTATCGTCTTTCTGAGGTCTCTGAAGAATTGCTCTGTTATTTTTCTGTAGACAAGAAATGAGTGAAAGCTAAAAGACAGCATTTTCCAATGGGTACTTTGAGTTTTAAAAAGTTGAGAATCACTCCTTTAGACCACATTCAAGCGAAGTCACGTGGTTATGAAAGAACCTGTTTCCAAGGCTGCTTAGCCGTTGGCTTCTTAGGGATGACCATCAGATCGAGAGTGAGCGTCAAATAATCCTCTACTCTATTAGATAGTGTTAGAATTCCTGTAAAGCAGACCCCCAAAGCTCCTTTGGGTGGTGGGTTTCACTAAAATAATTCACCATCTTATGAGTTACCAAGATGGGAAACAGAATGAAAGTGTATACACGCAGACAGCATGAGAGAGCGAGCATGCCAGCACCTCTTCTCAATTTCGACTTAAATCTGGCTAAATAATTTATTTTGATTTATATGAAAAAGTGATACCAAAACTACCCAAAGATTTCATTATATTTAAAAATATTCTTGTCACTTACAACCTTATGAACATAACCTAATATTTCTACCTTCAGACTTGATGGTCATATATTAGCAAAGAAGATTTATAAGGCAAAAGTTAGAGGAGTTTTGGGGTAAAGAAAACTACTTTTTCTAATACCTCAGAAACACACAAACATTACAAATTGAAACAATTGATAAAAAGGAAGAACATTGTTCTCTCCTAGAAGCCTCTGAAAACACTCTGGGTTTCACTAGTTTCTAAAAATGGTCCATGAAAACAAATCCATTGCCTTACAAGACAGGGGCACCCAATCTTCAGCTCAAATGACAAGGGTTAGGTCATTAAGTTAGTTATTGCAAACTATTTTCTCCCTAATCAGCATCCAATCATGACATCGGAGTCCAGTCAAGTGTCACCTGAGCTAGCAACCACCTAAGTTAGTTCCAATATCATCCTGGTATCATGAACCACATGAATGTTGAATCTGAACACTTTTAATAGGGCTATTCACCACTAGTTATTGATAATAACTGCTTGACTGATGTGTCTGATTAAGTAGGCTGTCACCTCTCCAACCAGTTAGTCTCTAACCACCCTGCTTTCTTCCTCACTTCAGACTAACACCACTAACTACCTCTATCAATGGCTTGGCTGGCATCTTATAAGCCAGCTACCCCTCAGGTTAGAATTGGATGTTACATGTGGCATACTCTGTTTCTGAAAGATGCATCCCAATTTGACAGAAAAGTCATTTAAAAATATAAAGCACTGTACCACACAAGCATTTCACTGAAGTAGATTTTGGTGAATTTCTCAATCTTATGGTTGATGTTCTTTCTGGAACAGCCAAGATTTTTGGCCTCAGACTGCCTTAGTCTCCATGGGCTAAGTACAGATGGTCAAAAAGCCCCAGTCTGAATTGATTCAATCTTTTCAAGTTAGTCTAAACTGCATAGATCGAACCAATAAGAAAGCAAACAGGCATTCACTTTTAAACTAGAAAGGCAGGCAGACCCATACCAGTAGCTAGGGGGTGAAAGAGCACACCTCTCAGCCTGCTGGCTGCTGCCAAAGGCACCTGAACGCACCCAACCCCAGCTTATCTTTGATTACCTGCCCAGCATACACCCCCAAAACCCTTGCAGGTCCACCCCCAGCAGGAACAGTCCCTCTAGCCCCAGGCTGGCTGGGTCCCCCCAGTCTTAGAGGGGGTACCCTACCCCTGGCAGCCCCCCCCCCACCAATCAGCCCTGTAGCTGCTGCAGAAGAAGGATTCCCCACCTTGGTACCAGATTAATATTAGACTTTAGGGTGTGGGAGAAAACCATAGGAGGAGGGAGAAAATATTATTTGGGGGGGCTGAGCAAAACTTAAACTTAAAAGATACTTCTACACACATGCAGAGACACAGAAACATACACACACACACACACACACACACACACACACACACACACACACACCCCCCCGCCCAGCAGCTAAGTGTGTAGGTGGGGGAAGTGGCACGGGGGAAGAGTGTAGGGGGGGCAGATCAAGGCCCCTGCAGTGAGGGAGGGAGTGGGACAAGGGCAGGAGCAGGGGCTGGTGGAAATGGGGCCCTAGGGCAGGTCAGGGGAGGGTCAGAGCCCAGGCAGCTTGTCTAGGAGCACAAGGCGGGGTCTACTGCCACTGTGTTCACCCCCATGGCAGGCAAGGGCCCCCCAAATATGTGCTGCTGTGTGCTGGGCTGTGCACCCTTCTGCCAGCAGCTGCATAATGCCATGGGCCTCCTGCATGCTGGCTGTGCCGCATCCCCTGCCCGCCCCAGGACAGGAGGCACGTAGTATTGCACAGCTGCTGGGGCACTGACAGTGGAGCGCACAGCCCAGCCCATAGTGGCATCCTGCCTCTACCCCATGCACACATCCGAGGGACACCTGCCCCCTATGCCTGCCCCAGGAGTGCACACAACACCAGGAGCCCCCCCTTCTCGCCCCTGGATGAGCCACTCAGACTCCAACCCTTCCATGACCCATCCCAGGGCCCCATTTCCCCCATCTGCTGCTCCTGCCCCACTCCTTCCCTCACCACGGGGCCTCGATCTGCCCCCCCATGCCCCTTCCTTCCTACACACCTACCTGCTGGGTGCTGCTCCACGCTTGGCTGGGCCAGGCTGGGGCTTCTCATCTGTATCTGTGTGCACCCTCCCCCCCTGCTGCAGCCTCCTAGTGCCCACATCCAGGCTGCCCTGTGGTGCGCTGTGCTGCCACCACTGCCCCACATTTGGAGGAGCTAAGCCTCATTAGCCCTGGCCTTTCGCCACCTATGGAGAAAACACCCCCTCTACCCGAGATCCCCAAATGAGTGCTGCCCCACATGTGATGAGAAGAGAAGGGGAAAGTCTGAAGCAGGGGCTTTACTCCCCATTCCTACTCACGGAGATTCCCCTAGCCACATGCCTCAATCCTGGCTTGGGAGGGAAAAGGAGTGGGACGGGCTGGACTCTGCCCGAGGGCACACAGATCTGCTTGGTGGGCGGGAGGGGGAGGGCAGGGAGCCCTTGCAGGCTTTTCCCCCATCTCTGCTTAAGCTGGGGGCATGGCTAAGCCCCAGCCTGGCCAGCTGACTATGATGGGGATGGGGTTTAAACCCTCACCCCGGCCCAAGCTGGGGTCTGCCTGTTGTTGGGGGAAGGCAGAAAGCTCTTAGAGACTTTTCCCCACTTCTGGCTCAAGCCCAGGTGGAGAGGGGGAAAGCCTCTGAGGGTTTCCCCCTGTCCCCCTGCAGGCATACGCTGGCTAGGGTTTGTGTGGGCCACAATGTGGGTTTAATGCCCCCCCCAAATGATACTCAGCCAGCTGGTCCAGGGCCTGGCCATAAACCCCCTCTCCACTTGAGTGGGGAAAGGAGAAAAAGCCTCCAAAGGCTTTCCCCCTGCCCTCCCCCTCGTCCTCCCTGCCAGACTGACCCCGGCTGGGGTTGGTGCAGACCAGGTTTAACCCCTGCCCACATACTCACAGATTTCATGAAAACTCAGCTGGCTGGGGTCCAGTGCTAGAAAGTACCAGCTGCTGCCACTTTGAAACATTCCCTTTTGGAAAGAGCTGCAAACATGCATGTGCCCACAACCTTCTCAGATGCAGTAGCTACAGTAGCTTAGTATGCTAGGCTGGCCAGTCTTCTCCATTGTAAAGATCGGGATTTGGCAGTGAAGAGGCCAGGAAAAAATGGAGCTGCAATGGTTACCCTACAGTATTTAGCATTGATCATTTTGGCCACATGGTAGGCCTCACAAAAGAATACTGGTAATGGCAAAATAGGCAGGTAGAGCAGTCTGCCTGGAGAAGAAGGCAGTAAGGGCTGGAGCTGTGTGAGCAATCGGAGTAGAGGAGGTTTACAAGCTGCAAAGAGCTATGCCAAGGATGCTACATCACAGCCATCTTCCATTCCTTAGTGACTGGTTCGTTTACATGGAGTAAATGGAGTAAAACACAAACCATTTTTTCCTGTTATTTAGTTCAGCCTTTCTGCTTCTTGTCCAGATCTGAAGGACAGTTTGTGCATGCAAGTTTGTCTAACATCTCTCCTAATTATGCAACTGATCCAATAAAAGTTATCACAAAAAGCCCTTGGCCTCCTATTACGACTTCTTTGTCCACGCAAAACACCTGTTGTACTTCACTGAGACCCTGAGGTTTATGAACAAAGGCCATTTTTGTTTTTGTTGTACGTCCAGTTTCTTTAGCGCTTGACAGTTTAAACTAAGGCAGAGTTAGCAGCATATTTCAATAACGCTTCATGTAGTTCTGATGAAAATACTTCATTTAATAAGATACTACATTTAATTTTCAACTAAATGCATTCTTTCTTGGTAAGTAAATATTATTACTAGAAAGAATAAGAGGGAGTAATTTTAACACAAAGAATTGCCTTTTCTGTCTGGTGCATGACAAGAAATCCTAGCTTCATTACTGAGCAATTAATACTGCAGTTCAGTTGACAGATATGATTCAACTGCTTTCCAGCAGCTATCAGTAAAATCAAAAACCTTTGGAGCTTTTAAGTCTACCAAGCTGCCTGTACTTCATGTCATACTGAGGAGCAAAGGCAGAGAGTTAGAAAGAGAACATAAGCAAATACAACCTGTTGAGCTGGTACTAATGTTGGGGATGCTGGCATGAGGAAAGTAATTCAAGCCAATGACCAGAGAGGGCAGGAAAAAACTCAGGAAACAATCAGAAATTTAAAAAAAAAATCAAGACATACAAAAGTCATACTTCTCCTCACTGCAAGATCTGGTTATGGTATAGCAGAACTCTGAAGTAACTTCTTATGCCTTCAGGATATTTATTTCTACTGGATACATCCACTTACCATGTAACAGTATAAATATGAATAAAAACAGTATAAAGTATGAATAAAATTACTAGGTAATTTTATATGAATAAAAAGGGATGATTGTTTTGCTTGAGCATAATAATGAGCTTTGATGGCATCCTAGTAAAACACACAACATTTATTGCTATGATAAAGTGCTCCAGAGGGAGCCATTTCCCTGCCTTCCCAGCTGAAGATATAGTGCTGCCATAGCAAAGCAGGGTAAGAAAGGGAGAGAACAATAGCTAAGTCAAGAAGCTGGGGCCTGACCTTAAGCATTGTGGGTGGTATAAGTTTCAGTCCAGAACACCAAATAACTCACTGAAAGGTGATAGGTTTTGCTGGAAAGCGGAAATAACAAAATTGAGAAATAACATAGAACAATCATAATATGAAAGTGTATGCGAGTAACTGAAGGTGGTGAGGATTTACGTGTCAAAAGATTCTGCCATTTAGAAAAACAATGATGAGGAAAGGGGAAAGCCACATACCTTACTGATAATTAGGAATGATAATAAAGTACATTGCTCACTTGACTAACTGTTCTACCAAGGCAAATTTTACACAACTTCCAAACCAAAATTTTAGGTTATAATTAGGTGCTAGAAAAAAATATTTCCATTTTTTATTTCTGGCAAAACAGCTGAAGGACAGACGAAACCTTTTCCTTGCTACCAGTTTCATGCAGCCAAGAAGGACATAAGACTCAAATCCCCTTCCAATTGCCAAGGCACTGATTCAAAGGACAGCTGGATTGGTTCTGGAAGAGCATTCGTGTTCCCTTTACACAGAACAATTATGTCTATGCTTTAACAATCCCAGTTCAGTTCTGTATATTCCATGAAGCTTACAGCTGATTGAGGCCAGAAACCTAATCACTGACTTCAAAATTAGCAGTTGCTTCAGGACTAGTAGCCATGACCTGGCTACATTTATTTTATGCAAGCAGAATTTAATACTTAACAATAATGTGTTTCTTGGGAACTTGAAGAGGGCCCATTTCCCAAAGCATAATGCAACTGTTGGCATAAACCAATGAAGATGCATTCATACACACAAAGAACTGTTCAAAGATATTCAAGGATTGTCCTAGTAGATTGTCTGAAGAGCCATGATTTCACTGCCATGAACAGTTATTATGGAGAAAAAGCCACTGTAGTTAAAAGGAACAAAACTTAATACAATACATTTAAGAAAGGATGGGGAGAAAATCTGCCAATTTTATTAAATAAAAATTATGAGTTAAAAATGTAAGTAACTGAGCAGAGAAGCTCAATCAAATTTCAGTGACCAATAGGGAGAAAGATAATACATTGACACTATTTTAAATCTCTTCAAAATGATGTGAGAGGCAAGGATATGCTAGTGATACCTTTTCTTGGACCAACTATGTAATTGGATTAAAGTTAGACAGGCTTTTGAATGCAAGAAACCTGTTGAAGAAAGTCTTGCATTTGCAAGCTTGTCCAACTTTATCCCAACTACATAGGCGATCCAAGAAAAGATATTACCCTAACAAGTCCTTGCCTCTCATAATTTCTGGATTATCATGCCTACACTACTCTTACACTACCTTCAGAATGATACCTCAGTTCTGAAGATCTTTTGTGATGCTGTAGAGATGCATCTTCCAGTTGCCAACCCTATTAAGTATAGGTAGCAGAGCCAACTGTGCCGAGAGCGGCTCTCATTTCCTAACTACAGCTGCCATCCCTTAGCCCTTGCCACCAACTCTTACCAGCAATGAACCTGAGAACTGTGGTAAGGGGGCATATGAGTGAGAGTGAGCAGCGAGGGCCAAGATGGCAGTGGACAGTGCTTCAGAAACTGTTCGGGAGCAGAGAAATGCTACTGCACAGCTCCCCCCCGCCCCTGGCAACATTCCAGTTCTGTAGGCCAGATAATTCTTGTCAGGCTGGCTACAGCCTATAAGCCAACCCCTACTTGAACAGCACATCAGGAACAGGATATCAGGAAAGGTGGAAAACTCACTATCACACACACGTATATAACCTGAGGCATAGACAAGCAATAGAATTTCTATCAGAAGAAATCAGAAGCTGAATTAAAGCTTCTTAATTCAGCGTCTGATAGAAATTCTATCTAGAATAAGTATTTCTAGCATAACACTTGTTCTATCTAGAATAAGTATTTCTATCAGAAGAAATCAGAAGCTGAATTAAAGCATATTTTTAATATATATTTTACAGATATGTTTTAATTTAGCTTCTGAGAGAAGTTCTAGTGCTTGTCTATGCAGCAGGTTAGGCTGGTTGACATAGTTCATATCTTCTCCCTTCATCAGCTTAAAAAAACAAGATTGTCTACATTATTCTCAACGCACTGATAACACTTGCAGCCCTAAGGCACTCGTTCTACTAGAATCTCATGCTTCAGGGCTTCAGCCAGGCTATTAAAGGAGTGAAGGAAGACATTTAATACATTTTCCCTCTCAATGCACAATTGGTCTGGGGTAATCTAGGTTTTCCTCCCCTTTCTCTGAAACAAAGATTATCCTGTTTCTAGTCATAGTCAACTGATGAGGTGAACTAATGCTCTGTGGTGATATAGGAAATCCTCTTTCAGGTCCGAAGGGAATTAGACAAATACCTAAATATCTTTAAAATTCTGGCCCTTCACATGCAGGGGTATCTAAGAAAAACTTAAGGAACTGCAATATTCAGGTAAAATACAATGATTCATATTGTATCAATATAAATGATCCAGTGGTCCCTCTGGAAAACACGAGTCTTGTCCAAGGCTTTGTCCACAGCCATAATCACCCAATAATAGGTACTGTCCATCTAATGTACTTCACCAGCCCCTGATGAGCATTTCACAATCTTTATATTACTTATATAATAAGTAAGTAGACAACAAAGTGATTTGTACAGGGTCACCCCGGAAATCTATAGCTGCAAAAGGATATGAACCAGAACTTCTAAAGCAGTGGTTCTCAACCTCACTGGATTTAAGACACCTCTCATTAGACACAAAGCATCCTTCAGAAAATGCCAGTTCTTAGTTTTCACTCGCTTATTGACTAGGAAAAATTCTTCAGAATTTCTTCAGAAGAACAATTCTTCTGTTGCAAAGAACTCAGAAAGACCACAGCAGGTCAAAGTATTTTTGACACTGTGGATGCCTATTTTGAAACTCTGCATTTATCTTGTGAATCATGTTTGTAAATCCAACAGTGCCAACACCGTGTGGTATCCCACAACACTCTTGAAAGGATCGCAGGATGCCGCAGCATCCTGGTTGAAAATCACTGGGCTTGTCTACATGTGTGCATTTAATACTCGTTAGCCCAATTTAAGGTGCATTAACGGTGTGTCTCTACACATGCATGCCCTTAATTCACCTTAAAAATGGCAGTTTAAGGCTATTCAAACCTAAATGTGATACTTGCATAAAGCAGTTATCACATTTATGTGCAAAGAGTTAAATTGCATTAGCAAACATGTACACACACTAATGCACATTAATGTGGTTTGTTTCCCTTGACAGGACTAATTTTAGTCCCAGGTTGGTTCACATACCCCCATTAATATGTATTAGCTCATGCACATGTGGACACACGCCTAAATTGTCTTAATGCACATTAGGCTAATGCGCATTAAGTTTAAGCACACGTAAAAGCACATCTGGACACACCCGCTGTACCTTGGCTAATGTCTGTACCATATTGTTTATTGTTCCTTACTCCCAAAAGCTCTCAAATGATCCAAAGTGCAGACTTCAATCTAATAACAGAAATAATCTCAGTCCACAAAGAATGAAGTAGTACCTGGAGCTAGGTAACAACAATGCTTTCAAACAAAAAAAAAATTGTAAATGACAAATGCAAGTCAAAGAGTGTGCAATCTAAACAAAGCAAATGAGTAAGAAAAAGTAGGAAATGTACAGTAATAAAAAGATGGTGTTGGCAATTCTTAGCCAAATCACAACTCCTGAGTGCCTCGTCATTACCAGGCAGGGATTGTGGCAGAGATTATATGTGAGGACCAACTTTAATGAAGAATAGAAGGGTAGCAGTATAGATTTTGACTAGATCTCTGTCAATCTGGTATCACTTCCAGGTTCCATTCTTCCTCCATAAAGGATACAACTTTTCATTTTGTGAGAAAAAAATAGAGAAGGAAAACATGTTTAGCTTTTATTTAAGAAATCAAATGCTTTTCTATACTACATAGTTTCATATAAAAATGGACATTGGGACTCTTCATGTGGAATGCTGTAGACTGAGGAAACAACAGTGCTGATTGTCTCCAACTTATCTCAATGCAGGATGAACGTTGAGAGTGAGGGAGAGGGAAATCACATGAGACTGAAGATTACAAGAGATATCATCCTAAGTGCCCCAAGAGGAAAATACTAGGAGTTGCTGGGTCTCACTGGTCCACAGCAGGGAAGCCAAAAATGAGAACAGATCTTTAATATGCCACCAGAATAAATGGTAAGAGAATGGGTACATTCCACCACATTTTCAAGACACACTACTTGGTAGCACCCAAAGACTTCATTTAAAGTAAAAGTTTTCTATGAAAAACAGTCCTTCCATTATAGAGCTTACAAGCTAATTACGCTACAGATGAATAACAGGCTGTCCGGCCTCCATCCAAGAAAACAACATGGCATACTGTGAAACAGAGGCCTGTTACAGAGGAAAGGGATAGAGCAGGAGGGTCAGTCACAGAACTCAAAAATTCAGATAAACATCTAAATGTTTAAAATTCCTTGCACATATAAAAAGAAAGTGATTTGAAATTTAAATACCTTTTCAACTTCAGATTTCATTATTACTATATACTGTATTAAGACAAAGACTAGATGCCACTCAGAAAACTCAGGCTGCAAAACATAGCTGCTCACTAAGTCAGTGAGACAGCATAAGAAATATGTCATTTTATTGGCTCCCATTTAATTTTTCCATGTAAACTAAGCATTAGTTTTGATCGGTAAAGCCCCCTATCATTTAGGACTAATTGGCCTAATAATTCACAAATATTTACCAATTATTATTAAACAGTTTATTCAACAAATTCAGCCCTTCATGGAATACCTGAAAACAGATTGCAATGTCTAAGTGAACTGATATTTTCAAATCTTTTACACTCAGAACTGAGCTACATTGCTTAGTGGCAATTAGTCAGCTACATTAAACAGTATTGGTTGTTTCCTCAGTTTACAAGGACTTTTCTTAGGAATACTGAAATGTGCTTTCTGCAAACATTAAGGCTAATGCTCTGGGACACCCAAGGGGCTGAAATGCATTAGTTTAAGAACCAGAATGACTACTCAGGGAAATATATTGCTATATTCAATTAGCTCTAGTCCTAGGGCAGCACCACCTTAAAAGAACTTTGCCCTTACAGTTCAGATCAGCAGGGACTATTAAGCAGTCTGTCCCTAGCCATGGACATACAGATAGTGGAGGCAAGGCAGTGTCAGAAGAAGATACTTGATTCTACATTGAACTAACATGGGTTGAGTCAGAGTATAACTCCCTAGCACAATGCAATGTCTATCTTGGAAAAAAAGGTTGTGTAGTATCGGCCTCTTGAAGGCTCAGATCAAGTTTAGTTTCTTTCCCCCTTCCCCTGCTTTGGCTTAGTAAGGATTCCTTCATGCTTGTTTTTTTTTTTAATAATACCTTTATAATTAATTTGTTTTCATTATTATTTGTGTACATGGTTTGGCTTGGTTTTTAGTAAGCGCACATGGAAAGAGATGATAGAAGGTATGTACAAACTCAAATAAGGAAAATAAGTAATCCTTCCTAATTCAGCGTGACATCCTCCCTTTAATTTAAAGTCTAATCAGGGAATAAGAAACTAAAAGCAGCTGTAAGCTTTTGCATTACCTCTCCCCAAGGATATGTACATAAAGTTTGGATTTGTTTTCACCCAATGGAAATTTTGCAATTTTACACAGCCACTTTTTGTTTAAATGTCTTCTGTTGCAGTTTCCATAACACAACTTACATGGTCTACAAAAATAAAAAGCAAATTAACCATACTTCAGTTGGGCAACATTCTCATCTTGTTGTCTCAAGCTTAAAGCACATGAATGCAAAAGCAAAGATCACAGAATGCTTGTGTATTTAATCTGGCTAGCTGAACCATAAATTCAGTGGACACAAAAGGTTTTTATCACTAAAAACAGGTCTCGAAACTTCGTATGGCATAGCATCATGTACACTTTTCAGTTTTACTGGTGTCTTATGTTAGATGAACTTTTAAACAGGCCACAGCCACAGTCAAAAGCCTTTTAAAGCTCTCTTCTCTGTGTTTATCAATCTTGGACTATGGTGCAGAAATAAAAATGCATGGTGAGCTCAGAAGTGAATACTTCCAAGTATTAAAATGTTCCACTAAGCATTCCAATAACAAGACTAAGTCAGAGAGTATGAGAGAATGTTGAGACCTAGCAGCACAAAAGGACACAACCCTTGGAATAGAGTAGTACAACAATACCTCACTATTAAAGGAAATAGGAAGAGATCCAATGGAACTGAGACACAAGCAGAAGCCTGTATCCTCTAAATTCAATGGGAAGTGAATAATCCGATTATGGTTTGAATCTCTTTGAAAGTCAGTTGGTAATTAAAAGTTTTTCAAAAAGACCCTGCTGTTGAATCCGGCTCAAACAAAATGCACAGTATTTGTGAACAGCAGTGCCTTATGAATCCAAAGCTAATGCTAGCAAACAACCTCTTAATCTGTACTTAATAATCTTTTGGCAGACAGAGAGAGTGACCCAAGACAAGTTTAATGATCAAACTGGCAATTATAGCTATTGCTAACAATTCATTTTTCTGTGTCTTCATATTAGGAAGTACATCTATTACATTCTTACATTTTTAGCTACATTTTAAAAATGAGGGACTGTCAGCCTCAAATGCTATGCAACTTCATGCTTGATGTTAGATTACTACATGTGTACACAGTATTCCCAGTACTCCTTATTAAACCACAACAATAGGATCTTGCCAAAATTAGGGCACCATATGAAGTGTGACAGTTTGTTGATGAAATCCCTTGGCCAGAGTCACTTCTATGACTTTTCATGTATGTTTTCCTGTTGACATGTATATTGACACAGACAACTTAAAAACAAATAAGTAGAATTTCTTAATGCCATTAATTCTCTCAAGTCAAATTCTTTTGAACATGCCCAAGGACAAAGAAAACAAAAGTCTACAGAACAAACCTTGCCTGTGGTATTTGTGCATGGCACCCATGCAAACCTAATGCCTTCAGTGAGGTTGCACAGTTTTAACATGGGATAGAAGTAGGGTCTGCCAAGCCAATCCGTCAAACCCCTTGCTTATGTTTAAACATTAAAGTGTAATGGGTATATTAATAGTAGATAAGGTTAAACATGTATATGATCTTTGCTGAAATGGAGCTTGAGAGGGAATGCTCAGAGGCCTAACTCTGCTCTGGCTGAAATCAAAGGAAGTTTTACTGCCACAAACATTAACGGAAACAGTTTAACCAACTTCAAGTTCATTAAAAAATAATCCCACTCTATGTATCAATGTAAAACGACTCTTTGTTGTCACAATGTGGCTCCATTAGACCTCTTTGTTATCATCATACTCATGTTGAAATCCTTGTTTAAACCACGGTAGGTTGATATTATGATATTATTTTATCTTTACTTCAAGGAATAAAAAATCCTCTCCCTCTCCCACACAATACATCAGTGACTCTCAGCCCTGGTACAACAGCAGCCTGGGGTGCCTTGAGACCCTTTCAAAGGTGCCATGGTGTGCCACACAGTGTTGGCACTGTTAGGTTTGAGAACACGATTCATAAGATAAAGAGATTTCCAATAGGAATCCATAGCTGTGGTCTTTCTGAGATCTTTGCATAACCCTCCCACCCCACCTGCTCTAATTAATTTTCTGTAGTCAAAAAAATGTGAAAATGAAAAGCTGGCACTTTTGAGGGGTGCTACAAGTCTATCCAGGGGTGACTCAAGTCTAAAAATGTTTA
>NW_017728913.1:26302274-26337254 GCF_001723895.1 Crocodylus porosus | reverse complement strand
TTTTTTTTTTTTTAACCAACAATTTGTTCAGAGAACAGACAGATTTGGGAGCACGTGCTTCAAACACGACAAAGTTTCTCCTCTGTATTTTTAGAGCCCTTTTTCGTCTTTTGCAACCAATTACTAATTTTATTTCACTGAAAACTGAAATATGAAACCAACACACTGCAAAGCAGATTTTACTGAGGCCATTAATACACATCTTGAGTATATAAAGGAACAAAGTTGCACTTAAGGAAAGTATTAATGGCCTAGTAAAACACATATTGTTATGTCTTAAAGTTACAGTCAGTAAGAATTGCACACATGGTAAAAAAAATGTTCCTGCATAACTATATATAAAAAAAATTGTCATGTTATCTTTAAGTTAATGTTACAAGAAAAAAAGAGCCAATCCTGGGACCTCTATATATATCCCTAGTCAAATCATTACCCACTGTACAAAATCGTTTGGAATTACTGGCTATTATAAATGTTTATTATTAAAAACAAACATATTCTTCAGCGTGCTTTAAAACTGTAATACATTGTATAATTCAAATCATGACAGGGCAAAACATACAAGTCAAAATAAATAAGTTACATACAATTCAGATGGCTTTGTCTATTATTGTGATGCTCCCTTTCCTTTGCTTGAAGGGTATATTCCTGCAACAGAGAAGTCTGGCAGCTATAACCATCAACTAACTACTTGCAAATGCTAACATGTCGTAAAGTGGAACATTAATACAAGATCCATCTGGTGCACACTAGCAGGAATCCAAGGTTTAAAGCTGTTATATTGTGCACATGAATTTACACCTTCAAAATTGGCGAAAAAGTAGACTTCACCAATAACTCTTAGACTAAAAGGGAGACAGCAAACCGTGCACTAACCTACCTTCATCTCAAATTGTAGATGCTGTATACCACACCTAGGTTTCACACCAGACATGAATTATGCCTGTCCCAAATATAACATGTTGGTTAGAAATTAAACACCACAATAGGAAGAGCCAATTATTTTCTGTTTCCCACTGTTATGACTTAAAAGGGGGAAGCCTGCAGGATCTGGTAAAATAAGGAATACATCTCAGCTGACTAAAAATGCCATGACTGACGGAGAAACAGGTGAACCACATCAATCAGCTTTGTCTTGCAACTTCATGGACGTTGTTTTCAAATACACTTCTTTTAGTGTTTTCTGCCCAGTCTTCCCCATTATGTTGCTCAGTACAAAATAGGGCTCATTATTGGGATTTTAACTTTATTTTTATGTATGCATTATTAAAATGTTTTAGACAAGGACAAAAGAAAATCTAGTTTAAATATGAAAACACAATACGTCAATATAATAAAAGTTTTAAGAGGAATTTGTTTCCTGCACACTGCTACTGAAAGTTTTGCTTGAAGGCAAAATAAAATACTTAAGGAATTCACTAATGACCTCTACTGGTTACCTTGGTGAAGTTCAATAAATTGGACTTTCCCTAAAGTATATTGGACTAGTCTTTTTAAATTTTTTTTATTTTTACAAGGTGGTCGTAAGTTATCTGACTGTATTAGACTACTATTTAAAATTTTGTTCCGTTATGCTATTTTCTATCTGTAAAATACAGCACCATAGTAGATGAAAGTATTTTATTGCATTGTACTGGGATATTTTCAGCTGCAGGTAGAAATATTAAAAACAGAAGTAGAGATGTTGGTGACTAGACTATTGTCCCTGTCTATTTCCTTTAAACAGCAGATGGCACCAGACAATAAAGTTTCAATTATCTATTGCAGTTATTGCTTGGTGAAGCATTAATGAGAAGTATGAATTATCAGGCTTCTAACTGCAATATAAGCATGCAATACAAGTTACAGAGTTGTAATAAAATGCAGAATTCTATATTCATACAAAATGCATCTTATATACAGAAGCCTTGATCCTGTCCTGGCAAATTCATCTACTAAATTTGGTAGTTTCATTTACCAAATTCACATTTCACAACAGAGGCCATAATGGAACCTTTTTGAAGCAGCATTTCATTCATTTCGTTGTTTTTTAATAAAGGTTAAAAGTACAGCTTGCTCAATAAAAGCTGGATTTTCTATGTACTCTCAGTAGGCTTTAGTCTTCTCCTATTGACACTGACTTCAACAGAAGCAAAGTTAGCCCAACTGAGCATTTCGCTCACCACCTTGAGTACGGCAATACGGAGTCAGGGCATCCCAGTAAAAGAGAAAGATCTTAACAGCATAACCTCTGTTTATTTCACCACTCTCAAGCTGACACAAAGCATCTGATGCAATCTGTTGTGTGGAAGGAAATGTCAGCTTCTTTTACTTTTCACTAGGGTGTGCTCAGAATTGTATGTGCATGATAAAAAGCTTAGGACAGGATCACATTTTGATCTTGCTGCTGTGCTGTTGAATATAAATGGCAACCTGCTGCATTCCCAGACCCCACACTATAAGTGAGTCATGTCAATCCTAAGCTTATACCCCTGATTGATCAAAAATGAAATATGGGACCAGCTCTTATTTGTTTATATCATACTTACCATTAAAGTGGCTTTACATAAGCCTGTTAGCCAGACACTGAAAATAGCCATATGCTGTGGAAGCATCACATTGAAATGTTTTCTATACAACTTGGCAAACACAAAAATTAAACAACCACCACTATCACCGACTTAGAGGAAGGGGAAAATTCAGATCTGTTATGTAAATTTAAGTAACTTCACTGGTGACAGTCATGTACATACCTCTGAATTCCCACAGTAACCAAGAAAAAAGGATTTGACCTTTAACTAAAGATGCATCTTAGCTATTAAGATACATCTGTTAAGATGAGTTCCATACCCATAGCATTCCCATATGCAACTTCATGGAGTCACTGGAAAGGAACCAAGTTAGCTCTGATGACATTCCGTTTAACAGGCAATTTAAAGAGTTGATTTTGTATTTGCTGTAAATGTTTTGTCAAATACATCATCTATTTGGTTTTATTTTCTTATGGAAAAATGAATTATTTTTTTCCTATCATGCCAAAATATAACTATGTTTTTTAAAATTAGGAACCTCAACACTCTCTGACTCTATAAGCTTCTCTTTCAGAGCAGGTAAGTTATCCGTCCACTATTTTTTTTTTTAGATAAGCCAAAACTACTACAAACTGTCCACCAGAGGGAGCTTAGGAATTGCAGTGAAATAGAAACCTGTTGTTTAGTTATAAACTATTCCTATCACTGCTTTCAGTGCAAAGAACGTGACATTTCACTACATTCATAGTAGTTTCTCTAACAAATAAGCACAGAAGGGGTTAAAATCTTCTATAGTTGACTGGAAATTGGATGCTTATCTTGCTGGGATCCTATGACCCCAGCTGACTTCCTGCCCTTTGGGCAGGGGGCTGGACTCGATGATCTCCCGAGGTCCCTTCCAGCCCTAATGTCTATGGAATCTATGAAATGTTTGAATTATTTGCACAAATTTGTATCAAACTCCACACACAATATTGTAAAACCAGTACTAACAATTATGGCTGCTATTGTGATTTGGTAGTGTTTCAACTTACTTTACCCTCATATAAAAGGGTCTGCACAGTATATACAGCAAATGAAAATAAAGGCCAATAGCTAAGACCACAAACTTGTATTGCATCACTATACCAATACACTTAAAGCAGAATTTCCTTACAGCAAAATAGTTATACACTAGAGAATAAGCTACAGATATAAGTACAGTTATTGCCATGCCTTGTACCGGTAGGATTTGGTAATAAGTCAAGAAATAAAAATTGTGTAAACCACAAAGAATGAAGGGGAGGTGGGGAGAGAAACTTTCCTTAATAGAAGAACGAATTAAGGAAGTATATTGTAAGATAGGAAATAAAATTAAGCCATTTCATTAAAGAAACAAAATCTATGCTGTAATACCAAATTACAGCATTCTGCAATTAAAAGCAATTAACAGTTATTTAAAGGACAATGTTCTTCAATATAATGGTGGAATTTAGTAGCGCATGCTTCATTGTGATTCTTTATCCTACCTTTCCATACAATTTACAGCGCTTTCACTCTGGGAGTTCATGACTTCAAATTTTGAAAGATTTCCTGTATGTGATCCCCTGGATAACACCAAATAAGATTTTCTTACAATTCTCTCTTTGAACAAATGATCAAGCACTTGTCCTGAATACTTGAGTCTTATGCAGTAGAGCTTGAGTACTCCCCTAAAGTTTGCTTTATAGTTCTTGACAGTGCTGAACGGCTCCCACTGAGATCCCTCAACCAAGAGTTCCTCCATCTTTACCTCCCAAGGGGCATGGTCTGTTAGATATGCACTCGTCTAGGGTGAGTGCGTTGATCACAAACCTACTCGAAGCTAAGGAATCCAGAAGTGGTCGCCTTCATTCAGTGTCTGTGTTGAAATGGATTAGCACTGCTTAACATGAGCCTCTGTACATGGCAACTGGCTTCAACTGAAGCAATGCTAGAAACTTAAGGAAGATAACACATGGGCTCAGTTTCTCCTTTTGCCTCCCTGCAGAACATCACAGAGCCAGGTTATTGTCTAGTCTAGACTTGGGGCAGGAAAAGCTCTCACTCCTGCCTGGTGAACTTACTTGTCTTTGCCTTGAATGAAGATTAATTGAGGCCTAAGATGGCGAGGAAACATGAGCACTCAGGACATTTACTTGAAATCCTGTCAATATTCATAAAAGCAAATGGCTTTTCAATTTTAGGTAAAATGGTTTCCTATAGCTACTTTCTTCATCAGCATTTACCTACAAGACCAATGGGGCCCAGCTTTTCTGGCAGGCTTGTCACACCTTCTAAGTCCTGCTCCCATTCCCTTCCCAATCTGCTGGTCTTGTTTCTGTCCCTTACCCTGTACTCACTGCCTGATTTGTTGCTCTGTTTTTGGTTCCCTGCCCTACCTACTACTGTGTTGCTTGTCCCCGCCCTGGTCTGCTGTGTGTGACACACAGAGGCTGCCAGTGCAACTTGTGGCACACCTGCTGCAGGTTCACCACCTCTGTTAAACCATCTTCTGGACATACCAGCAGATGACAAGATACATGCAGAACAGAAGGGGAATGTTGGCAAATGTAAGCAGCAACCTTTGGGACTGAGGGGACAGTTAAAGGCAAAAAAAGGGTTTATTTGTATAAGCAAAATCCATGCTTTTCTGTGATTAAAATGAAATGTTTGATTTTTGGTTTTTTATCATAGAGAAAAATCAGAGCTCCCCCTGCCCTCTTCACTTACCAGGACATGGGTCCAGCTGCGGCTGTCCCGTCCCCCCGCCAGCTGCTTTGTGGTGCTGAGCAACCCTGATATGCCAGTGCCTTGCCTGTGCCCATGCTGTCCCCCTCACTCCCTGAGCCTTGCTGGTGCCCCTCTCTCCTGACCCACTGCCCCCTGGCCCTGCCAGTGCCCCTTACTCCCCACACCACAATCCTTCATTCCCCAACCCCGTTGGTGCTCCTCACTTTCAACCTTCTGTCCCCAGCACTCAAGCCCCAGGATGAGGGGCCAGAAGAGGTGTGGGCAGGGCAAGGGATGTGGACATAGGTGACACCATAGGCAACATGTTGAGGGAGGGATGGGGGGGCACCCCCCCCCAGTTTATGTGCCCACAGCAGGGCATGGGGCTGCAGCCTGGCAAGCCTGGCAAGCCTGGCACCAGACAAGAGCTGCATCCACAGTCCAACGGGTAGGACCTGGTGCAGGAGGGAGCACTACGGCAACATGGCCACCGAGGTGAGGTTCCCCATGCCCACCTGGCAACAGCAAGGGGGCCACAACTCCATGCCATCACCTGCAGGAGCCCCACACCAGCCCCACTGCCATGACCACCAAAGTGAGGTGCCATGGCAGCAGCACAGAGTTGTGCCCCCCTCCTGCTCCCAGGTAGGCAGGGGACACTCACATTGGCAGCCATGATGGCATGGCACTCCTGGTGGCAGCAGTGGCAGCACTAAGCCTCCCTGCCCCACTCTACTCCCTCAAACTGGGTCCCACCCACTGGGCCACTAAGACAAGCCAGCCTGGTGCCCATCTGGCCAGGCTGCAACCCCATGCCCTTCTGTGGATGCAGAAATCTAGGGGGCACATGACCTCTTGATGTGTCGCCTATGCCCCCTCATATACTTACTTACAGGGAGCTGCAGGGGATGCTCTCCACCATGCTGCCTGGCTACATTGTAGGCCATGTGTATGTGTGTGGATGCACATGGCTCCCTGCCTGTGATTGCTCTCCTCCTGCTCTTCCCATCCCCAAGCAGCCCCTTGCAGGCTGGAACTCTGCCAGCTTGCAAGGGGAAACCCATGGTTTCCCATGGTTTTCTCCTTTAAAGGGGACAATCCGTAATCTCCTTTAAAGGAGAAAAATGCACATTTTTCCACAGGAAAAAGAAAATCTGGATCCCAGCTGATCAGAATAATAAACTGATATATCACTACTGAAAAGAACACATCAAGAGAATCTTAAATTAAATAAAAGTAAAATATTGCCATGTCTTGTCATCTGTGTGGTATATTGAACATCTAAAGCAGATGGCTTAAATTAGACCCTGAGAGAGGTTAACCAATTTTGGCTATGCCCGATCCACAAACTTTGACATATGCCACTTTTCCAAATGTATCTGCTTTCTGTTCAGATTCCTGTCACCCCTCTTCATGAATCAGTTAGCCTTATGATATTTGCCATAAGAAGGCTGTATGCTTTCAGTTATTGGCTAGTGATCTAGTTCTAACATGTTGCTATAAAACGTGTTTGTGATCTAGTGAATGGAAACTGCAAGCACTATAACAGTAAGTTCACCCTGTAAAATTAGCTGACAGAACACCATCTCTGGAGCAAAAATATGCTCAGCAAATAAGTACTCATTATTTTACCAAATTTGACTAGCTTCACTTGGGATGTAATCATCTTGAAGAACGATGATTTTGTGTTACTCTTTTAAAAAAAATCCTTTCTCAGCAGTTCCAAAACATCTTCAAAAAGAGGTTAACAAGAATTTTAAAAAAATATTGCTCAAGTATACAGTACAAACAAGCATCTCAAATTCATTGCAGACTTTTTGTCTCGAGCAATAATACTCCAGAAGATAGCAACCAGATCATTCATGGTCACAAAGTCTTCAGTATATGACAAAAGTTTCACAGGGTTGGGAGGGAAGGTGCAGAGGAAGTACTGCTGTGCTTAGCCAAGCCAGGCTTTCTGCTCAGCTGCTCCCTGTAGTACTGGGCAGCAAGGCTAGGGACAAACATTACACATAAGCTGGTTTAAGTGATCAGAAACTGGTTTAAACCTGTAAAAGAACAGATGTTCAGTGCACATAAACCAGTTTGAAAATGGCTGAAACTTAATTGAGATAAACCTAATTGAATGTAGTATCAGACTTAACTGATTGGGTCATATTGGTTTATGCAATGTCTGTACCAGACCCTTTCCTGGTTTCATAGTTTCATAGCTGAAGTTAAAATTAAACCAGACTCCCCCAGCATCCCAGCATGGTCTCTGGACTGGGCGGTGCTCTCTGCTGCACAGCAGAGCTGGCCCCTCCCCTCTGCTCCCTGACTGCAGCTCTGGCAGGGATTGCAAGCATCTGCCTGGCTTCCCTGTGTTCCCCACCCACCACTCCCTGCTAAGCAGGGATCTCCCCTCCTCTCTGCTTTACACAGAAACCTCTCAGTACTAGCTAGGATACCACATGCTGGCTACAGTCTATGCTGTGGGAGACAGGACTATGCCTGCTTAGGACTTTTTGGAGATAATCAACAGGTCAGCTGGTAATGTTCCTCCTTTCCTTCTTTGGAACAAGTTATTTAAGAAGAGCTTGAACTAATGAGAGAGACTATTGTTTTCTGATGGGGTGATAAATGTTGCTAACAGACCTGATAAATGCTCTGTTATCAAGGGTGGGGGGAAACACCTCCCATATCAGAGCATGCAGTCAGGGCCTGGCCACCCGCCCCTCCAGCTCAGCATTGTGGAAGAGAAGAGAGAGCTGCTCTAGCACCCCCCAGCTTCTAGCCTAAGCCACTGCAGGTATGTGTCTGGATTTCTGGGAGATCTGTAAGGTTACAAACTGATTCAGCCTAGCCAAGTTAGATGAACCTGCAAAGATTGAATAAGTTCAGGCTCAGGCTTTTTGAATGTCTGTCCCTAGCCCAGGAGGCTAGGACTAGTCCCTCCCCCCCACGAGCCTGGATCAGCTGGAAATAACACCGCTCCTCATAGATCCTTGCTGAAGCAGTGCCACACTTGATTCCAAGACAGCTTTGTTTTCCCCATATTCAATAGGTAAAAAAGACTTTGTCATGGGATGGAGTAAATTGCAGTATTTGAATTATTAGGAAATATTCCCTATCAACACAAGTGTCCCTCACTGAATGCTTCAAGGCTCAGTTTGTCAGAGTCTGTTTTTGGAGACTGTGGACCTCTGTGTCCTGCAGATTTTGTAACATCCGCAAATTCTGAACGTAAGCACACACCCTCTTTTCATCACAGCCAGTATAATAGCCGAGCAAAGGCTGTTGTGAAGTTTGCCAAGAAACTATTAAACATGATACACTGGGATAATAAATACCCATGGATGGTATTTTTGGCCTTCAGAACTATATGAACAGAAAGCCTGGTGGGAATCCGGTATCATGCCTCATATTGCACCAAACATTGACTTTATTGTCTACAGTAAATAAACTTATGAACCAAGACTAGTGGAAAAGCTGACAGCAAAATTAAACAGCAGTAACAGACAGACATTAATATAATCACATGACCAAAAGAACACCAGGAGATGAGCAAGCAAGTATATAACTAGCACCTAATGACAAATGTAAGTGATGGAAGACAGGGGTAAATATATAGAGAGAAGCACCATGTATACCCACATGGTATAAGTACAAGGACAGCTCTACCACTCAACTGTCATGTCTTAAGAACCACTAAATTAATTGTCCTCAAGAAAAAGACTCAGCGTCCCCTATATCCAGGACAGACAGAGGGGTGTTTAACAGCACATTCTTCAGCCCTCCCCCTCCACACCTCCAACTCTCAGCTTGTACCTTAAAAAAAAAGACAGCTGCCAAGAGAAAGAAAACAAGCAGCAGAAGGGAAAGGTATGTCTTACTCCTCATATTATCTTTTTATATATTCTCTTAATTGAATGGGTACAATGCCTACAACAGAAATGAACAATGACATGCTAGAGATCCCCACAAGTTGCTTAAGATAATAGCAGGACATTGCCAGCCCCAAAACCAGCACAGGAGAATAAAGGACTCAAAACAAAAAAAGAGGAAACTAGTTAAATTGTATTACTTTTCCACTTAACGTGAATTAGTTATCTAGTAATTTCAAATACTGTATTGTTCAAGCTGCCTTACAGAAAAAGGTGTTATTAGTTTTTATATACTACATATGAAAATACATACAATCATTAATGAAGCATATATGAATATGTAATGTTGTTCATAAATTTGTAGAACTGAAGGTTGTTGTGTACTGAACATAATTTCTGAAGTATACCACCATTTAACAGCAAGCCATTGAATCCTGTTTAGAGCAGGTTCAACCGACATGGGCTTAAAATAAGGAAGCAGTAATGCCTTCTTTATACAGAGCCTTTCAACATCATTGTTATCAGTGTTAAGCCCTAATTATCTAAATGTCTCCCAGGACATCTAAAATACATGACTACCTGTAGTTGGGGATACATCAATTCTAGATATATGTGTTCCTCACCCCTGCACCCCTACTCCCACCCCACTGCCAGTTTTCAGATCAGCAGATTTGCTCTTAGAGAAAAAAAAGACTTAAATGCCTGAAGTACAACTTCAGTACCAATAAACAATCCACAAAAACCTTGCCTTGCCACAAATTAGGCATCTATATTACTTTAATAATAAAATAATAAGGTGTCCAGAGCCCTGCTTATTGCTGGGCTAGTTGCATTCTCTCTTGTGCTCTCTCCTTCTGGGTTCATGATCTTACACCCTTTTCTGCATAATGGTACAGTTTAAATAGGACTGGAGATTTAACTCCCAAAAGAGTACCTGGTGCAGCTAGAGAAGGGCTAGGCCTCCCACTTCTTGGCAGGTGCTCGAAACAGTAAGAGGTAGAGACTTACAGACCGTTTCATGTGAAAGAGTTCAGCCCATTGTCAGCACCTGCAGGTATGGCTTTGTTACCTAAGCCCAGTAAACAGTTTTAGGATGTGAATCCCAGTTTCTCCCTGAAAAAGAGGCAAGACTGCAGATACACCTCTTTCCTAGGCATCTATTGACTGAATTCCTGTCATCCCTCAGCATGCTGGTTGTTGTGGAGCCTACTCTTAGGCACTTAACTGCGCATTCACTGTAGTAGTAGTAGTGTAGCAGGAACTAAACTAATGTAGCTGATGTTAACATAGAGTGTAATAGTAGTGAAATGTAACTATGTTAAGTTTTGTCCTGTAAGTAACTTGAAAGCTCTATTTTGTATTCTTTTGCTTGACATAAGTGAATGAATTCTGTATGCCCTTTTTTGTATGAGTGTATGTGAAAGGGTGAATGGTAAGAGAATGGCATAGAGATGGGAGAAGAAGATTTAACTGTTTATGTAAGCAACAAGGTGCCAAATGTAAGCAACCGGTCACTAAACTAACAAGGAGAAAGGAGGCACACATCTTGACAGATGGGCAGCAAGGACACTCCAAGGCTGAGATACCAACTTTTACAACCTAACTGATCTCAGATGGAGATAAGCAGAAGATGGATGAAAAACAACTGCAGAAACAGAAGCTGGGTATAAAAAAACCCCAAAGCACTGAAACAAAGGATGCCAATCCCTATAAAAGAGAATTTTGAAAATGCCAAGTTGGGTGAGTCTCTCTCTCTGCTGTTTCTTTGGAGCACAGATGCATCTGTTCACTCCGTTCCAAGCTGCTATCTCCAGGATCTCTCTCATAATAACCATCCTGCCTGCTACCTGCATCTTCTCTCAATAAGGCCTGGGCCGGCCACCTAGTGCTATTATTGAACAACTGCTGCTGGTAACTGTAATTCCTGAGAGAATGGAATGGTTGTTTTGTGTTTGTCACAGGGAAAGTACAGGGAACAGACCCACCCTGTGGGCCCAAGGGGGAATCCCGGGACCCAAAACACAACAGGGAAGGCGAGGAAAGAGAAAGAGAAACGGAGATTATCTTACCTGCAGCTGACGCCACAGCGAGACCAGAAGTGGCAGCTGATTAGCCGCGTCTTTTTGAAACTGTGGCCAGCTGCAGGGAGGAACGAGCGGAGCTGGCACAGGAAAATAAAAGGCTGTTCAGACAAAGAAGAAGGAGGAGAGCAGGAGTGGAGCCACCAGAGAAGGTGTCTTTGGAACCCTGATCAGAGGTGAAAATGGTCCGGACAACCCTCCACAAGGCAGGAGGCTGCATCCAAGGCTGCCAGAGGGAGGATGCCAGCAGCGGATTGGCAGATGCCTCTCTTCTTGCCGAAGGAGTCGAGGGAGAAGATCCAAGGCCTCTGAACAAAGAAGCTGACAGCAGGGATGGCCCCAAAGAGAGGGTGATGGAAGTCAAGTCAGCAATCCAGGTGGGATTGGCACGGGATTGGGAAGGCTCCCAGACTCAATCCCAGCGGGGACCAGAGAGCCTAAGCAGTGGGAGGGGCTGTAGGAAACAAGCTCCTACCAGCCAGAGCTGCTCTGCGAGGGACAGAGTGGGCTGAACTGGAGGGACCAGCAGTAGTCCCATTCGGCACTCAGGAGGGATATCAGCCAGACATAGGTGTACCCAAGACAGGGTTAGTTGGGAGAGGAATTCTCAGGGCTAGGGTAGCCCATTTCGTGTGAGGTCAGGGATTTTACTGGCAGTGTTTTCCTTAAAAATTTTTGTTTTGTTTCCCACTTTTGGAGGGGTAGGAGGGAAGGCTGCAGTGGGCCTTATAATTGGCTCAATTTGGGGTCGGGTTAGACCTTATACATCTGTAACGGAGTGCCGATTACATCAAGAGGCGAGGGTCGGGCCGAGAGATGTCAGCAGCTTGGGGAGGTTGGAGCTTCGCGGAAGACTGCCGTCCAGAGATTCCAGACTCCGGATAAGCCCCAGTAGTCAGACCCCACCACTGAAGGAACGAACAAAGTCATGGCAGGCGAGATTGGGGCAAAGGCTACCCTGGGGCAAGACATCCGTGCAGTACAACCACAGGGACGGAGTGACGAGCAGTCTTACACACCCAAAGCCGGGCAGCACGGGACCGGATGTTTGAAGCCCGCCAGATGCAGTGTTTGTGTGGGTCTGTGCGAGTGTTGTGTCCAAACCTCTGTGTCTAATTCATGTAATCAATAAACGTGGCATTTTGCCTTATCCCCCTTTATAAAATCTTGCTCTTGATTTGATGAATTGGAATTGTAAGTAACAGTAGGCAACTGTTGATCCTTCTGGATCATGGTATAAATGTGAGAGATCACCAGAACCTTTGCCACGTATGCCTAGGAAGTAGTAAGGAGGAGTGAAGGCTGCTCAGACCTCCCATCCACCCTTTAGACCATTGAGACAGAATGCCAAGGCCAGACTGAGTCTAGATGTTCAGTACCTTGGTGGCTGCAGTTATATGCACGTCTGGGAATGCAACCCAGGTCTCCTGCATGGCAGACAAGGATTCTACCACTAAACCAGAAGAGTGAGCTGCACTCACTGTAAAGAGTACTTAAGTACTCAACTGACATACAAATTTTACTTCCAGAACCAGGCACCTACAATTAGGTATGGTGACACAGTCCTTTTGTGGCTAAGATCAATAACCTTCCAAGGTCCTACTCAAATGCCTACCTCAAAACTGAACGGTAGAAAAACAGTATTCTTTCTGGAGATCTCCCTTTTGAAGTGTGATGGTTGTATTCTTCCCTGTGAGAAACCTGTAAGTAAACTGAAGCATGAACACAGGCATTGATCTTGCTACAGGTGAATATATGAAAAGTGAAATTCAAAACACATCTGTAATTTCAGGCTGAGGGCACGTGGCTCACTTTAGCAATACAGAATTCACATGGAAGGCCAAGTAGCCCCCATACTTACAAAATAATTAGAGAGCTAGGTTATTCACAGTGGGATCTGAGCATGTTACACAGTTTACTAAAATCAAAATTAAATTTGTGTGTAGATCACATAAAACAGGGATGTCAAGTGTCTTAAGTCAGACAGTATACATTAGGGAGCTCCATCATGGCAATGATACAGCCAGTCTGGAGCTTTGAAGGGTGACAGCAGGGCTGCAGAGACAAAAGCAGACATTTGCATATAGTACTCATACCTGTAACAAAGTGCTAAGGCTGGGGAGAGAAAGATGGTCTCATCCCTGCTGTCATTACTTTCACTGCTGGCACTGAGCCAGCCTACAGGGTGACAGCAACTAAATTCCACTAGGCTAGAAACAGATGTGGCATTTGTCTCTGGACAAGTCGTGCCTGCATCGGTCATAGTGCAAAAACTATACTGGGATTGACATGTACACATATTGCTCTTCTAATTAGGGTTTAGTGGGCAGCTGAATGTGCTGCAGCTTTTCTGCAATTGATTCAATGATGCAATCCCAGGATAATCCTTTGGACATACTTTGCAATGTCCCAGGGTAAACTGTTGTACTAGTTATCCCATGAACCTTTTTAGTATTTATCCTAGGACAATGGAAATGGATGTCCAAACAACTGCAATTCATCCTAGGATGAAATGGTTTATCCCAGGATAAATTTGTAGTCTTGGTGACTCAGCAGCAAGGAGTGAAGAGCCAGAGAAGGATGAGAAGAACAGTGGGGAAAAAGAATACAGTTGGGTAGTACATCCAGGAGGTAGTAACAGAGGGACAAGACAACATAGGCAAAAAGAGAAAGAGATTGGAATACAGTGGGTACATGGAAAGGAAGGACAGAACTGCTTCATGTCTCACCCTTTCCTGATCAGCTACCCTTCCCTCCAAACACCTTCCTTCTTTCCTGAAGTCAAGGTTCCTTCCCAACAAACTTCCCCTGCTTCCCTCCAATATTCTGCACCCAACTAGCTTTTCCAGATTTCCAAGAATCTCTGGTTCCCTCAAACTCTGAACAGCCCTGGCTTTATTTTCCTCACCCCTACAAAATTGCCTATAGGTGCGGTGGGAAGACGGTAGGGGAAGGGCTTGGAAATAAAAGGACTGTTTTCATTGAAGGAAAGTATCAAATAAAAAACCACGCAAAACTTGACCGATATACTACAAGTTTCTCTACTCCTACTAAGAATAGCAGAACACTTTGCAATGAATAATATTCAGTAATAACTCTATCCCCACAATAGTACTAAAGGAGCCATCAAAAGCTTGATCAAATAGATAGGCATCTCATGGTGGAAGGAGGTTTCAGAAACATAGACTCGCTCTAGGAATTTCACCAGCACCAGAGAACTCAAGTGAAAACCAAGTGATCCCATTATAATTGTTATCTGTTGTAATAGGGCAGTAGGGAATGACATACTTTCTGTCCAAACCAGGTCTAAAATCATTCATAAGAAATTACTTCACTTTTGTGTGCAACAGAAAAGGCAATCAGTGCACAGCACTGGCATTATGTGTTCTAGTAAGGGCTTTGCTCTTCTCCATACTGGCCCTGCAACACTTATGACCTTAGTGGAATTGATTAATCCCACATACTTATGCCAATATAAGGGGGAGATACCGGTACATTCTGAATTTGCTGAAGCTAGTACTGCTTGAAAGGTATATTACTGTAATCTTTGCTTCAATGAAGGGCTCACTGGGTTGGTGCTCCACATCAGAAAACAACCATTATAACTTCTGTGATAGTAGCAGATGGAGAAAACCCACTGACATCTGACAAGCTAAAAAAACACAATGGAGTCAAAATGATCAACTGCAAAATGTATGTAACCTTTGTCATTATCAACACTTCGAGACGTAGCCATACTTGGATCTACTAGCATCACTTCCTTGCCCCTTCTACACCTACATCATTTTATACCCAGTCAAGAAAGTCAATGTCTGGATTTGAAGAAAAAGCAAGGGCAGGCCTAAGATGTCCACAGCAAGTCACTAGCAGAGCTAAGACTAAAACACAAGAAACTATATCTAAAATACTTGTATTCTGTCCCCTGATTCTCCTGTCTACAAAAAAGTCTAACTTAGTTTAAAGTTATTTAACTGTTTCTAATACCCTGAGTTAAAGTATTTTAAGGGAAACACTGTACTCTTCCACTAACACTATTACTCCAAAAAGTACCGTACTAAAACACTGGCTGAGAAGTCCATTTTACCATTACAAAATGCTTAAGTGTTCTTTAAATAACTATCTCTTATCTGCTGCAGGCTTGCATATTACCCAAAATCCAATTAAATTGACTGAAAGGTGTGGTAATTATATTGCACTTTAGAAGATCAGAGCAGAATCCTGAAATCAATGGACGGGTCAAATTAATTAGGGTCCTCATAATTTTCGTGGCAAAGTGAGAGACTGTAAGAACAAGGCAGCTCGAAAACCTGCTAAACACAATGTATCCTGTCATCAAATTATGCTCTCTTGCATATCCATATAACTTTGGCAGCTTCAGTTCCTAGTTTTTCTACTCTCCTTTTCTCCTATCTTTCCAATCATAGTTCAGACAAGAAAAGTTATTCCCTGTTTTTTTCTTGTGAATTATTATCTTTTACTCTCCAATGAGGCTCTCCCTCTCTGGACCCTGTATAGATTATTTGTTCCCTGCTGGTAAAGGAGCTGTTCATTTATTTTTTTGTCTGGGTTGGAAGTTGCTGAAAGGAGTAGTTCTTGAAGCCCATCCTCTAGCCCCTGGCTGGAGGAGAAAAACTGTCAGTCAGCAGCAGAAGTCAGGGCAGACAAAGGGGTGTTTGTACAGCACCTTCTTCAGCCCTCCCTCTCCTCATCTCCTCCAGCTCCAGATCTCAGTTTGTACATTTAAGGGGACACAGTTGCCAAGAGAGAAAGGGAGAAAGCAGCAAAAGAGAAAGGTACGTCTTGCTCCTGAAATTATCCTTTTATGTTTTTTCGCTTTATGCACAGATAAAGGTGAATGTAAAGAAAAGCAAAGGCAAAAGGCAATTTGGCAAGGTACAGGTTCAATCAAAAGATGCTTTACAGGATAGATGTAGGGAGACAGTCCAACTTATAAATAAAAAAAAGATGTTTAAAATATTTTACTCCCTCTTAGAAAGTTGGATATTACACTCATTAACTCAACCACACTGCTTTCCTGTACTTAATGCTATCGCGAAAGCTTGTTAATAAGGAGTGAGACGCGTCCTTAATGAAAAGAAAAACTAAATGGATTTTAAATGAGAACCCGATTCCTGGAAAGAATCATGGTATTGATAAATTTTATAAAGAAGCAATTGACTGAAATTATCCTCTGTGGAGAAACTGCTGTCCTCATCAGTTTACAGTGCACAAACTGTTCAAGCAAGATACATTGGCATTACTTTAAGATTCTTCAAACTACCTCAATTTTGTTGATTTTGCTTAATGATTTTGTATAGATGCACTTACCAGTTGTCAAACTGAATATTACATATCACTAGTACAGCCTTCTGGAAAAGTTTTGCACACAGGATGGTTTGACAGATGATTCTTAAATGAGCTGCGAGGTATTTCTATTTTGAATATTGTCCTTAACAGTTGACTTGAACTAACTGCATGTACATTAAAAAATACTTAACAAAAACTATTTGTGAACTCTGAGCTCAGATGACCACTCTGTTAATGTGTGTGGGGGGGTGGGGGGGGGGTATCCTGATTACTGAAGGACCACAAGAGAAGAGTACCAGTTACAATAAAATAGTATACACTTCACACTGATGCTCCTTACTGACATCTGCTTACTTCAAACTTGCATGGCTATCTTCAAGAAACAGAGCTGTTTGTCTTGGCCCCCAAAGCAGAAGCTTTTTAAAATCACACTGTGGAGTTACCTGTTCCAACGAATATATGGTGTCAAGTTGCCTAGGAAAGCAAACCTTTGGAAATCCAGCATTAACTCAAATATAGTAATGATTCCTAGCTCAGTAGGTCATCTTCCCATCAGACTGACTATCACCACACAGGTAATTCAAGCAGGTTTTGCAATACTGAATTTCCTGCCCATCTTATCTTGCTCTGAATTTTAGCAGTGTTAAATGACATCCACAAATATTCATCAAAAGGGCCTATTTTCAGGTGTTGGTATTCCTGATGGAACAAAAAAGGGAATGCTCTTGACAAAGTGAACCTGTTAGAGCTTAATATGATTAAAAGACACCAAAGTTGATAAGGCAAAAGTGTACACATCACAAAAAGAAACTGGGAACTTTTCAAGTCATCTTTATGACATCTGTTCAGGCTTAACTGGCTTGATAAATATCAAAACAATTTTAACTGTACAGGGTGATGGGCAAGATCTAATGTCTGCATTTTGTAGTACACATGCTTAGTAGCAGTTTATCAAAACACCTACCTGTCCAGCAGCTCTTTATCAGCTGTGCAACTTTCCACCTTGTTAGCTATTTAACAGCATAGAAAGAGAATTTGCAGCAAGCGTGAAACAGAAGGTTTTCTGCTTTATATACTGCATAGAAGCACTGCCAAGCCTGCCACCATCTCTACCAAGTACAGTGATGCATTGACAAAACTGTAGCCTCCATCAGTTCCCATGATCCCTTCCCCTCCTAGCTGGAAACTAATAACTTTCTCCACACCGAAGGGCAAGCCAATTGGAAGAAGTATTTGATTACGCAAATTAGGATCTGCAAAAACAGAATAGTCAGAGTGCATCTTGCAATGCAATAGAAAAATGAGCAAACTTTTGAATACCAGAAAATTAAGCAGGTTGTGACATACCTAAAAGTGAATCATCATGTATAACCAGTGGCCTGCCATTCTGTCTGCAGCTGACCAAGCAATTACAACCTGAAGACGTTAAACCTGTCAATTGCCCACATCAAACCCCTCTCTAGCATATTATGTTATAAGACAGCGTGGATCCTATTTTCAGGTGTTGGAAGAGTTTTTGGAAGGAGTTCCTGTGCCCCCTCCAAGTGCCACTTTGATCCCCTTCTCCTGCCTGATCTGCTGCTTTGTTGTCTGCTCTCTGCCCTCCTGTATCTGCCACATGCCATACACACTAGGGGTGTACAAAACAGGCCCTATTTGATTTGGATTTGGCTCCAATCAGGGACAGTGATTCGATTAATTGATTCAGATCACTGTCCCTGATTCAAATCTGAATCTGAAGATTCAATGCTGATTCGGAGAATCAGTGATTTGGACACAGACAGAGCTTTAAATGTTTTTTTTACATACCTTGAAGTACCAGGCGTGGCTCGTGAACGCTGTGATGATGGGGCGGATGGAGCATCCCATAGAAGAGCGCTCCCCCCACTCCTCCCCACTCTGCACACTCAGCAGCAAACCTGGAAGTGAATGGGAAGTACTTCCAGTCCACTTCTGGGTCCATTGGGAAGAGTGCGGGTGGGCCCTCCCATGCCCTCCCCAGCTCAGCAATCAGCTGTGTGGGAACCTCAGGTGCCCTGCCAGACCCAGGAGCCACCAGTCACCGAGCCGGGCTGGGGGGCCTTCTGGTCCACTTCTGAGTCTGCTGAACACAATGGGGATCCCACTGCTCTCCTGTGGGATGCTCCATCCAACCCACCATTTCAGCATTCATGAGCTGCCTACTACCTTGAAGTATGTAGAAAAAACATTTAAAGCTGTGTCTATGTTCGAATCTCCGAGTCTTTCCGAATCTCTCTGAATCAATTCAAAGAGATTAAAGGGTCTTCTGATTCAATCTGGATTTGCAGATTTGGCCACCGATTCGGGCTAAAACTCCACCAAATCGAATCAGTAACCGAAGCTTTGCACAGCCCTAATACACACTGCCTTGGCCACTTGTGGTACATGTGCTGTGGATTGACAACTCTTGTTGTAAGGAATAATGACAGAACAGATGTTTTTTGTTGAAAAACATGGATAGTCTGGGCAGGTCCTTTTGCAATGAAAACATTTTTCTTTTTTGTTTTTTTTTAAACTTTGAATAGCCTACCAGCTCATTTCTGGGCACAGCTCAAGATGTACTTATCTTTGAAAGACCTCAGTTTTGGAATCCTCCTGTCCAGCAGTTTAGACAATGAAGCACTTGTGATACTAATATTTTGAATCCCGGGAACCAGCATTCCAGGACCAGCAGCAGCTTGTTTTCTGCTGCAAGTCCTTGCCTTTGAAAACCACAGTCTTCAGTATTATCACTTAAAGCTCCATGAAGTGCAGTACAAGGGCCCTATACTGGTTTGGAACTATTTTGTTAACCTGGGTAGAATGGGTCCAATCTGTTCTTCTAGCAAACTATAACTTCCTTTCTGCAGGACCCTTATCCATTGCATGCTAAATAATGAACTGTATATAATAAAACATAATGATTGTATGGCACATATCCTTCTTGAGTTCAGTTTTAAGGGGATTCAGATTTAAAAGTTTACTTTATGTGAGTAGGAGATTTGCACTGGGCTAGAATTAGGGACCAGCACACTAAATAATTTAGGTGTAAAAACTCTAATAGGGGCATTTTAAACGAAAAATAAATTAAGTAAGCTACTTATATTCAAATAAATGCATACACAGTTTCACTGAGGTCAGAAGTCATCATATTTTTGCTATTGAAGCAAAATTCAGGAAACAAGAACTTCCTTTCAGTTGTTATATGCCCTCATAAATAGGCTGCTTTCTTCAAAGCCTGTTTTAATGTAAGCAAAAGAAAACAAGCTTGAAGTGCACACAAATCTGACAACTTTGACCTGAGAATGCTAGCATTTTTTTTCTTCCTGATAATGGCTCCACTCTCCAGAAATGATGCTCTTAGACAGCTATGCTTCTAAAATTCTGGACAGTTCCTTTGCCAAAAAGGTTGTTGGACTAGAAAACCAGCAGGTGGAAAATGCTGATGATGTAACCAATTCAGAATTCATTGCCAGAAGTGTAATGAAATCTGAAAATGTTTCCTCTTTTCAAGCTTGACTCTTCTTTGAAGAGCGACAAAGTGGCATGCTGGGAAATGTTTGATATGGAAATTACTGAAACAACAAACATGCTTAATTTACAAAAAGACTTTCCCTCCTGCCCAGCTATCAGGCCTGCCACTTAAGGCTGTGATATGAGATTAAGAACAAGCTCCCTTTGACATACATCACCTGCTCCAATAAAGATTTTAGAGGTCAAGATTTATTCCTGGCTGTCCTGGTATCATCAAGTTGGGCTACTCTATTTTGCAGTTGCACAAGAAGGAATAGATGCTAGCTCATAATCCCTTACCTATGTCATTGCTACAGTACTAACGGGATAAAAATTCAGCTGAACCTTATTTGACAGTAAGCAGATATTATTAGAAATAAACAGAGGGAACAGATCTAGTCAGCAAGGAGCTGCTTCATTATCAGTGGATCAGTTTTCAGAGTAGAGTTTCACTTTAAGACTGGGGTGCACCAATAGAAATTTTTTGGACCGATACCAATGGCTGAATATTAATGAGCCATATTGGCTGATGCCAGTCTACTTGCCGATATGCAGCCCTGCAGCTTGGAGATTAGTGTCTGGCTGGTAAGTCTGTTGGGGAGAAGGGGCTGGGCAAAGGAACATGGTGGGGGCAGATAGGGGCCCACGCAGTGAGGGGAGGAGTGGGGATGGGGCAGATGTTGTCCAGCTGGAGCAGAGTGCTGGAAAGAGCTGTGAATGACTCATGGCGGGGAGAGGGGGTGCTCCCGCCACTGTGCACACCCCTGGGGGAGGCATGGGAGGCACATGTTCCCTGCATCTATGTGCAGGGCGAGGGTGGGCTGCTGCTGTGGGCTGGGACTGGGGGTGGCACCGAGCTCTTCCCAGTGGGGTGGCGGGGACTGGGCCAGGGCTGCACTCTGGGCAGAAGCGGCAGCACTGGGATGGGAGCTACAGGAGAACTATGGTGATTCTGGAGTGGCTGTAGCCCACCGTGTAGCCCCGCCCCCCACCTCTCAGTGCTACCCCCACCTGCCCCAAGAGCAGCCCTGGCCCAGCCCCTTCCCCCCACCAGGAAAAGACCAGTGCTGCCCCAGGTTCAGCCCACCCTCGCCCCATGCACAGATACAGAAGGCACGTGCCCCCCTGTGCCTCCTCCAGGGGTGTGCACAGCAGCGATATGATATAGACCGATGTATTGATGTACCTCTGCTTTCAGCTCAGAGAAATATAAGAATCTCTATATGTTCCTAGAAGTAAAAGCCTCTTTTCCCCACAATTCCTATAACTCAATAAAATCTAAGGTGAATCACAGCTCAAAATCCTAGCCTAATGTGCAACTGAATGCAAGTTAGATGGTCTTGTGCAGCTCCCTCTACAGCAGTGGTCACCAGCTAGTCGATCTTGGAGCCTCTTGGAGTTGATCTGAGGCTGGGGGGAGCTGAGTGAACCCCCACAGACTTACCTGCTAGAAGGCACACCCGCAAATATATTTTTCTCCCTCTGCCTCAATCTGCCCCCCACCCTCTTCTCTCCTCACAGATGGGCAGGGGGAGGGGGTGGCAACACATGGTAGATCTTGGGTTGCTTTTAAATGCCAAAGGTGATCTCCTACAACACTGCTCTACAGCATGTGTTCAACAGAAGCACAGGGTTAAAATCCAGTGTAACCTGTAGGCAACTGCCTGCTATACTAGTTCAGTTACTAGAAGCCATCTAGAGCTCAGAAGAAGCTAATTTATCCTGCTTGTCAGCCCACACTGAATTCCATGCTGCTTCAGCTATACTAGTGGTAGGGGCCTGGTCCATGGGCTAGATGAATGGTGCCTATGAGCTGGTTGACTTGCACTGCATGTCCCAGACTAGCCAGGCCACGTACTGCTTGCAGCGCATGTCCGTGGGGGAAAGCATCAGGAACTAGATGATAGGGATCTGCGGGCTGAATCTAATGCTGGGCTGTATGTTTGATACCCTAAGCTATACTGTTTCTGCTTATTTAAAGCTGGCTTAGGAAGTTCTGTGCAACACCAACCAGCAGAAGAAACATGTACAACATTACATTGCAAGACAGAGCAGTTTTTTTAGGTCTACAGAGAGCTTAACTTCTTTGTTTGGCCCTCCAATTTCTTTGGAAGTTGATCCTGTCCAGGCATCTTCAGTCGGGATAAGCTTCCCCTTTCTGAATGCATTTAACAGGTGCTGTGACCATGTAGTTTCCACAATACTTTGGGGAGGATAAGACTTCAATTGAGTAATTCTAGGTTTTCACAAAGCCAAAATGAACAGTAAACTAGGGAAATGTATCAGAACATTTTACATCAGTTTGCTAAAAGTTAGGTTTGGCTAATACTTCAGAATAGGTGAGACATTTGTTGTTATACTAATGGGAGAATTTTGACTAGAAACAAAATAATAGTCTGAAGAAGAAAGGCCAAAGAAAACAGAACTACCAGTAAAGTAGTTAAGCCTAAATTAACAGAGGAGAAAAACAAGTCCTAGCATGCACAAATGCAATGAATGCCAACTCCACAATAGATGGCCTGTTGAGCACCAATATTTGCTACCTCCTGGTAGATAATTTTTCAGCAGCACATGGACCCACCCTGCAAAATAACTTAAAAGGGCAAGTTGAAGAACTGAATTGGGGAAACTAAGTTGTTTGTCATCCGGATACACCTAGTATAATCTCTTTTCTCTTTAGTGCTAGTGTCTGAAGGAAGCTTTCCAAAGATGAAAATGAAGATTCTGTCAGCTTTTGTCTTGCTGAGCATGCTGCTTGGTGCCAACCTGATGCCTTCCAGCCGTCTCTCTTGTTATAAGAAACTGCTAAAAGATCGCAACTGTCACAACATCCCAGATGGTGTGGCCAACCTTCGACAGATAGATGGAAGTCTTCGGGATCACTTTTGGGAAGGGAAGGGGTGTGAAATGATCTGTTACTGCAACTTTAGTGAATTACTCTGCTGCCCAAAGTAAGGTTACTTTTTCATTACTCTATATTAATATTTTACATGTTTGTGTTCTACCATAGTATGGCTACTGCCTGATAGAGAAGCTGCCATTTTAAATAAATCAGAATCTTTATGTAGCTTAGATGTTAGACCAAGACCCAGCCAATTTCTTATCACTTTTTCTTGAAAGGAGAGAAGGTTCATGTTCGATTTGCTTGCAGCACTGCAGATGGCCAGCCCTGATTTATCTCCCCACTGGCTGCAGAGTGGGAGGCTGGGGGAAGTAGCAGCAGTACAGGCACAGCTCCCAGTTGCAAGCTCCCTGCACAGGCAAAGCCCCCTGCCACTGATGTGTACTGAAAGTCCACATCAGACTGGAGCCAGGAGGGCTGGGATAAGTGCAGCAGCACAGGCAGAGTCGGAAGCTGCCCAGCCCTGGCATGGGCATAGGTGCAGATGAAGCTCTCCAGCTGTATGGGCTGAATGTGGCCTGCAGGCCATATGTTACCAATCCCCACACTACACCATAAGCATTTAATTTTTTATCACTGCTTTTCAGAAATATTGAATGTTTTTCTTATTATGTCATTTAATTTCTCAGGCAAACTCTTTTTTTCCCCAGGTAGTTTAGGATAATTAAAGCATGCAGAGCCATGGTAGCCTGCCCATATACAACAGTAACACCTGTTTGCCATGCTAACTTTGAGAACAACAGAAGACGAGTGTAAGGGTCATAAATTTACTCTCAAAAAAAAAAAAAGAGAGAAAAGCTTTTCAATGTGCCTTTCAGAATACTACGCCAGGCTACCTAAGAATGCATTTCAGACTCAAAAGATCTCTAACAGAATATTGACTATAACAGCACTTACTTCCTTTTAAACAAGAGAAATGCTCATAAATAGCAACTTTCCACATTTTCCCAGAACCACTTCAGGTACCCTACCCAAGACACCTGCTAACTTACTAAGTACGGGTTTCCCTCACCAGCCACGGTTTTGCCATCCACAGTTTTGAGTATCCAGTTTTGCTCCCTCAGCCCTGTTGGAGGGGTCTCCCAGGTGCCAGGGCTATGGACCCAGGCCTGCAGCCCCAGAGGCCTGCTGTGGTCTCAGGCAAGGCAGCTCCCTGCCACCATGTGCACCCCTGGGAGCAGGGCCCCCCGCCCAGATCTGTACACTGCTCAGACGCAGGTTGCAGGCACAGGTTCCCACCCTGCTTCGCTCTTTTGGGGCCTCCATCACCCGGTGGGCACGACCTGGTGCAGCTGGGGACAGTGGGGCCACATGGAGATCTCACTGCTGGTTGTCCCCCTGCTGGCCTGACAGTGCACCTCCTACACCTATGGGGCACAGCCCCGCACCACTGCCCTCACCGCAGCTCCACATGCAGGACGTGAATCACCAAGGCAGTGTGAGGTGAGCAGTGGTGGGTGAGATCCCCATGCAGCTCCTCTGCTCCCCAATGCACCAGGTTGCAGCCCTCCCTCTTCCCCAGACGGACCACCTGTGGCCCCGTCCTGCCCCCTGCTGGGGCCCTGCAGCCACTCATTGTGGCCCCAAGCACTACCCAGCTGGGCAGTAGCCCCAGCCCTGCCCAGCTCCCCACCTACAAGAGCCTCAATCCCCTTCTCCCCATCAACTTACCTGCTGGAGCTGCTCTGCAGGCTGCCAGGGGTCACACGCATATACTGTACATGCATGTGGTGCCCCCATCTCACCGCCTTCCTTCTACTCCCTCCAAACTCCCTGCAGGCTGGAACTTGTATTCAAGTCCCTAACCCCACTTTTCCCCATAAGCCTTTTGTCTTACCAACCACAGTTTTGCCACCCACGGGAACTTTCAGGAACCTAACCCCTGTGGTTGGCAAGGGAAACCTGTATTCAAAATCTGAGGCCCTTGATGCACATTACTTTTAATATGCAATTAACAGGTTAGCTGTGCCTTAAACAGTAACCAGGACAAATGTTCTAGTCATTTTGAGGTGTGACAATACAGTATGCAAGCCACAAACTAATTCCATTTATTAAAAAGGGGAGGTATGTGACCAGGCACTTAGTATGCATGTCACTAAGATGGAATAAGTTGCTTGAGGAGCAGTCTGCAGATGTGGCAGGGGCCAATTAGTGTCACTTCACCAGAAGAGGGCCAGGCTTGGGGCATGTAAGACCAGGGTTTGAACTGGTTGGGCACTCCAGACCCGAGCCACAGGGAAAGGAGCTCCTGGGCAGTGGGGTTGCAGCAGGTTGGCAGGATTAACACCCGAGATGGGGGTGAGCAACCCTGCTGGTTTGTGGAAGGGACTAAGGGAAGATATGGAGGTCCCAGGTGGTCCAGAAGGGAGAGGGGCCAGGGAGCCCAAAGGTGACACTGGCTCAGGAGTGGGGCCAGGACCCAGAGGCAAAGGAGGACTACAACTAGAGACTGGTAGGGAAAGAGGAGCCCAGGAATCTCACTTGGCCTAGGAGCAGAGCCAGGGCCCAGAGAGAGAGGGGGGGGGGGGCAAAGGCCAGGGGTCACAGCCAGAGCAAGGAGGGCTAAGGATCCCATACCCCATAGTTCAGGAGGGGTTCAGCAGGAATGAGCAACATCTGTGAGGCATCAGTATGGTATAAAGGGCAGAGCCATGCAATCAGACCTTAAGGCAGAGACCCCTGAGCTCAGCAGCATGAGATCAAAGCTTGGGAAGCCCAGGGGCACCCTCCCTTTATCTAAAATATAAATACATCAAGGCATAGCAGGTGAGCGATGGGGTGATTGCCCAAAGAGACAGAAGTTGACAAGGACCGAGGGGGCAACCTGGCCACTCCTGGAGCGGAACCAAATTACACTCTGTAGAAAGTGAAGTTATGACACCAAGGGTAAAATCCCAACCTTTTTGAAGTTAGTAGGAGTTTTTCCATTACGCTAGTTTCTGCACAAATTTCACTACATACGTTTCTCCCAATTCCTTTTACCAAAGCTAGCTGCAGCAGAGAAATTGTAAATGGATTTATTTTTATAGGTTCTAATAACTTTACAATTTTAAATATCTGCTATTTTCTTTCAGGGGTATTTTCTTTGGACCAAAAATTTCTTTCGTGGTTCCTTGCAACAGTGAGTGATGAAAGTCATGTGAACCACTGATGACGATATATGGACTTAACGGAAGAATAACACTGCATGAAAAAATTCTATTCCATTAAACAGCCCTAGTGTGCCGAGCCTTACTGTACAAAATAGAATAAGCTTCCTATTCAAAGACAAATGGAACCTTGAAGTTTTAATACTAAAAGCTCTCCTTTCTAACTTGGTAGCAACATTGATTTTTCAATGAAAGAACAAGAAGGGGTGCACTAGAAACTTTCATTCACTATTGTTCTGATATGTAAGATCACCATTCTTTAAAAATCTCCTGCTGTTGTTCTATATCTTAGCAAGAAAGATTTTTACCAGATTGCCATTTCCTGTAACCTGGAGCTTCATTTTCTAATACTAGATGACAGTTTCAGTGGCATCACAACTGAGCTCTAAATTCACAAGGAATTATCCGTAATTGGGGTCCCTAGCATTATTATTAAGATTTTAAAAACTCATGTTTGCACTATACAGCTGCTATAAACTTAGCAATTTAAAGGCGATGTATTGTGCAGGGCTTGATCAAGTCTGCTATAGGATATGGAAATAGACTCCAATAGGACTTGAATTGAAACCTATTTGAACTATGGTACATCTCAGTAGCGAAGATACAGAACTAGCATTTTGTTTGAACAGCTCTTTAGGAAGACAGAGATACAATTAGAACTCATGAAAGGAAGTTTCATTCTTTTCTTTGTTTTGTTTTTAAAAAGAGAAAGCTGATTTAATTTTAACAAAGTGCCTCTCAGCAAGTTGATCCTCTCTTCCTCCATGCTAAGCTCTTACTGATGCCAGTGGCTGATGCAAACAAAGAGAAGAGTTTCTAAATAGCTCATTTAATGCAAGTTATTGAAGTGAGAGCCTCACTTCAGCTATCAGAAATACTTTTCCATTAACAAAAATAAAGTACTCTCCTGAAGCTATCGAGTTAGACAGATGAGATGAAAAAAAGAAGCCTAGTGCAGAATATCTTTATATAGCTATTTCATGTTGCTATCTTTTTCAAATACACTTTCTGTAGTATAGTGTGCAATAATCATGGTATAAGTTATAAGCATTAGTAAGTGCTACTACCAAATAGATAAACGATACAAACTCTTCATGTAAGAGTGAAGTATATGTATGAGTACATTATAAAAAACACAAAAAACAAACAAAAAAAAGTGTTTGCAAGTCTTACTATCTTACTACTACTAACATTATTAAAAAACTACATTCTCTGCCAGCGGTCAAGCAGTACCGACTGGCAAAAAGAAATGGTTTGCTGAAGTATATGGAAGTGATAACATACTTATTTAGTAAACCAACTTTCTAAGTTGTTTGCATATTTTCAAAATTACTTAAAGCCACGCTGTCTTGCACCTAGTAATCTCACAACATAGTTTTTCTTTGTTCATTTTCTTCCCCATTGCCAGATCAAATTGACATGTAAAAACAGACTATCAAATCAACTCTAGGCCAAGTCCAGGGATAAATATGCTTAAAGAGAATTTTAGCAGGTGCAAAAAGCCCTGGTAGGAAGTCAAAGACTTAGAACTTTGGAGGCTTTCTTGCCATCAAATGAGTTTTCTTGCCAATAATCATGGCATACTGCTTAGTCTTCCACTTATGTTGCAAGAACAAGGCCTTACTTGCCCCTGTTGCTTGTAGCTGTCCAAAGCACTAGTAGCAGAACAGCAGACCCGACAATTAGTTAACTGGACTATTCTTGAAAATTTTGTTGCAAGCTTCTTTCTTCTGCTGCCAGTTGGGTAAAACTATCCGGTTTGCAGATTCTCAAAGCCATCACCACATTACACATGCAGCCAGTTAAAATGGCCGGTGCTGGCCTTAAATGCTAAAGAAATTTAGGATTTCTCTCCCCATCAGCCAAAGAAAATTCTGCTTACCAGAGTCAAGTACACAAAAGGATTTTAAGTCCTAACAAAACAGTTAAGATATCATGGGTTAGATGCACCTTTTAGGATTCTTTCTTCTTACCAGACTGTCCAACTTGCTCTGTAAAGAGAGACCAGTTTTCTCTCAGTTGGACTGTGCATGTCAAGGGTCATAGTTGAATACTATGCAATCTGCTTGCAATCTTTAAGCACTTTGTATTACAATAAATGCATGCAAACTTGTCTAGTGAAGAGATGCTTGAAATGTACAAACACTGACTTCAGCTAAATAGTACTATTCAGCTGGAACTGAAGCCAGCACTTCAGAACTTTAATGTGGAAATAGATGGGACACTGAAAAAGTAAAGAAATTCCATTATTTAATAACTGCAGTGAAAGATATTGTTTTGCATTTAGTGATGATGACTAAGTTGTGAACTAAGCATAACAGGTGAAGGGGAGGCAGGGGAGGAGGAAGAGCAAAACAGAACCTTAAATCAAACATCTAAATTAACCTGATGCTGAGCAGGAAGAACAAATTTTTTGATTCCAGCAAGAGCTTGCTAAAACTACCATGTATAGTACCAAGAAAATATATATGTTTGAAAAACAAAAATGGTATTTTTTCTTGAAGAGAAAAAGTGGCTGAAAATTGGTTAGGAAGTGATATCCAATATGTCTATCAAGCAAATCTAGGGGGACACAGATGTATCTTGAGATAGATACTAGTACAACTGTACCTCTTTGCTCCTCCCTCATACACAAAGGAGTCAGTAGATATCACAGAGGGAAAAACACATCAGCTAGATCCTAATGTTTTAGTCTTAAGTGGAACTACAGAATGTTTAATATCACTGGTAACAAATGTTGTAGACTAGGGGTGTCCAACCGGTGGCATGAGTGTTACAAGTGGCATGGGAAGACAAGCAGATCTGCCAGGGAGCCGGGGGCATAGCAGAAGATTCAACAGGGAACACAGGGTCGGGGGCACAAAGCAGAGTAGCAGATTGAACAGGGGAAGAGGATTGGAGTACCTCTTGTGGCGGATGCGGGGCTAACTTGTGGCATGCATGCCAAAAGGGTTGGTCCCTGCTTTAGGCAACTAAAGAAAAAATATATAGTGTACAGATTTGTAGTGGTGTACCTGAAGATGTGTTACCTTCTTGTGTTTATAGTTTTAGTTATTGCAGGCTTCAATGGAACAACAAATGAAATAAATTAACATACTACGAACCGCACAGCAAAAACTCAATTCTCCATTCTTCAATGTAAGTTCTACAACACGGCATATTTTTATATTATAGATAGACAGAGATAAATGGAGTAGCAGCATTCGGAACCTCTTTTCAAAGGAGAACAGAAGTTCTATACTCGGAACTGTGGGTATTATAACACTGAATAACCAAGAGTCCTAACAATCGCCTCTCCTATACTGGCAGGAAGACCTTAAATATTGGCAATTCATATCCCAACAGGTAAGATAATGAAGAGATAAATCTAAAAAAACCCAGTATGTCAGTTTTAGTAGGCTAGGAGTTATTCACACAGTTATGCTTATGATTAACTACAAGTGGAACTTTTTCACGCTGTTCAGCACAATTCTATTATGGCCTTTTATCTTAAAACACTGTTTTCTGAATGCCGCAGCAATATTGCACTGTGATACTTTCTAAACATATTTCAAACATTTAGTATAGTTCTATAACTGAAGAACACAATGAACATTTAATAGTAATAAATATATATCGACTAATCTCAAACTATGCAGACACAGCCATTCACTAAATAAATTCCAAACACACCCACTTCAGCAACAATATCAATAATATTTATTTAAAATATTTTTGCCAAGGAAATTGCATTTTAGAGGAGGCTGTTTTCAAATGAGTCAGCAAGACCATGAAAAATAAAAGTCAGAGACAATTCTCTGAAAAAAATTTACAAAGAAGGCTTCTGTATGTCAAAAACAGTCTTTTGATTTGTAACTTGAGTCTTAGTCCCAATTTTTTCTATCCTAGTGAACACTACTATCCATCTTTAGATCTGGTTTGTTCTTGTCATTCTTCACTGAGTAGATGAAATATGTTAAGGTGTCCTTTTCATTCACTGGAATAGTCCTAAAATGGCAACCAATTATCTACAAAGAGAAAGTTCAAGGAAGTTAAACAGCCATTTGATCATATAAGTCAATACACTCACAATTGTCGCATGCAGAAACTAAGGTTAAAAATTAACTAACAGAGTTGACATATTCCTTTAAATGAAAAGAAAGAAAAAAAGCTTTCATCAGGCAGGTGAAAAATAGAACTGGTAAAGACATATGACTCAGGCTGCTGGACAGAGGCAAAATAAGTAGGCTGTGAATCACTGCATTATTGAGAAGTATATTCTAGTAGGGCAGTCAGGGTCTGATCCAGCAAAAGCCACCGTTTCCTGAGCTACAAGAAAAGAATGCCCTAATATGAAGGGAAAAAAGGAAATAAGAAAAAGGTGGGGGGAAGACGCACACAACAGGGAAGGAAGAGGGATAAAAATCCACAAAACCTGCGAACAGGTTCAGTGCTAAAGCACAGAACAGAAAAAAGGACATAGTAAGACCCTTGATCAGAACTGTGTTAGTAAAAATGGAGCCCCAAAAAGGTGATTGGGTAGAAGAGGTCCTTCTAGTTCTTCCTTTATGCAATGGAACTGTTACAATGGTGGAATTTCAACGTCTGTTACAACCTTTGACAAGAGATACCATTTAATTTTTTAGTTTTTTTTTTCCAAAAAAGGCTCTCCAGTCACTTCAGAGTATTGAGAATTTTACTTCGTATTACTTTAGGCTGCCAGTTTCAAGAAACAAAAGTAATCTCAGGTACTTTCCCTGTTTCTAGTTGCTAATTTCTTGGTTTTGCAATTTTACTCTTTCCCCTGATGGTGTGTAAAATACCCACATAGACACAGGAAGTTTACAAAAGGTTCCAAATGAGTGAGAAAATAAGATTATTTTTGTAATCAAGTGAACAAATTAAGATATAGTTACATGTAAAAGCTGGAAATTCTAATCTCTCATGTCTAAAAATGTTAAATTTCAGTTTGCTTTAAGATGAAAGCCAGAGTTGGCTAGTAAAGGGGTTATTCTGTATTACAGCACCTGAGGACTCAATGAACATGTTCTTTAAGACCAGACTTAATCTCCAAGAACCTAACTTATTTTAATTTGTAAAAACAAGTCACTTGTGCCTTCGTTCCAGTTTTAGTTGCACCAATTTAAATGAGCACCCTACTCTCTTTTTAAGTCACAGGTGAACAGGAAAGTACAATGTTTAAACTCACACTTAGCTGCAAAAACATTGAAAGTACTCTATAATTTTACAGTGGTCTTGAAACTTGTACTTAGGAGATCTACAAAATGCCTGCACATAAATGTTATAATACGGCACTGAAGTAGCCTAAGAACTAAACATGCATCTAAGTTTTTAATAGGGAAGCAGAAGTTGTCAAAAGAGGTATTTAAATGAACATTCTAGGACTGCATGCCAGGAGTGCAAAACTGAACACATTAAAAAAAACAAGTCAAGTGAACAAAGCTGAAAAGCAAAAAGTGTTTTGCAATATTTTAAACATGAAATATTTAGAATATTGATCTTTTACCAAGTTGGACTTGTTATTCTCACAGAAATTTCTCTGTTTTATTTTGTAAGCTTGTATTCTAGGCTTGTAAGTGGAAACATGAAATAGCATATGCGAGTTTCACATTACATTACCATGATCCCTTCATTAAAAACACAGTAAAACTTTAGGGCAGAATAAGTGAACCTCATTCCACTGTCATTCCCATTGAAATCTATCGGCTTTATAGCACAAGTGAGGCCAAGTATTCAGAAACATATAGGATGCTTCTCAACACTAGAGTTCCAATTCCGCACCTGATTCCAGGTTTCTTTTAAAAGTACCTAGTTCTAAAAATCAATTCCTCTAAACTGAACTTTTACTTATGATTTATTTTGATAACCCCAGCTCTGTTGGCTATGGGGATGGGGACAGACAAACCAGGTCAGCAGGAAACTAAGTGAATACTTTATTTTTGTTCTCAAAAAAAAAAAAAAAAAATCTAGTCCACTTGTTATCTTTATGTTAGAGAAAAAGCTTTTGGAACAGGTTCTAATCCAATTATAATTCAGTAGTTGACTGAGCATGGTATCTATAGACATTGTTATGTTAATCTGTATGGATATTCTCTACAAAAGGTAAGGATATATTACTTGTCCTATGGTTCACCTTTTCCAGAGATTCACATATTATAGCAAGTTACATTGCCTGCTACAGAACAGATGTTCATACTTACTTCAACAAGCTGTGCTTTGTTGAGTCCTGGTCTAGTCTGTAACTTGAAGTGTCTTTTGTACCTTCGAAGCGTGTTTACCTGCAACTGATATAAATCAACCTAGGGAAAAAGAAACAATGTTAAGTTCAAAGTTCATTAAACATGGCAGCTGAAATGAAGGCAAAAGACACGTAGTGTCCTTCTGTTCCAAGCAGCCTTTAGTATTCCGCCCAAAATAACATTCTGAACTGTCCTCTGAAATAGACTTGGAAGTGAAACTAGTGGATCACTGGCACAGAACTTTTTCTTCCTGGAGGCAGTAGAGATTGCACTGGGCACTCATTTCTTTTCCATCAGTGAAGTCATGAGCCTCGCTGGTGCAGTGCCCAGACTGGGGGTGGGGGTGGCAGGGAGAGAGGAATAAAAACACCCTTGGGTTTTCTACCACTGTCTAAAGTGACAATTGTAGCTTTTAGAATGTGGGTCTGAACTAAGCCTCCTTTGGAGGAGCAGATGCAGTAAGCAGTAAATTCGTCACCATTATTTTTTTTTGTCCTTCACAAGAGTCAGCAGCAGATATCAGCTGTAGCAAAAACTGCTGATCCCATAAAATGTGAAAAAGAGAACTGGCTTGTTCAGGAACTGTGGTCCTAACGGTGCCAAAATTGCAGCCCTGGGATTCAAGAGGGTAACTGCAAAGATAATTGCAGGGAGGACCACAAAAAAAAAATAGTCTCTAGGAACCGAGATAAGATCTTAGAGGACTCCGAATACTCCAGGACCTCTGACATCTTCACCAGAGGCTTCAAAAAAGTGTTTTCCTTCCTGTCAACCCAGGATTTTAAAGCAAAGTGCTGGCAGTGAAAAGGCCTTATGGACAAATGCATTACCGGGGAACTTGAAGGAACAAGTTCTGCAGCCAAATCTTAAAAATGCTATTTGAAATATTTGATACCTTGAACAGGCAACTCACCCTCCAGCTTAGTGCACTTATCTAGGGCATTAAAAAAGGGGCACTTCATCCCATCTGAAATGGGAAACAAAAAGGTGCATATACATTTTAAATACCACTTTTGTATATGGGATGTGCCAGATCAAGGCAACCACTTCCCCAAAAACTAGAATTTAATAGTGGCATTACAGTACATACTTTTACATTTCAGATTTAACTCTACTATACTTTTATCTATGACATATATATCTAAATGTTTTTAACAGAATGGAGCAACTTCCGACTGTTCTGTAACCATCCTGGCAGGACAGGGAAAGCCAAGGGACAGTTAAAAGGTGATAAAGTATTTTATAAACTGAAAGTATAAATGCTGGGATCGTGGTGCAGTAACTGCCTGACTCCTGCTGAAAAATGGTTCTGCTATGCGGCTAAGCACATAACTCCAATACTAGGGATCTGGGGAGAAAAGTAAAATGTTTCAGAATCAAAACTGATTTATGATTTAGGTTAGGCTTTAGTTCCAGGAGAATTATTATGAATAAGGAATATTTGTTTTCTCCATTTTATGTAAGCATCTTAGAATATATCATTCTAACATACACAATGATTACAGAAGCACAACCATAAGAATTAAGTTATATTTTTGTGACTAAAGCAATCATTAAGTTAGGAGCACTCCCCCTTCTTCCAAATTAAATGAAAAGAAAAAAAAAACACTATTAGGAATGTTCATACATACCAACAGCATGACAATTAAGAATCAGTTTTACATGGTAACCACATAAATAACTAGGCAGGTACCTCTGGAGTGTCAATGTCTTGCACTGGCGAGTCACCATCATCATCACTGCCTTTTCTCTTTCTTCTGTTTCTCACGCTCTGAATTAAGTTTTTGTGAAAGTCGCAGATATAAAGATGCCTTGCCTAAAATAAAACGAGAAAAAGCCATGTTTTCCACGTTTATTTTGCCAGGGTTTGGACACGTGTGGTCACACTCCGCAGCGGCAAAGCCATCACCAGGTCTCGTGGCCTGAACTCGGGGCGGAGAACTGCCGGTCCCGGCCAGAGACCCCCGCGCTGCAGCAACGGGCCCACTCCAAGGAGCAGCCGAGCCCGGCCCCCTCCCGCCGCCAGCAGGAAAATGACTTCTCCGTCGTCATCTTTTTAAAAGCCGCCGGTGTCTCCCCCTGGTCCCCGCCGCCTTACTCGAGCCCCTGCCGCCGAGGCGGGCACTCTCCGCCGGGCCCGGGAGTTTAACAAGCCGCGCTCAGGCCCGCAGCGGCGCGGATCGGCGGCAGTTTCACTTTCAGCGACTCCGGGACCGCAGCCGCCCCCTCCTCCCCCCCCAGGCTCTTCCAACGCGAAGTTTCCGCAGCTGAAACCGCCCGGCGCCCCCCGGAGCAGCAGCAGCCGCCACAGCCACAGCAGCAGCCCCCTTTGTGCCGCTCGGGAGGGGGATCCCCGCCGCGGGGCTTTGTCTGGGGCCGGCGCGGCTCTACCCCATGGCGGCCGGGGACAGGGCAAGCAGCTCCCCTGCGGTATGCGGGCGCGCCAAGGGCAAGGACACGGCGCCCGGGCTGGGGGCAGTGGCGGTGGCCGCGCCGCAGCACCCCCACCACTACTTCCCCCCACACACCCCGGGCCCGCGGGGACTCACGCTCTTGTCCAGCTCGATTTTCACCTTCTTCTGCGAGATGCTCTTCTGGATGCGCTTGCTGAAGCTGGCGTTGCCGGCGGCGCGGCCGCAGCGCTCGCCCTCCTCGCGCAGGCAGCACAGCTGCCCGGCCCCGGGCC
>NW_017728913.1:26248625-26302174 GCF_001723895.1 Crocodylus porosus | reverse complement strand
GGCGGCAACAGCAGCAGTGGCGGCGGGGTCCCCCCCACGCGGAGCCGCGTCCTCGGACGCGAAACCGTTCATGACCGCGCCGCCAGCGGCCGCGTCCTGCCCCTCAGCTCAGCCCCACAGCGTCGCGCGCGCCCCGCGCCCCGCGCCCCTCTGTCATGTGCGGACTTTTCAGCTGTTTCCTCTGTAACAACAGCAACCCGCCCGCTGCAGCGCGCATGCGCATCCCTCCGCGCCCGCCGCCTGCCGGGACCTGTAGTTGGCGCCGCTGCGCTCGCTCCGCCCGCGGGGAGGCCTGGGAAACTATTGCTCCCGGCGTACCTCACGCGTGCACCGCCGCCATTTTGCGGAGCGCGGCAAGGAGCAGGACGGGGAGGGGTGGGGTTTTTCCGGAGGTTGTGTTCTCTTCCCCTCCCCCACCCCCCGCTTGCTGCAAAGGGAAGAGAGGACGCGGGTCTCTGGTCCCGCTTCGAACGCGCATGCGTAGGGGGGCGCGCTGTTGCGCTGTTTGTCTTACAAAGACTCGGAGCGGCCGTTAGGATTTGAAATGTGGCCGTTCGGAGGCCGTGGAGGTGCGGCAGTTCCCCCCAGGGATCGCCCGGACCCTTCCCTTCTCTTTCTCCGTTCGCTGCAGCTGCTGCTACGCTGCCCCAACGGCCTCCCCGGGTTGGCAGGCCGGGCCTAGGGAAAAGGCGGGGGCGCTGGGCCAGTCTGACTGGGCACCGGCGAGCTGCTCTCTGCTCGGGAAGCTGGCAGCTTGGCGCTCCGCGACGGCCTTTCGCATTGGGTCTTTTTTCAGCGTTCCCCTGGCAGAGGACGGCGTCCGTGTTGGAGTAACTGGCCTTGCTGTCGCCGCCCCCCTGCGGGGAGCTTCTGCCCAAGACAGTCCTCTCCCTATACTTGTATACACATATACTCGCATACACACCTATAAATACACACACACATAGATATGTGCATGCATACGCATAGATTTCATAGACATTAGGGCTGCAAAGGGACCTTGGAAGATCTAGCCCCCTGCCCAAGGGGCAGGAAGTCAGCTAGGGTCAAAATATCCCAGCAACATAGGCATCCAAATGTTTCTTCAAAAAGTCCAGAGTAGGTGCTTGCACCACCTCTGGAGGCAGTCTACTCCAGGCCTTGGGGGCTTGGACAGTAAAGAAGTTTTATACGCATGTATGCGCACATATATGTATGTACACATGCTTATGTATACAGATAGGGGTGTGTGTGTGTGTGTGTGTGTGTATATATATATACATATATATATACACACACACATATACACACACACACATACTAGGGGCAGGCAATTATTTCAGGTGGAGAGCTGCTTACTGAGTTTTGGCAAGTCATTGAGGGCCACATGGCAGGTGGCTAGGGCAGATATATATGAATTTTCTAAATTTTTTAGGGGCCCTGCGGGCCAGATAGAATGGCCTTGCGGGCTGCATGCAGCCCATGGGCTGCATTTTGCCCACCCCGATATATACACACATGCTATGGTTAGTCTATAAGTGCAAATCTATTCTGCTGTGTATTTGACTTCAAACCAACACAGCTGAGCACGTTTCACTACTCACGGCTTCCAGAGCTTGCAATTAAGTCCAATTTGCTTGCTATGACAAATCAATGGGTTGCCATAAAGATTTGAGCCCGTAGTCAACACTTAACTCCCAGAAGAAAGAACTAAATTGGAAATAATGAGCAGTTAGGGTGAAAGCACCTGTTTACAGAGCATTCTGATGTCAAAATTTTACAAAATGACCGGTAAATTAGTGCACTAAGTTTGTTGTTCCTTAATATAAAGACCAAGGGATGAGTAAATCTTTGACCTACCATTTTTTTTCATGTGCTTGCTGTGAGGGAAAAGGCTAAGTGGGCTGAGTTCATACTGGGAATATGTGGGGAAGGCGGGTCATTGTGAGAGGGCTTTGTGATAAATCTTGCAAATAGTTTCATAAGCAAAACACCTATATGTCCTTCTCACCCCAGCAGGGAGATAGCAGTCTGGACCTGGTTGCAGGGCCCAGAGACTGCTCCCTGATTGATTCCTCGTGACTTTATTTTTCATTGTACTGACTGAGTGGTGTGCCCAGTTCTGTAATTTCTATTGAAGTGTGGCTGACTGGGCCTCAGGAGAAAGTGTGAGGCTTTGATAAAGCTGGATAGAGAAAGTCCCAGGGAAGACAGATTAGTGAGAAAAAGAATAGTCTCAGGGAGGATGGAACAGTTGAAGAGCAGAGGGAACTGGTGTGGCACGCTATAGACTGGCTGTTTGGGACACTATCGTTCTGCTACCCCTCCTCTTTAAAAGAACACTCCCACCCCCCCTCATGGGAGCTGATGAAAAGGAAGGAGCTGTTGAAGGTGTGGGTGCTATGGATTGCTGAGGAAGCTGGAGACTGAGAAGATCCAGGTTCTCCAGCTCAGAGGCTGTCCCCTCCTAGGAGCTGGCTTCCGGGGGTCCTCTCAAGACACAGAGACCAAATAAGGCTGCTTCTTGGAAAGTTGCAAGACAGAGCTCCCCCCTCCAACAAAGGGGCATTGATCTTGTGACACCTGCAAAGTATAGTTGCACTGGGGTTGGAGTGTTTTGCTCTTTTTGGTCAGCTACTCCTTTAAAGTTAAGACAGCGGGAACCTATGAAGGTCATACACCAAAGAAAATGGTTTCATTTAATTGAAAACATTTCAATGTATGAATTATGGCATATTCAAAGTTATAGAATCAAAATAGGGAGTGTGACAAAACTGAATAAGGAGATACGGACTCGGTGTATTGTGCACTCAGGGGATACAACAGTTCCAATTTCTACTTCTAAACCTGATTATATAACCCAGTCTTACAGAGTATGGGTATGATCCCACATCAAACTCGCATCTGTGTTGTGATTCAGAGGGTCAGATTCAAACAAACATTGAGGCATGTAAATCCAAAAGCACAATTCACCTGCTTTAACTGTTGTTTGAGACTGATGGTCCACAGTCTCAAGCTTTTGCTTGGTAGGCAGGTGCCTAGTTTTGTTACTTCGCATGCCCAGAGATGTACCGATACAAAGGATGTAGAGAGGCTGAGCCAATATCACCAATACCTATCACACATTTCAATCCACTTGGGACTCAAGGGTTCATTTCTGAGTACTTACCCATAAATCACACCAATAGCATTAAGTTCAGCACAAAGCATAAGACACTCTCATGGTCCCAGACTTGCACCTTCAGCTTCCTCTGTGCAAAACTGAAGTTTATTTTCTACCTATGGGGACTTTTTATCATCTTCCATTTTTCCTGAGCCTGAGGAAGGGTGTGTGTGCCAGAAAGCTTGCAGAAAAAGATAATTTTTTTCTGATTTCTTAGTTGGTCTAATAAAAGGTATCTCTGAACTAAGAGTTCTAGAGTTTTGCATTTTTAACAGTCACAATCGCTTTCATTCAAAACCATAGCTGATGGTGGTGCCGCCTATCTTTTACATAGACAAATGATTAGAACACAGCAATCAGTCATACTACACATTTTTATTAGATAGCAGAGGAGCAAGAGATAGCCTTACGTTTAGCCAACTTAGAATGGATGCAGCAGGCAAAAGTTAACCCAGGCAGTCTTTACACTGGTAGTTTTAGTCCTGATTTATTCAGTGGTTCAGGGCTTCCCCCAGTTTAGGGGCTTGTATCATCTGTCTGCTGCTTTTTGTAGGCAGGTAACCCTTTACCCTGGTTAAACATTTCATCTGTCTGTGCCAAGTCACATTCCTTCTTTCTTACTCTCTCGGGCCCTATGAATTCTGCATTCTTGGCTTCGAAGATAGTGTATTCAACACTGGATGACAGAGTCATGTGCTATCTTTTCATGGCCGTATGATGTTGCATTCCTTTCTATGCAACAGTCCTGCTTTAGCAGCAGGGGCAGAAGTTTAGAGCACTCTCCCGGGAGGTGAGAAAGATACCCGTAGGTTTGAAATGCCTCAGGGTGTAAAGCAGTATAACTAGGTCTACCACTTCCTGGGTACATGGTTAAACCACTAGGTATAATATAAAGGGTGGATGTCATCATTGCCAGCTATGTAAGTGATGAAAAAGTAAGCCAGTTACCTGTGTCCAAAGGAAGAAATCAGTTGATAAGTGCATGAAAGCACTTTGCAGGAGAAGACTGATTCCAGATACGTCCCCCTGTTCCACGTTTCGTAGTGGCTACCTTAGGTGTCCTCCCTGCTTGGCATACCAGCTGTTGTGAATTCCAGTTATCTAAACTCTTGTCATCCCGTGTATAGGAACACAGGTATCCCAAAAGATATGTACATTCTACACTTGGATCTGACTGCCTAAAATGGCATGGTCATACCAAAATGATGCTGTGCCCAGTTCCCTTAGTAAGTAAATTTATATTAGGCACACAGGTATAGATGTCAGTTGCACAGAAAGGATATAACTAGGGACCTACTTAATCTGTGGTTTTGTGGAGTTTGCAGAAACTGTGAAATGGGATAATTTACACAATCGACATAAAAAAATCAAAATAAAAATAAAATGCTGGCTCCTTGTGAGAGCCATTGGTTCTTGCTGCCTGAAGGGGAAAGTGCCAGCTGGTAAGGTGGCATGAAGGGTGGCAGATAGGATGGTGGCTGCCCTCTTGTTCCTTCTCCCCACCCCGGGCCTCTCTGCCAATCAAAACCAAGGGGCGGGGCTACCACACCATGCCCACAAAATCAGCTCTGCATGCTGCAAACAGGTCATGAGAAACCCTTTGTCTCACTGAGATTAAGTAGGTCCCTAGATATAACCCCAGGGCTCCAGAATCTGCACTGGTTCCCAAGAGCTTTCTGGGTGCAACTCATGGTACTAGTTTGACGGATAAAGCTCTAATCATTCTGGGCCCTATGTACCATATAACTGTCTTATGCCCTGTCACCAGGGATTCTGGCTTTCTGATTTTAAAAAATCCCCAATAGTCAGATTAAAAAAAGTATTCCCAAATCCACATTTTCCCATGATTAAAATGAAACACCACCCACACACATATATACACACACACACACACGCATACATACATATATATGTATGTATGTATGTATATATGTGACTTTTTTAATCCAAAAATTGGGGATTTTTTAAAATCAGAGAAAACCAGGATCCCTACCCATTGCAATCCAAAAGGTCAGCCAAGATTAACCTTCTGTAAGCCTCTGACAAAGACATTGAGTTAAGGGCTCATATACTTACCTATATAAAGAAACAATCAGTATATTTGAATGTCTGAAGTCAAGCTTTATTAGGTCATGCATTGCTTTAAAGCCTTGATCTTGTAGGGGCCCTAGGGACTGTGCTAATGGGTGCACAAAACTGGTAAAATCATTGGAGACATTGGGATCTAACTCGTGGTTGTAGGAAATACCATCATGTACTACATCAGGATCACTCCCTAAGCCTGAGTGTTCCTGCACACTGATTTTAATGCAGCTTCTTGGCACAAATCATAAGTTATAAAGATAGTTGTCTACTAAATGGGTGATTTAGCATTCATCATTTTAACATGCTAAAACATAAAATTAATAAAAATGAACCTTAATAAGAATATTAAGTTATGTGATTGCTTAAATCCAGATATAGAATTATAATGTACCCTTTTAGGTAGCAAAAAAAAAAAGTACCAATGCAAGTGTAGAGGCTCTATGTACTCATAAATCAGTGTTTAATGTTTACATTAACCAATGTGAATGCACTCTTTTTTAACCAAAAAGCACTAATGAGAAAGTTCATTAAAATTAATTATTTAAATACAGGCTCTACACCTGGATATTTAAATTGCCTTGATTTAAAACAATCTGTTTAGCAACCTCCTAGTGAAGACATTGTTATGTTGGTATATAGATGCCCAGACTAGTATAATTTATTCCTCTATGATTTACCAATTTTTTAAAAACATAAAAAATCCCACCTGTTACCACTGTGGCCAAATTGATATAAAATGGCATTTAGAATGGTATAAAATGGAATTATCTGAATGATCCAATTGGATCTGCCACAATTTTCTTTCTTAGTCCTCCATTATCATTATCATAGAGAAGTAAGGTTGGAAGGAACCTCAAGAGATCATTTAGTTCAGCTAGGGATCAGTCTAACAGTGTTTATGTAAGATGTGGTTTTATTAAAAGATGTAATGCTGTAAACAAGTTCCAGAAATAAACACTGCATTTTAAGCATAATCTAGGTGTTATAGGATTAAGACTGATAAGTATGTACTGTAAAGTCTTGGAAGATTTGTATACATATCCATCAGTTTGTACCAATCCAGGTCTTGACAGAGCTGTTACATTTAGTCACAAAATGCTCCAAGGTCTCTCTAGTAAGAGGCTTCATTTTTTATGCAAAGAGTTTTAAAAAATTGTTATAACTATCGCTATAGAATAATTCAATGTAAAATGCAAGCAAAATAAGACTCTTTTCTTCTTGATTCTTGTTTGAAAATTACCTGAATGTACACCACTAGGGGTGGCAAATTATTTTCCTTCATTAAGCACAATATAGGGTTCTATTTTCAAGTGTAACACCATGAACACAAACACATGATTGTGTGTTTAACTTTGCATCTGGGTCATACAAGTTTTGTTGGTTGCTCCCTCTTAAAAAAAACTTGGTTCTGATAGATTTTGTAATAAGCCAAGCTGTGGATGACCATCCATTAACATTTCCATATAGGACTCAAAGTCACTATTTCAGTGGTTCATTTGTCCATCTTTTTGGTTTTGTTAACGTTCTGTTCCATATTGTTATGTATAACTTAAGGCCACGTAATGTAGAAGCAATAATACTAATACTACTTCAATTACTACTAGTAGTAGTTCTTTGGGTACTTAAAAGATTTTTAAAAAATCACACCTGACATAACTTCCCTATGTAGTGTTTTACTACCCTCCTAGTGAGAAAATTCTTCCCAATATGTAAGCTAAATTTCCCTCGCTGCAACTTGAGACTATTGTTCCTTGTTCTGTCATTTGCCACCACTGAGAACAATTTAGCTCCATTTTCCTTTGAACCCTGCTTCAGGTAGTTGAAAGCTGCTATTAAATCCTCTCTGTGTCCTCTTCTCCAGACTAAATAAGGCCAATTCCCTCAGTCTTTCCCCATAAGCATGAACGACTCATGCCAGCTAAGGCTGGGTCATGGCAAATGCCTGTAGGCAGCTAGGGGTGTGGCAGTGGCAAGTGGGGACCACCTGCAGGTGGCATCAGTGACATTGGTGGCAAGGGCAGGCTGAGCAGGGACCGCCCACAGGTGGCCACGGCAGTGTCAACAGCAAGGGTGAGGGGTGCCAAGCGGTAACTGCCCACATACCTTGGCAGCAGCGGCCAATCTTAGGGGGTACATGTGCCCCCCCATACCCCCTACACGTCCCCCTTCCTCACCATTTTTGTTGCCCTCCACTGGACTCTCTCCAATTTGTCTATATTCTCTGCAGTGGAGGGCCCAAAACTGAACACAGTACTCCAGATGTTGCCTCACCAGTGCTGAATTGAAGGGAATAATCACTTCTCTTGACCTACTGGAAACACACCTACCAATGCAACCCAGTATGCTGTTAGCCTTTTTAGCAACAAGGGCACACTTGGCTCACATTCAGTTTATTGTCCACTGTAACCCCCAGCTGCTGCTCAGCCAGTCAGCCCCCAGCCTGTACTGGTACATGGGATTGTTCCTTCCTCAGTGCAGGACTTTGCACTTGTCTTTGTTGAACCTTGTGAGATTTCTTTTAGCCCAATCCTCCCATTTATTTAGGTCACTCTGAATCCTATCCCTACCCTCCAGCATATCTACTACTCTCATCAGCTTGGTGTCATTTGCAAACTTGCTGAGGGTGCACTCTATGCCAACTTCCAGGTCATTGATGAAGACATAGAACAAAACTTGCCCCAGGACTAACCCCTGGAGCATTCCACTTGATACCAGCTACCAACTATAGACATTGAGTCATTGATAATTACTCTTTGAGCCCAATGCTTCAGCCACTTTTCTATCCACCTTACAGTCCATTCATCCAGCCAGTACTTCCTTAGCTTGCCTGTGAGAATGTTGTAGGAGACCATATCAAAAGCCTTGCTAAAATCAAGGTACACCACATCCACCAGTTTCCCCACACCCAGAGTTATTTCCTCACAGACAGCAATCAGGTTGGTCAGGCATGATTTGTCCCTGGTGGATTCATGCTGACCATTCCTAATCACCTTTTCTCCTCCAAGTGCCTAGAAATGGATTCCTTGAGGATCTGCTCCTTGATTTTTCCAGAGACTGGGGTGAGGCTGACTGGTCTGTAGTTCCATATCCTCTATTTCCTTCTTAAATATGGGCACTATGTTTGCACTTTTTTAATCTGGGACCTCTTCTCATTGTTGCGAGTTTTCAAAGATGATGGCCAATGGCTCTGCAATCACATCACCCAGCTCCTTCAGCACCCTTGGGTAGCACCCTATCTGGCCCCATAGACAGCTTTTCTAAGTAGTCCCTAACCTGTTCTTTCACTGCTGAAGGCTGTTCAGCTCCTCCCCAAACTGTGTTTGCCGGTGTAATAGTCTGGGAACTGACCTTGCCTGTAAAGACAGAGGCAAAAAAGGTATTGAGCAGTTCAGCCTTTTCTGCATTCTCTGTCACAAGGTTGCCTCCCCCATTCAGTAAGGGACCCAGTTTCCCTGATGATAATATTCAAGAATCAATTTACATTTTTTAAATCAGTTCAATTTTAATATTATATGATACAAGTAACATAAAAAAAACAGTCTTTTAAATAATCATCTAACTTCCATTTAAATAGAAGGGAATAATGGAAGAACGGGACAACAAGACTGCACACTTTTACTAAGGCAGAACAGTGAATCTTCTGAAGCACAGCAGGGATCATATCTTTTTTATAAACTGGCACAGTGCCTAAGCTTTATCCTTTATTCAAAATATTATATTTATGCCCTACTTGATATAAAATCCTACCTTTTCATTAGATAGCACATCTCGCCACATTATAGGTCCCACCTCCTACAGACTAGGGAGTTTCAGCTTTCATTAAAAAAAGTTTCCAGTTCTTATACTTGCTGATGACATTTTGAAGACAGGACCAAAACATACCCTGAAAGTGCTTTGCCATACACTGATGAAAAGTTCTGTATAAGGATTTGATGCTACTATTTTGAAAGGGCCCTGAATCGGGTCCAAGACAGAAAACTTAGAAAACTGCAAATGACAAAAGCAATTTTGTATTGTTGAATGGATTGTGGAAAAAGTTCAGTTACAAACTTGTAAATATGAGTGAAATAATTATTGTGACCAAAGAGCAGCTGGTGTTCCTAATATTATCTGCCTTAGTACCAAGATAGATTTGTTGTATTTATTTCCTATCATATGACCACTTCAGTTTCACTGTGCTCTGCAGCTGTCCTTAACAGTTCTAATGTCTTTGAGATATTTGGTATACAGCATAAAGTCAAAACAACTCACTTGAACCTTCAGACTAGTGTGACAAATGTGCCTCTGAAAAGACAGTAAATTGCATTTGCAACAGTAAGAGCTGCTTAAACTAGTTATGCAGGCTTTTCATAGCCTATGCAATAGCCACACAATTTTGGTAGAAAAATTGTTTTGTTTTTATGTTATAAAATGAATCATTGTATAGAACCAATCAAAGAATGAGTCTTCACAAATTATTCTCTACCTTTCCTTTAACATTTGGACAATTTTTGAGCAGCACTATTATTGTAACTACTTTTATCAGATTCAAATACAGGAAAGGGAAATAATTCTGATCTCAAAGACTCAGTAAATTTAGTAAGTCAATTGCTAAAGTAGCTCTGGTTAACCTCAAATATATAGAAGCTGTTATGGAATTGACCAGAACTACCATATTTTCTTATAGACCACAGACACCAACCCCTCTATCCCCCTCCCCACCAAAGAAAAGACACACCTCATTTTTAAGAAGGCAGAATGATGAATAAATCTTTTCTTCCAGTGTTATAGCTACATAGAGAAGGGACAAAACCCAATCTTAAGTTCACTAGCCCTTCCTTTTTCTGCTCAAGCAAAAACTAGTTTTAACCCTTGCACAGCTGAAATGTCAGCGGCTCTTGACTGCTCCACCAAAAGCTGAAACTATAGCTGCTGCTGAAGACTGGACTCCATGGTCAGAACTATGATTTTGAAGAGACAGAGTGGTCTGCAGGCCTATGAAATAAGAAGAGACCACAATTAGAAAAAAACCCAGCAAAACTGTTGAAGAAGGCTTCATAGCTTCATTAGTTGAGCTTTAAGAAAAATAAAAAGGAAAGCAGGTTATTTACGCCTGTGGACTGAAGAGTGATTAATATAAATCATGTAGGTTATAATGAGCTATGAAGTCAGTTTACTCCAGCCATGCCTGAATAGAAATAGTACTGCTGCTCCTAGACAGTTTTCAATTTTGGATAGAGCAGGAACCAAATGGAGTGCTACCTCCCACTGTACCCCGACCTGCCCCTCCCTCTCTGCAGCTGCTGGCAAAGAGAAGGAAGAGAATGTAAAGCAGCAGCAGCCATCTTACAGTATTTCTATGCTTCTATTCTGGAGAGAAAACCAACCTCCCCAATTTTGGAAGGCTAATTCTTTGGGGAAAGGTGCATGCAATATGCAAGTAAACTTGGTATATAGGCTCACTTCCTTTCTGTCATGGAATTTGTAAGAGGCTGTTTATTAAAGTGGTTTCAGCAACAAAAAGAAGCCTTCAGATGCTTTCCACAGCTTGGGATTTAGTCTTTTGCACACAAAAACATTCAGAGCAGTCAATTCTATTCACACATCACTTTTCAACACAATCTCTAGAAACCAAGTTAAGGTAGCATTAAAATCCCGATCTCTTGCAGTTCACATTTCTTGTTAAACTAGCACTTTTTTCAGCTGTGCATCCCGTTGCAATATGCAACCAAACACAGTATACATTGAACTAATCAACATTACAACCTGACCTTCAACTATAGTTACATTAAGATAGATTAGCTTGCTACCTGTGGGCCTCCAGGGGATCTATGGGGAAAATCCTAATCCCACTGAAATAAATAGCAAATTGGTTTTGACTAACAGAAGTTACAATGTGATAGTTGTATGTGAAAAGTCTGAGGTCAGTTAAGATTAGCTATAACATTTTTGGATATTTGAATGCTTACTGATGCAAGCTGAGGTTGGTTCGTATGTTAATTTGGCTGTACCTAATGATTTCTTCTTCCATGTGTAGCTATTCTGTTTATAGAAGATTCACTTGTACAATCTTAAATTTTAGTTTCCTGTTCTTTGCCCCCTTTTACTAAATGCATCATGCACTGTTCAACAGCAATTGTACAGAAGTAGAACAAAAGCAAAATGAATTGCCCAGATAAGTTGATGTGGACGGGAGGATTTGAAAAGCAGACATTTTACTCCTATGTTTATAACCACATATTCTCTCACTGTTCACATTTCTCTTAACCAGTTCCCCAGCTTGACCTGGCTCCCTTGTGCTCTGTCCTCCTCTGTGCCCAGCATTTCCAATCACGCCACAATTTTTCATTTTGGTTTACAGAAAAATTAGCAACATTAGCAAGCCACTCCAACCTTTCATTATAGAATGGGATTAGGAATTAACCCATGAATCTAAAAGGCCATGCAATTTACATGACAATGCTGTGCCAGTGAAAGGTAAGCATGGAGTCTTTAGGATACACTTCCTGCCAACTACTGCAGTCCACATGTTGCTTGCAAGCTCTTGAGTATGAATTGATCGACACCAGAAATGCTGCATGAGCAAAAAAACCCATAAAATGTAATAGTGCTCTCAGTTTTGTAATCATCCTTGAGAAGAGTAGTAAGGAATGGATTTCCCAGGAAGAAATATACATCAGAACGTACAACTTAGGTTTATTTAAAATTTGTGGTTTTGTTGGAAAGAAAAATAATAGCATAGCATGATGGGAAAACACCAGCTGCTTAGTTTACATGTTGGACAAAGTCAAACACACACAAAATATGTTTCCCTGCACCAGCATATTGGCAGAGAAACATTTACACGCTGCAGTTTTGAAGCCGAGAGGCTTCCACACAAGAATGCTGATATTACTTTAAGAATCAATACTGCTGTAGGAAACCTTTCAGCGTTATATTCAGACCTGGACAGTTTTCAGTGGCTTCCTTGCTGGAAGAAATATACAATAGAAACTACCCATGTTTGTTTTTTCATGCTGTCCTATGCACAGATACAGCTCTTTAAATACAAATGTAATTGTATTATTTCTATTTTGAAGTTTAAAAAAGTCTGGAAACATTTTTTTCCAAAGTACAAACAGGCTAATTTTAATCAATGACTACTTTAAAAACATTTGACAATTTTTCACCCTTTAACAGTAACCTCCCAACCTCAAGCCCCCAGATTTAATTTCTCTTCCGTTCTTTGTTAGAGCCGAGTTTGGCAAAGGTATATAATCAAACTCTGTCTGCAACCATCCTTATGATATAGAGCAGACTCTCAACCTTCTCAGGGTTGTGACTCCTTATTCAGAAGTAAGAAACATTTTCACAACTTTATTATATTTACATTAAAAGCATATGTGTGTGTGTATTAATGGTCAAATTATGTAATTTGTGTGACAGGGAATACTTGACCTTCAAAGGTCCAGGTATAACGAGAGAGGGGAATGACATTTTTTTCCTTTATCTGTAATAACATTTTCAGTGTATTCTGATCATCCTCAATTATTTTTCATAAGCCCCATTCCAGGGTCACAGCACTGGTTGAGAAATTTGCATATATAGAGGTGCCTCTTCAGAACATAAAACTGTGGAAATACAACCCTTATGAGCCAAACTCTGCTTTCAGTTAAATCAGTATACTCTGGATTCCAAGGTTAACTATGGACTTCAGTGGAGTGTTTTGAGATTTACGATGAATAAAGACCGCAAAATATGATCCTACGAGATTGTCATGAGTGGAGTGGTACAGATGTGAGAAATACAGAACTCCTTGTCACTAGGGAACAGGGTGAGACTCTTAGATCAGTTATACCACTGACAGAATAAATCATTGTGTGCTAATATTCTAAGAACTGTTACAGACACTCTGTGAAGCAGACATGTAGGAATGTTTCACCAGAAAGAAAATGAAAGAGTAACCTACCAACTATTAAGGTTCTGAAAGCAAACTATTTTACAAGTAAAAAAAATGGATAGCTATATGAATGACAGCAGCAAAGTAAAACAAACTTTTAAACAATGTATATGAAATAAGGCAGCACCTGCAGCAAAATAAATGAATAGTTGCTTGCAAGTGTTACTGAATTAAGACAACCAATTTGCTAGGTAAGAGGCAATGCTTTATAATCATAAAAAATACATATTAAGGTAGCAGAAAATTCCCAACATTTAGACTCTAGGTTTAAAAAGTGATGGGTAAACTTTGGTTGCAGGTTGTGCACTCTCAACAGATGCAACCATGGATGATTACCAGGTGGGTTTTTTTTTTCCCCAAGCCTTGCCCACAAGGGGAAATTTGTTAGTATAGATAGTTCTGCTGATTTAACTCCCCATGGGAATTTATTTTTTTTAAAAATTAGAATACATTTTTAGGCCAGTTTGTCTCTTTGGCTAGGAGCAGCCACTGTTTGTTCCTGGACAAGTGGTATCTGTCCCAGAACAGAAATATCTGGGGATTGGCATGTGTACACACCTATTCAGGGTTTTAGTTGGCTGAATGCATACCTTCTCTTCTGCTATGGATTCAATGGTGCAATCCCAGGTCAACTGTTCACGTGCACTTTGTGATGTCCTAGGATAAACTGCAAGCATTTATCTTGAAAACCTTTTTAAGTTTCACCCCGGGATGACAGGGATGCCTGAATCACTTTCCTAGGATAATCCATTTTGTCCTGGGACAAAAATGCACTGTCTATTCGCAGACTTTGGAAGTGGTTAGAACACTAAACCTAAACGTGGTCTGTTTTGACTTTAAGAGGATTTGACAGCCCCACACAGAGATGAATACTGAGGCACACACATTTCCTTATGTGGACCATACCTTTGTAACAAGACATGTTGGATATTTCTCCTGGCAGTTCCTGAGCTGGACTGGGATAGGATGGTTGCGCGAATTCAGGACTGAGCAGTATTAACTGATCTACCTGGGAACACTTGCACAGCATCTTCCTGGATGACATATGACGACTCGACTCATAGAAAAGTTAGGGTTGCAAGGGACCTCAGGAGGTCATCTAGTCTAACACCCTACTGAAAGCAAGACCAACCCTATCATCCCAGCCAAGGCTTTTAAGTGTTTCTAAACCCACGGGTTGTAAGAACACATGCAAGGGTCACAAACTTGAAAAAAGGGTTCTTCTTTAAAGGAGAAAGAGATGGGAAATTCTGGCATGTTCCTTGCAGTCTTCCAGACTGCAAGGGGCTGCTCACCCCCTCTTCTCCCCCGGCAGCAGGGGGCTTGGAGGCAGCAGGTCAGGAATGAGAAGCACTGGGTCATGACTGGCCATCAATGTTTACAAATAGGTCCTGATACAAAAGTTTGAGAAGCATAAGTCTAGCAGGTCTTAAAAACTTCCAAGGATGGAGACTGCAGCCCCTCTCTGGGCAGAAGCTGTTCCAGTGCTTTCCCCACCCTCCTACTGCAAAAATTCTTCCTAATATCTAGCCTCAGCTTCCCTTGCTGCAACTTGAGACTGTTGCTCCTTGTTCCATCATCTGCCACCACTGAGAACAGCCCAGCTCCATCCTCTTTCAAACCTCACCTCAGCTAGTTGAAGGCTACTATTAAACTCCCCTCAGTCTTCTCTTCTCCAGACTAAACAAGCCCGGCTCCCTCAGCCCTAACTGCCCCAGCCATCTCCTTTGCTTTAATCAACCTGACCCGCCATGACTTGGGCCTCCTCTAGCTTGGGACACGTTTGCCCTCTCAGGCCGCTCTCACGTGCCTGCCACTGTCGAGTCCCTGCAGCAGGTGCCCTGCCAGGCAAAGCGGCGACACAGGAACATCGCTGTCCCCCGCAATAAGGGGCCGCCCATATCCCCTTCGTGCAGGCCGGGCGGGGGAAGGGAAAAGACCATGCGCTCCTTCAGCAGACAGGGGCAGCCCCAGAGCCTCCAGCTCCCAGCATGCTGCGCGCCTCGAGGTTGAACGGCCCAGGCCCGGGGCCGGGCCCGCTGCCGCGCCCCTGCTACCAGCTGCAAGTCCCCGCGCCGCTCGGCCGCTCCTGCCACCCTCACAACCTTCAGCCTCTCTGCGCGCCTCGCAGGCCTCCCGCCGCCTTTGTATTTTTAAACCATGCTCCTTCATCCCGCCTGGGCCAATCAGCGCACGGGTAGGCCGCAGGAGCCAATGGCAGCTCTCCCCGCGGTTTTTTAAACGGTCACTGTCCTCCAATCGCCGCCTCCGCGCCTAGTCCCGCCCTTCCCTCTCCCCATCGAACCGGTTCCAACGAGTCCCCGAGCCCACGGCCCCGCCTCCCCTCCTCCCCCGCGCGCGACCTAACCTCCGCGGGTGACATCACCGGGCACGGCGACCAATGGGCTGCGCGGAGGCGCCGGGGGGCGTGATCGGGCGTGATTCGAACGCACACTGCAGCCAATGGGACGGCGTGGTGGGGAGGGGGCGCGGCCGGGCAGGGCAGGGCAAGCTGCTGTGGCGGGTGCGACTGTGGAAAACAAGAGGCTGCCAGTGCCCGGTGGGGGAACCATTTGGCGGTAGCAGCAGGCGGACGCGTCATCCACGCCGGAGCCCAGCAGCTGTCGTCGCCGCGCCAGGCAAGCGCCCCGCTGCGCCCGCTCGGCTCGGGGCGGCCGGGACAAGCCCTTGGGGGCGTGTTTAGGCGGGAAGCCGCGGGTGGGGGAGGGGCTGCTGCCCCGTGACGCGCCGCCCGTTGCTGTGCTCCGCGTGTAGGGACCCGCCGCCGCCATGGGCAAGGGTGACCCCAACAAGCCGCGGGGCAAGATGTCTTCGTACGCCTACTTCGTGCAGACGTGCCGCGAGGAGCACAAGAAGAAGCACCCAGACTCCTCCGTCAACTTCGCTGAGTTCTCGCGGAAGTGCTCGGAGCGATGGAAGGTGAGCGCGGGCCGGGCCCGGCCGGGCGGGGCAGAGCGGGGAGGGGAGAAGAGAGCAGACGCCGCCTGGGCAGCAGCTGCCGGGGGTGGGCGCTGGAGGCGGGCGGGCCCAGCCGCCCTGCCGGGGCTCTGACCCCTCCTCCCTGCTCGGTGCTCGCAGACTATGTCCGGCAAGGAGAAGGGCAAGTTCGAGGAAATGGCAAAAGGAGACAAAGCTCGTTATGACAGAGAGATGAAGAATTATGTTCCCCCCAAAGGCGAGAAGAAGGGAAAGAAAAAGGACCCCAATGCCCCCAAAAGGCCACCGTAAGTTGTCATCCTGGAGGGAGGAGGAGGGAGTGGGCGTTCACCATTTTCATTCGTGTAAAACGTGGTTGGGTTTTTTCCCCTCCCTCCTTAGATCTGCCTTCTTCCTCTTCTGTTCTGAGCATCGCCCAAAGATCAAGATGGAACATCCTGGCCTGTCTATTGGGGACACAGCCAAGAAACTAGGTGAAATGTGGTCTGAGCAGTCAGCCAAAGATAAACAGCCATATGAACAGAAAGCAGCAAAACTAAAGGAGAAATACGAAAAGGTATGGTGAAAACAGCCAGGAATGCACAGGTTGAGCAGTTAGAAATGAGATAGCAGCATTCACCCTGCTGTACACAAAACTGCACTTGGCTCAGCTACAGTCCTGAACACTGTGTGATGTTTGAAACCTGAAGGATGGTCAAAATGCCGAGTCATTAGCCCCAAGGAAGGTGGTGTATTGATCTGAAGATTTTAAGCCTTGTTTGGGGGGAAACTGAAACAAATCATTTAACATGGTGGCTTTCTCTCTTCCATACTGCAACTGCAAATTAAAACAGAAATGCATCTGTGACCACTTCCATAAATGCCTCATAATACATGGCCTGAATGCCTGAACCCAGGTGAAAGACACAGGAGTCTTAAGTGGCAAACATCACTTGTATCTCATGTGTTTTACATGCATCTTGCTCTCTAATATACTAACAAAATCTTTTAAAACTGGTATTAAACTAGCATTTATAAAACTTCTGTTACCAGAAACTCAGTGCCTTTATTTTTTCAGGATATTGCAGCGTATCGTGCCAAGAGCAAGAGTGATGCAGGGAAAAAGGGTCCAGGTAGGCCTGCAGGATCTAAGAAGAAGGCAGAGCCAGAAGAAGAGGATGAGGAGGAGGAAGATGATGATGAGGAAGAGGAGGAGGAAGAGGATGAGGAGTAAATAGTTCTTCTGCTGTAAAGATTTCTGCTCAAAGCCCAATGTTTTGCTAAGAATGTGAACTCAAGTGCAGCTCGTTAGCTTCAGTATAAAAACTGTACAGAATTGTGTATAGGTAATGTGATTCTCTGTAGGGAGACCTATATTTTTTAATGTAAGTGGTAGCTGAGGGCTGCTACACTTCAGTTTGGGGCAGAGAGGACCTGATGTCAAATGTTTTTTGCATATTTAATGGTTTTTTTGAAATTCAGTGACTGATAGCCTGATACCTTGTTTCTTTTCTTGGGTTTTTTTTGTTTGTTTTTAGCAAAGTCAAACAAAGAAAGTAGCATAATAGTTGATCTTATATTTTGTAGGATACTGCCTTGTATTACTTTTTTTAACAACTTTTGTAATAAAATGATGTACATGACTTTCTGTTGTTACTTTCTTTAAACTGCAAGCATGCATTACCATCCAGAAAGAACATTCTACTACAGTCAAGAACTTAGTTTTGCTTGTAAGCTCTTTTGCAATAGTACTTTACTTAGTACCCTTGCAAGGCCCTGGGTGTAAGTAGAATTGCTAGCTACTACTGTAATGTTAATAATTGGTGGGGCTTGAATTCAGTGTTTCCTCAAGAGATGAAGGTATCAACATAACAATTATTTATGACACTGTTCTTGTACCTTTGTTAATTTATAACCACTTTTTCGAGTAGAATTCTCTGACTGCTGGTTTTCTTTTAATAACAAATTAGGTTTGAATTTTGCTGGCACTTCTCAGGTTTCCAGTCAGAGGTGGCTTCTGAAGTTTTGTCTGAACAGTTGTGTAATAGCTAGCTAGCAGCTAGTCCTAAAACTCATGGTAAATAATAGTTTATCACTTCTTTTAGTTCATTCTAGGCTCTGTCTAGTCAGGTTCAACATAGGTTCTCAACCCCAGTGAAAAGGGCAGAAATGACATCCAGTCTAACGGCTAGTAATTTTGTCATATTCCTCTAGTACAATAGTTCAATTACTTTCTAAAATGTTTACATTATGAAATAATGGGAGCTTGGATTTTGCAGTTGTGTAATTTTTACCCCACTCCCTACAAAACCAGGTTTTAAATTGTGCCTTGGGTCACAGTTTTAGATGGGGTTAATTCTGTTTTCACTGTAGGCACACTCAGTACAGTGATTCTCGACTAAGGTGCCAGGCGATTCTCTTATGGAGACTAAACAATATTAGGTATGCAACTGCCTAAGCAAAATTCACAAACCCAGAGAATAAAAAAAATGTAACTGTCGAGAACATTTTGAGTTTTTTGCAGCACAAGAGTTCTGTTTTGTAGACAAGAAACTAGTGAAAGGTAAGAGCTTGGATTTTTTTGAGGTGCCTTGAGTCTAGAAAGGTTGAGAAGCGAATTAGAGAAAATCAACCTTAGTAAATAAGTACATATGCTATATAAGTTACGTAGCTATGCCACTGTTAAGCATTTCCCTATACTTAGAGACTAGAAAAACTTTTTTTTTCCTGCTGTAAGTAAGTATTTAGAAAAGAGCTATTTTTACTCAGCCTTTTGGACAGAGTGGATTATATATATATTTTTAATTAAAATTGAGGGAAAAATACTAAAAAGTTAATATTGTTCCAAATTTGGGAAAGTTATATACTTAAATGCGACTACCTAGATTTCTTTCCCAAGCAAGATGGGTGTACAAAAAATTTGATTATTTATGTTAACATTTAAACTAACAAAAGCCATCAACAGTGGCAAAAGATGTTCTTAGGGCTCAGAAGCCCTATCTATGTTAGTGTTTGACAGTAGGAAATGTTCTGAACTGAAATTCAGCTGGTAGCATAGACAAGATGCAAAGTAATGGACTGACAGGTTCAATAGTAAGCAATCAGAAAAGTAGTGCTGGAAGGGACCCCCCCAGCCTAGAGGTTATCTAGGCAAGATCATCCCTGTCCAAATAGTCCCAAGCAAGTTTTTGTCTAGCCCTTGGATTTTTCTTACTACATATCCCCTTCCAGATTTACCAGCTGCCTGTGTACCCCTATCAGCACATTATGTTTTAACCCTTTAAATGCCAATTATAATGAAAAGTCAGCCATTATACAATTTCTCCCAAAAGCTCCCGAGATGTGTGCATACCCATGGAAGTATGCAAGACCACTGTTTAGGAACCCCTGGTCTAATCTCTTACTAAGACTACACAGGGAGCTTTACCATGAGTAAAAAAAAATATATCACCCTAACCTGCTACAAGTAAAGCAGAAGGTCTGTGGTGCTCGGGATATACAGAATTCCCTGATTACTAGAGGCTGATGTGAACTTCAACAAGTCTCTCAAAGTCAGGTTTTTAGTTATTTAAAGCAGGACTGTCCAACTTGCATGTGCTGCCTGCATGCAACCCCTGACCTGCACATCAAGCTGTGAGGATTGCTTGTCATCCCTGCCTCTTCCCTCCCCCCGCCACCCATGTTCTCCAATGTGCAGGTTTCTATGAAAAAAAGGGCTTCTCAACACACCCCCCTCAGGTTATGAACTTTTTAAAGATTTAAAAATGCTCTAAGACTTGCTAGTCAAGAACCCTTTTGGTGATCATCACTTGCACTTAACCCGTTAGCACACAGTGGGTGTGTCTACACAAGACATTTACCAACTGTGCAGTAAATATCTCAGCATTACAGGTGTGCCCTTATTAGGGTGCACTTAACTAATAAACTCTGTAGCAGGGTAATACTTGTAAAGCGGAGCAGCACAGGGCATAGCTGTGCCTCCTCAGGCTTCCAGCAGCAGCCAAAGGGCCAGATATGATCAGTTGGCGAGCTGAATATAGCCCATGAGCTATTTGCTCACCTCTGCAATGGAACCAATACACACACAATCCTGAACTCATTCCACCAGGGCCCAACCACAGAAAGTGGGTCCACCTTCTGTACCTCAAATCTGTTTCATTTGTCCAAGTGTAGCAAAAAGTATGTGAACTCAAGCCACTGGTCATGCTAGCCAGCACAGAATATATTATAACCATAAAGGTCAAAAACTGAGAGTCAGTTGCTATCAGCAGATTCAGCAACAAAAAGTTTAGCCTTAGCACATCTGAATATCACACACAATAACAAAGTTTGATAAAACTAAAAATCCACTTTGAGGTTTGGGGAGGAAATAATTGAGTCCTTGTGTCTCCAGTATGACAGCAAATAAGAGATCTCCTAAAGGTTTTGCTTCTAGGTGCTCTTTACTTCAGCACAGGAGCATGGCTCTTCATATATATATACACATGTGGCTTAGTAAAAGAAGGATGTGGCTTAATAAAAGACAACCAGCCAGGAAAATTATTTAATATGGAATTCAGAAATAATCGTTAGCAGGAACTCAGGGTGAGTATGCAGCAGCAACCCAAATGGAGGAAGAGTAAGGTAAAAGTGACATCAGGGCATGGATTTCACTTATGTTTCTTGCTGAAACAGCAGCCTCCAAGAAGGCGCTCTTTGTAGAGAAGTGAACGGGATGCCACTGGCTCAAACAACAAACATTAGTAACTGTGGTGCTAGGTTCTTTATGCACAAAAGGTTGTAGCCAACCCCTTTAGGTATTTCAGGGAGACAGAATGAAAAAGATGGGCCTTGACATGCAAACTTAGCAGACAGGCCAAACTACTTGCTAAATAAAACTTGACTGAACTAAGGGGTAAATTCAAGTTCCTCAGTACGAAGAGGTAATCCAGGGATACAGGTTGTAGCCATATTGGTCTATCAGAACTCTAGGTAGAGGCGATACTTTCATTAGACTAACTAGATATTTGCAAAAATATATATATATATAAATATTTGCAAGCTTTTGGGCACATACCCTTCTTCAGGTACAGAAGAATGCAGCGATTGTAAAATTTGTCCTAGGTGGAAATGAAAATTCATATTTCGCAGGAGAGCTGAAAGTGTTGTATGATTTCCTGGTTGGAAAAGTTCATTTCATGCAAATTAGGCTGCAATAAAAACTAGAGCAGTCTATTTACCTCAGAGTTGTCTGATGGCAAGCAGGATGTTAAATTACATTTCCTTCTGGTTATGATGCTTCATATTTCACAGGAGGATAGGTTGATAGAAAGCTCTCCTGGGCAAGGAATTTCTTGTGTGTTGAGGCAGCTCTCTAAGCTCGCAAATTTGGCTCGTAACAAAAAGCAGGAGCAAAGGTGTCCGCTTTCAGGTTTCAAGGTGTTGAATTTTGCTTCCTTGTAAAATTATGAAGCTTTCATTTTAAAAATGACTAATTTTGATATCTTTTATATTTCAGGGATACAGGTTGTACCTGTATTGGTCTACAGGCAAAAAGAATCAGAACTCTGGGTAGACCATCTTTTATTAGACCAACTAGATATTTGCAAAAAAAGTTTCTTTATTTGCAAGTTTTCAAACACACTCACCTTTCTTCAGACATAGGAGAGTGGTAGCAAAGTGGTAATCCAAGCAGAGGGAATGGAAGACAAATTGCAGAGCTACTGTCTTCCACACCAGGCAGACAAGTGACAACTGTGCTATGTGTGTATGGTAGAAACCTTCCTGCTGTGGAAAAGGCAATCCTTAACAGGATCAGAGTAGTCCCGTTATATCTATGAATCACCATCAGTCAGGCAAAAAGAATACAAGTGAAGTGGCCTGCCGCTGTCTTGAGAATTGGGAAGCAGTGATAGAGGGATGCAGTACAACTTGGTTAACAGCAGGAGATCCAGGAACCAAGGTTGTCTTGGCCAGGTTCAGGGTAGCAAGATGACCTGAGTTTGATATTACTTGACATTCCTGATGACTCAAGAAATTAGGAGCAGAGGAAGGCAGGCATGATACCCTTCCACCACTGTACTGAAAAAAACCCCAGTTTTCTGAGCCTGGCTTTAGAAACGAAAACCTGACACTTTATGTTCCTCTCTGTTGAGAGCAGATCTATCCTCAAGAAAGCCCCAAACAGAAAAGAAATGGAAAAGGTGACCTGCTCTCATGTGGTAGAAACCAGGCAAATAAACTGGGGAGAGATGAATTTGATGGTGGATATACCAATGCCATAGTGGTAGAACTTCCTTGAGAGGGTAGGACTTAATGCCTCCCCGCTTGTTTATGTAAAACATAGAAGTGATATGACCTGTCCCCACTTGCACATGGATGTAGGGGAGGAAGTTCTTTGCAGAGCTGTCTGATGGCTCTCTGTTCAAGAAAAGATACATGAAGGCTTGCCTTTGGGACAACTATAATCCATAGTCGATACAATTTCCCACCCTAGATGAGAAGTGTCTACCAACATGATTGTTGGTGGCAGAGGCTGGAAAAGCACCCCTTTGCAAGACGAAAAAGGCCAGGACATCATTTGCACTTTTATATGGTATTTCTCAAGGGAATGAACTGATTGTATTCAGATTTGCATGCTTCTGTGGTGTAGTCTGGCATGTGACATTGCAAAAGTAAAAGATGCTATGTGGCCAAGGAGGGAGAAGTACAATCTTACTGACATATTTGGATGTCACTCCAACTTGAGAAACAAATTGCTTCATAGTGAGAAAGTCGTCAGGGGGTAACCCTCTGCCACACTGTCCAAGATACTCCCTTGAAGACTGAACTAGTAGCAGAACTAATTTCTGGCAACTTACCCTGCCACCCAGAGACTGGAAAGGTGTGATTTTCACCTGGCTGGCCAAAACAGCTATGACTATAAAAACTTTTTGGACAGTTCGTGTGGTAAGAAAAAATAATGACTGCCTGCAATGCGAAAGTAGGCACCTTGTAGGTCAAGAGATGACAAGCAGTTTTCTGTTGCAGAGATAGAGTGGTTATTGGTACTGCAACTGTTTTAAGCTTATATTTTTGAATATACTGATTCAGGTTTCTCAAGTCCAGGACTGATTGTTGTTCATTCTGTTCTCTTTGGAACCAGACAATAAGTGCTGTACAATCCCTTCCCTCTCAGGTGAGTTGCAACATGTTCCTCTGCTCCAGGAAACAAAAAAAAAATAAAAGACTATAATTCCTGTTGGAGGCCCCTTCCCCTTGTCAAAATGGTTCCTGCAAAGGGAGAGGTGGGGGGATCAGGAGAGGAAAGAGTAGCAGTCCCAATGACCTAGCCACTTCTAGTTGTATCAAAAGCCAGCAAGTCTACAGAAGAAAATGGTGAGGCAGTTGTAAAAAAGGAAGAGAGGGAGGAATTTAAATTTTCTTTTCAGTATATCCTCAAGGCTCCTTTAATAGACTTGTCGCAATGAGAGAAGTATGAAGTTCCAAACTGCTGGTATCTATGTAGCCTCTGCCTCTTTGGAGGCTCAAACTGGCATATAAGAACAGAGGGAACAGATGCTGATCAGAGGAAACAATTGGACAGAGGTTGCCTGTGGAACAAGAACTGGTGGCAACAAGGTTTAAGTGGTCATGAAGGGCATTTATACAGATACCTTTTTGTCCCGTGATGTATTGGAAATCCACCGCTTTGGAGAAGACTCAGTTAATTGAGTCTGCTCCACATATGAGCTGATGTGAACTGCACCGCACTGCATGCAGCTGTATAAGTGGCGACATGCGTGTCAGCACGCAGAAAATGGCAGCAGTGCACTTTTGATTAAAACACCTACTATGTGTTTTAGTTCAAAAGCATGCCACTGGCATTTTCTCAGCACTGACACGCATTTTACCACTTATACAACTGCATGCAGCGCAGCAGAGTTTGCATCAGCTGCGGTGCTTGCATGTGTAAAAATCCCCGAAGATAGCTATATTTCAAGCAAGCACAGAGTATTTTCATGAACGGAATCTCATCAGTCTTGCTGCTGAACAGCTGGACACCCTTAAATGGAAGACTATCAACTTTTCTAGACAGACCCAAGCTGAGAAACAAAGATATGTTCCTTGTGGCTATAAAGTGCAATGCACTATCCAGTGTTGAGAGCTGCTTGTCAAGCAGTCTTAGAAACCAGTTTGCCTTCCATATGCAACATAGGAAGTAATCCTTAGTGCTGCAGTTCATGTCTAGCTAGTTGGTTATATAGTTTGAAGTCTTATCTGGGTCTAGGAATTTGCAGTGTGGAATTCAAACCTGCAAAAGAGTAGGCCTTCTTATCAAATAGAGCCAGCCAGGTGTCTTTGTTCCTTCTCCTTTGCAGCTACTAAAATAAGCGAGGGTGAGATGGTACGAGTGGGGAAATTCTGCACCTTTTGGGGGCACTGTACTTTTTGTCCATTTGTTTGTCAACAGAAAAGACAGGTTCAGGAGAGTGCCAAATTTTATGGTTTCAATGCTGAAGGAAAAATAGTCAGTGCGGAGGAAGATATGAAGTGAAGGTCCCAATCAGAACAAGACCAGCATCACAATGGCTGAATATAGAGATGACAACTGCGGTGTCAATTTGAAAGAAGACATTTTTTACTCTTGATATGTGAGATCCGTGAAAGTGTGATCAATCTGGAATCTGCACATATGGATGGACCTGAGGATTTGATACACCCAACTCTGAGTCTCTGTGGAAGGCCTCCAAGACAAACGTTCTGGGAATCAGCTCTATAAACCTCCTCCAGATCCCTATGCAACTGGGAGGTCTTAGCTCCAAAATGATCCATATAACCATTCTTATGAGTTCAGTGCATTCCCAAGCACTCAGTGCATTCAGAAATGTTTGTGGGATGAGTGAGGACTTTGTGAGAAGATGTCAGAGATGAGGAGCAGAAGCATAACAAGGCAGCCAAGTGCCTGGAACAGCTGCAACACATGGGGACTGTGGCAACTTCTGAAGGCTACCATGCCACTAGCATGATTGTGGAGCTGCAGTGGCAGCTGTTTTTTTCAGACCCCTGTTGGTGCCTGGGGCAGCTGCCTGGTTTGGCTGCCCTGGTTGCTCCACCCTAGTTATGCTACTGATGAGGAGCCCTTCCTCCTTGCTTTAGTCAGTGAGCAATAAGGAGTCATTGTTTCAGTAGCCAGTCATTAGCTGCTGTGCTGGCAAGAAGCTCACCCTCCAAAACACTGCTTTAAAACCAACAGGGATGACTGAGATGAACTCACTGCACTAATTTCTGGTAAGCTCACTGAAAGTTGACCCAGGGTCTTTCTTCTAGGCCTGAGCTATTGAAAGAAGGGACCTAGATTGATGGACATTCTGCCTCCCACAGTTCATCTAATACTCTTTTACCTGTAGCTTTGCTTTAGGTCCCCCCTTGCAGCTTCCATTTAACCTCCACCATCATGCTGTGGGATACATTACCCCTGTTGATAACTATTGATAACTTGTGATAACTTAATTGATTTTGAACTTTGCTCGAGTTGACCTCATTCCAGTTAAACATAAAGCCATTTCTTTGGCAATCAAAACCATTGACAGCTCTTTGCTGTCTTTCAGAGCTGTTCCCTTTAAGATGGCTCCTCGTAGGTCATCTTTCAATTGCATAGCGGGTCATTACAATTTGACTTTATCCACTTGGTACTTTGTATTTCTTGGTCTGGGTCTGAAATATCTGATTCAGTTCAGACTACTACCATCCAAATGCAAACCCTCTACTATCACATGGGTCATGCAACTGCCTGTCTGACTTCCAGTCTGAGATGGCAATGCCTTTTGGGCTGTCTACACATTGTCAGAATGAGAACATGCAGCTCTGAGAGACTTCCAAGAAAACTTTACAAAAGGATTCATTTGCTTATCTGTCTCCCTGGCAGATGCCCAGTCTCTGCTAAAGAAGGCTGGCTACTATGCTTCTTTGTAGACTGTTGGTCACTCAGTAGGGTCCCCTTTCATAAACAGTATGTGGTGTCCCTCATTAATGAATTATCCAAGAAACTCCAGACTTTCATTAAACGTAACCTTTAGGGGCAAACAATTTGATCTGCATCTTCAAGGGTGACTAACACATTTTATACCTACTACAGCCACTTCGAATATCTCATTATGTCTTTTGGGCTCTTTAGTGCCCTAACTAAAGCATTTTATAGATATGTTACATCATTAACAACACTGTAAAGTATTTGTATTAGACTTGCTTGCAGTGGCACATCTAAACAACGCGCTCTTTTTCTTGAAAGACCAAGAGCAACACAACCAATAATCAGTAGACCACCCTAATCACATCCCTATCCTGACAGTTGGTGTGAAGCTGTGCAATATCAGAGAAGACAGCAGCTGCTATGAAGAGGTGACACCTGCTCAAAGCCTTGCTACCAGGGTTGAAGTCAAGGATTTGCCAAGAAAGAATATATGGCATTTTATCTTGACTTCCTTTCTCAACCTGGCTTAAAAGGACTGGAAAATATCACACTTGTTGGATGTCCAAGCCCTTCCAAGGCAGCAGAGAGTAAGAGGCAGGAACCAACCCTCCACAAGAGTAGAAGCTTTGAAACCCTAGTAACTTTGATGAAAGTATCACAAAAATAATAAAAAGTGGAAGGGTCTCGAATAAAACAGGAAAAGCAAGCAAAAGCTTGGTCTCAAGGTACCTGAAAACAGAAGAATGGCACAACATAATGTGGTCCCAAAACAAAATGGTGTGTGTTGAAGGGAGGAGGAAGTGGTAATAGAGACTGTTCCTGTCCCTCACAAAAAAAAAAAAGAAGGAACTCCGATATGAAGAAAATACCCAGAGAAACAGAGAAAGGTCAGAGGAAAAAAAAGGGAAAAAAGGTCTCTCCCAAACTCACTAGGGGTGACCAGAAGGGTTTGGGAGAGACCTTGTTTCCCCTAGTGCCCCCTGGCATAACAAGGAATAACGGCCATAAGTTGTTGGAGACCAGGTTTAGATTAGACATCCGTAAGAACTACTTCACAGTCAGGGCGGCTAGGATCTGGAACCAACTTCCAAGGGAAGTGGTGCTGGCTCCTACCCTGGGGGTCTTTAAGAAGAGGCTTGATGCCTACCTGGCTGGAGTCATTTGAGCCCAGTTTTTCTCTTGCCCAGGCAGGGGGTCGGACTTGAAGATCTACAAGGTCCCTTCTGACCCTACTTCTGTGATTCTATGGTGTAGGGCTTATAAGCAGCATGAAGAAATCCTGACAGGATACCAGCTGGTGCAATATCTCTGACTGGTAGGAAAGGCTCCTGTGACAGAGAGTTAATGTGACCACAGCATATTTGGCAAGGCTGGCTGTAAAAAAAGAATTCCATTTTATGAGGGGGAAAAAGTGTTCAGCAGTTGCCCTTTTCCATTTCAGAGACTGTTCAATTCAAATCAGGGTTACACCTAGGTCCCTACATCCCAGGTGAGTGCCTTCATCACTGATTTATTTTGGACAGTCTTTCTCTTCCTTTCCCATCCCCACTCTCCTGGACCTGAGAAAACATTCTGATTAAAGTTTTAACAAAACCAATGCATTTGTGAAAAGTTTCAGTTTTGTGAGTTAGCATTTTCCTGACCAGTTTCTATTTTCTGTCCTTCAAACCTGTTCCAGAGGTCTTTCCTAGGCTTATTTTCTGTGAACACGTTGGTTTCACATTACCTCTTCTTTTGTCCAATCAGGTTTGGGCAGGGGAATACCATGTCCAACTGTGCTAAGAAGCAACTCTCAGTGAGAGTTTTGTTACTATTTCACTGGAACAACTGGGCTCTCGCATGACAATAAGGACCTAAATAAAAGTAAAATAGAGTAGCTTCAATATTTTAAAATAAGTACTATTTGACGTTTTCAATTTAGATTCAAGGAAAAGAATTCTTAAAAAGATATGAAATAATCAATATAGAAGTATAGTATAAGTATGGTAAAACCCACAAGTTAAAATATTTTATTTTATTTTCCTCACCTAAAAAACAAGCAACCCAGAATTAAGATGTACATAGGATTCCCAGATTTATCCCTAATAAAACTTCTGAGGATTTATACAATTTCTACAGAAACATACAGTGTATCAAAATCTGCATAAATCAAATTTATAAAATGTGTAGAAATGCATAGTGATATTATCATCAACTTACAAAGCAAGGAAATGGGAATTTTTTCCCCCAAGCAGGCTACAGTAGGAAAAAGTCATTATAGCAACAGCTTCTGATGTTCTCATGTTTTGTAAGGTTTGCAGTCTCACATACAGATTCATATTCACATACAGCATCAGTTTTTAATGAATTGCACAAAACACCCATTTAAAATGCACACCTGCACAATTTATGTGCCACCTTTCTTTCACTTATGCATAGTAACATGATTAAATTAATCTACCCAACACAAAAAATGGAGTCAGTTTTCATACACACAAAAACAAAAAATACCTACACCCTTATTTTCCTTTTTCCAGTTTTCCATCCTTTATTTCTTTTTCACACCTTTTGAAGGATAGCTGAACAGTTTAAGGACACCAGAGAATATCTTAAATCATTAATATATTATGTGCAGACAGGCAGGCCGGTAAAGCTTAAACTCTGCCTCTACTTACAACACCATTCATTAACTTCAGTGGAAATTCCATCCAATGGTAGTCTAGATCTGAGGGCAGAATTTGGTCCTTGAAACAAATATTTTCAAAACTCCAAGTCAGATGTTGTATACTTAACTATGACTTTGTGATGTCATCAATACTATCACAGAACCTTAAACTGGGAAAAGAAGAGGACTAGATATTGCATAAATGTAATTTACATTATTCAGTGTAAATATTTCTATTTTTAAGGGAATGGGCCTAATAGAAATTCCCAATTAAGAAGCTAATCTGTACACATTCTAGTTAGCACACAACTGCAGTTGCATTATAATTCAACAATTAGGTAACTATGTTTTAATTTGGGGTTGTACCTCTACAGGAGTTCATAACTACATTCATTGGAAAAAAGAGCACTTAATTTGAACAGATACAGCTTCAGGTTTTCCTATCCTCTTTTCAAGTTTAATTCTGAATCTATAATTTCAAATATCCTTTCAAAGTCTGCACATATATGTTAATGATTTTTTTTAATTTTAAAGTTTCAGCTCATATGCAAGTAAATTCCATTTATATTTATAACGTAAGTGAAACATTGGATAAGTCCTAGTTTTATACATTGTGCAGCTTTAGCTTTTTCCTATAAGGCATGAAAGAACAGTTAGTGCTTGGAGTTCTTAGCTGTAATTCAGAGTGCTTACTTTCATCAAATGTATCACACAGTGCTAACTTTCAGGTTCAGTTTTCCTTTGCTATATATATATATATATATATATATATATATATTTAAAGTTCAGTTTCTTCAACACTATTTAACATACCAGGTGTATGGACTTAGTCCTACTCAGCACCCCTGGTTTAACTTCCTTAAAATTCCAATGGTTACAGCACCTGCAGCAAATGGGCATATTGCAGTACTTTTGGAAACCCAGAGAATATTTCTGGTCTGTGCCTTATTTGACTTGTCAATATCTGAGGAGGACAGCAGTCAAAGTGGCAACCCAAATTTATCTTCAGTAATATAGTAATTTCATGGGCAGTACAAATGATCCCTATCAAGGTGACAGCTCAACATATCCATACTATAAATTCTGTCAAATATTTGACTTGTAAAATATATAGAGAAATGAAAGAGGCACTAAATATGTTGAAATTCACCTTTCAAAAAAGCAGCATGAGTGTGAAAGAAGGCCACCCTGGCTAATAACCTGTGGCAGTGCTAGGTAAGATGTAAAATTAAATAAAAAGATACAACAGGTTGATAATCACCAAGTTATATGAATAAGTCTGGTTACTCCAACCTTTCAAGTGTGTGTAAAAAAACTGCCTTCAGACCCCTGAGTGTAATCCCAAAGAAGACAACAGTGCTTTTAACTTTGTTCCTATACAACATAGCTAAAAGCACATTAAATTACCAACATCTGAAAACAAAAAGATGTAAACATCTACAAAGTTTAAGGTAAAAGCAGTTTTGTAAACATTAACTGCAGATGATAATGTTATTGTAATAATCACAGTTCATCTATGTCCTTCATCCAAGTTGAGAGGTTCCAGGCTTGCAGCTGTACAAAGTTAATAGTTGCAGCAGTTTTCAGGCTATTCTCAGTCCTGTACATATTAACATGTCAGTAGGTAGGGTTTCTTTGTCTACACACTAAGAATATTGTTCATTTCCCATTTTTGTGTTGCTTTACTGGAGTCACACTCAGAGATAAAGACCTGATGTAGGACCTCTGAACGATCTAAGCATTTCCCCGAAGGAATATGAGTAAATCTGTGCAGATTCTGTAAAACAAAAAATCATTAGAACTAAATTGACTTTTTCCCACCTACTATATGCAGCGATCTTTTCGAATGAAGACAAGTTACCTATAGTTCCAGTGAAAGGCTCAATTATAAATTAATTTGAATAATTTGTTATGCTTATACTTTCTCATCCTGCAATACCACTAGCTGGTAAAGAAATGCATTTTGGTGTATTTTAAAAACCACACTTTCACACCTTAGTATCACAACTGTTTCTGAAATAGTTTTTCAATATTACTGCCCATCACAGCATTAAAGAATAACAGTATAAAGTATAGATGCATTTAAATGTGTCCTTTGCTACTTAGCTCCTACATGTGCTCCTGATGCTGCCATCTCATCTAAGGTTGTAAACACAATAGTGACACTCAGCGCATTAACACAAGGGAAAGAAGTTATAGTTTTTGGCTCAGCTTTCTCACTTTTTCTTTTTCCTTGACCGGAAAAGCACACATGTAAGAAACTTTGGCCCCAGACATCAGAAGGCCCAACTGCCCAACTAGATATAGCCGTGATCTCTGGCATCCTTGACCACTACCAATGAATATTTAGAGTTGTGTTTGCATCACCTCTGTTTTGCATCCAGAAGTACCACTGATAAGTATGACCCATTCCCTCATTCCTGTGCTCTGTATTCCATATAACCTAGAAATGAGGCAAGGCAGCTGCCTTAAGAGTAGGCCTGAATTCTTCTAAGGCCTCCTGTCTTGTCAGTGGTTACTGGCTTATGATCAAAGTCAGACTAAGGCAGTTACTTTGCCTAACACCTCAAGGCCCAGCCAGCCCCTCCACCACCTGACCCCACCACCCAGAGCATAAAGCTGAACACCCTCCTCCCCTTGGTGTTCCCTGCAAGCTCAGGCCTGCTCTACCCTGGCTTAAATTGCTGCTGTCCCAGGCATACATGTAGCTGCTATGCCCAAGAGCAGCTGACTGGTAAAAACTGCTCTGGAGTTTATTGCTTCATCTTCATTTCACATGTAGATGCATCGTCTCTGTACTACTGAGAATTTAGCATACCCAGTATGCTAGATAAGCATCTTCTATTGGTTGTAGTCAGAAAAATCAATGTGAGAGTGCATTCTGGCATTCAACACTTCAAATATATATTTTGGCCCTCAGATACAATCAACTGTGAGTAAACATGTATTTAAAGGATAGATTTTACCTTTAGTTCTCTACAGGAACAAAAACTCTAACCTTGGTACTTAAGGTAAAGTAAAACAAGCATTTTAAAAGTTAGATTCTATATAAAAATACACATTTTTACTAGACAGACTATCTGCAAAGGTATACTGACATACCAATTCTTAACATTTCAGATACTGCACAGCTGCAGTGGACTTGTACCATAGCCATACTTCAGAAGACATGTTACTCAGAGAATATGCAGTTAATGCAAATGAAAAATAAGTGCTGAACAAAGCACAAGGCAATGTAAATAAGTAATTGGTCTTTATTTCTGTATGATTAAAATACATATTTGTTGAAAGTAGCACCATGTCAATTTAGACATCACATTCAAATTACTATTCAAATTACATTAATCTAGCTGTTAAACTTTACTCCAGAGACTATGTTCTCTTATGACTGCACTGACATTGTGGAACACTCTACTGATAGGAAGTACATCAACAGGAAGGTTTTTGTGACCACAGGTTGTTGCAATCTCTATTACTAGTATGGAGATCAGAGTAATGCCAAAGGGACTGTGCTGATACAGCTGGGACAAACCTTTCTGGCAGGCATGCCACAAATTAGATCTGTACCCTTCCCAAGGTGTAACGCCAGTTCCCTTCCCCTGCCCAATCTACTCTTCTACTCCCTGCCCCGTCTGCTGCTCTGTTTGTTGCTTCCTGCCCGACCTGCCATTGTGCTGTCTGTCCCCTCCCTGATCTGCCACATGCCACACAGAGGTTGCCTGTGACACTTGTGGCACATGTGCTGCATGGTGCCCACATCTGTACTAATTTATCACATATCTATGATAGTATATGTAACATAGTGGGATTTAAAGGGGCTTTTCTGCAGTGGAAGTCCTGAAAGAAACAAGATATAGTAGCAACAGATCACATTTCCCATCAAGATCAATTCCTCCTAATAAAAGAAAAGGGAGAGAGTGGCGCAGGGAACTGCAATTTTACTTTTGCTCCATTAAACATAGCGAATTTGGTCTTGAATCTTTGCTTTCAAGAATAAGAAAAAGAAGTCTAACCGATATGTTAAGGTCCATCTCTTATTCAGTGCCAGTCACTTACCTTGAAGTATTGCCATTCTTTGTATTCATTCAGATTACAATGCATAAGCGTAACTTTTGATCCATCAGCTCCCTTAGTCAAGCACTGGTCATACTGCATGAGCTGATTAGCTTCATTGATTCGGAAAAGCTAAGAGAAACATTTCCAAACATCTTCTTATTACTGTAAACACAACAACTATGAAGCAACTAAAAACCTAGGAACAATAAAATGACATCTTGAAAATTGCATCTGTCTGTGCTTGAGTAGGGCTAATTTACTTTTTGTGGTTTAACACACTAGCTTTTCACAATCAAAACCCAGTTTCTGGACTTAGGAGATTAACAACTTTAGCTTTAAGAAGAAAAAGGATCAATGCAAAAGATTTTAACTTGGTGGCTTCTGAAAACGGTTGATTCATATCATTTTATGAATTGATGGCTATTTTACTACTACCTCTCAAAAAAGCTGGTAGCTACTGAATTTTATCCTGGCCAGTAATTCAACGGAGGACACCAACAGAATAGAAGACAAACAAAGACAAATCCAAATACAAACAGATGATTTCTGTTATTTTTTAAAACTGGTATTTGACTTCAACGTAAGACTGAAAAAGTTAGTTTTTGCAGGTTACCATACTATAGTTCAGACTACATCAACAACATAAGTCAACCAAACATTTTACATGGGAGATGCCACTCTACATCTGACTGCAATACTGCTATGACAAAGCTCAACCATGAGCCCTTCAGTTAATGATACACAATGACAACGAAAAGCATTCTGTTGTTAACTCATTCCTACCACTTTGCTTTGAACCTATATATAGGTTCAGCTAATATATAGGCTTCACATTTTGAAAAGATAACCAACTGAAGAGGAGAAAGGTATAGGACTATTTGAAGGATGCCATACTAGTGTTAATGATAGAATTGTGAAGATTAGGAAAAATAGTGTAGTAAACTTTGTAATTACAATTAGCTGTTAGGAATCAAGCTTGGTCACTGCAATTTAGCTTCACTTATAAACTAATCAGGATTTAAATTTCTTCTCTGAAGTGGTGAAAAATGTAGTGCAATGTATTAGTGTTCCATACAGGTACATTAAAGCAAAACAAGTTTAAGAAATAGCAACTGAGACTACAGTGGGTAAGGGATTATTTCCTGAAAATTTAACAACTGGTTGAGGTTAAATCATGCATCATCTCTGATACCCAGAGTTCTAACTGTTCTACTGCAATGATACAGATCCTTAAAGAAAAGCTTCTGCCTTGTCAATACCTACCTCACAGGTGCCAATCCTAATTCAAGAACTTCTACTGTTCTTCCTAATATCTACATAAGTTCTAATTGACATATATACAATTTTACACAATATGTGCGCAACCTGCAGCAATATTTCCATTTAACAACATCAATATTATTACATCTAATTTTACAGTTTAAGCAAATCCCAAATTCCTACCCTAGAGTTTGTCCAATTCCTCTCCCACATCTAATCTAGTTTTTTTCAGTCATATAGATTTATGGACAACCTTAGCAGAAAAATAGCTTTTTGACTATTCTTTGCAAATGCTTCTCTCTGATAGCAGTAGCATCCTCACATGGTTTTCTTCAGATGCTACTGCACAGTAGTAATGAGCTACTGTGCAGTAGCTTGTTACTACTGCACAGTAGTGTCACGTTATGGATAGTGCCTGCCAACATGACTTCTCAATAGCATCTCGTGTAGACGTGCCCTCAGAAAGCAACCCCTTTGAATTTCTAGTTTCTTACCTGATTTCCTCCCATTCTGTGGCATGGTCCAAGTTCAACAATGCCACCATTGTTGTGCCCCATGCTATCTATGCAATAAGCTGTCTCAAAACCCCTGACCTAGAAAAAAAAAAGTTTTTTCAGTTTAGCTTGGTCTCTGTCAAACTGATTGCTGAAGCAAAGAAGTTTGGAAAATTCTTATCCTGCTTACAACAAAAACTACACACACCTTCTGAAGCAAGACTGCATGAAAGTTAAATTAAATGAAAACAATGTTAATTTTTCAGAAGAAAAATAGATTTATGACCCTATTGTACATACCATTTGGAGACCTAGTATAAGCTAATACAGACAAGTATTCTAGTGAGCATGTTGTATCAAAGTTTACTTGAAAATTAAAATGGTCACATCACCATATTTACCCAAATCCAAGACAACTTTGAATTTAAGATGACCCCCCATAATTAGATTCTATAATTGACATATAAATAGCATCTAATTATGTGGGGGGTCATCTCATACCCATATAAGATGGTAAATATATGTTTCCATTCACTGGAGGGTGATCTTCAATTTTTCCCCCTGATCTATGTTGGGAAAAGCAGTAGCAGGGTTAACTTCCTAACTCTTCACCCATTACATCCTCCTTCTCCCAGTGCCTGCCCCACTACAACTGCTTCCCCTACCATTCCCCCATCCCCCATATGCCTGTCCCCTAACCACTTGCCCCCTCTCCACTACTCATCTTGTTTGGTTCCTGCCTCTTGCCATTTGCCCCCACTACTTACCGTAGGTGGCAGCGCTAGCTCTGGCCCAGAGCACATACTGGCCACAGTTCAGGAAACACCAGTGGACAGCTTTGGCCCAGCACAGGACAGGCACAGACATGGTTCCAGCCCCACCCTTGGGCCTGGGTCAGGGCCAGAGCCATAGCAGCTTCCTTGCCACAATGTAGTCTTCCCTGTGCTCCCTCCCTGCACTCTGGGGTCTCCTCCTGCTGCACACCCATTCCCCTGCCACATGAGCCACCTTAAGCCACCCCAGTCCTGGCCAGGCAGCTTCATTATTTAAGCAGAACCGACTTGTTAAATGCACCAGACTGCATTTATTGGGAAGTCATGAACTTACAAAATTAATGACATTTGTCCATCATCCATAAACCTAGTGACCTGGTTTAGAATGAATTTCAGAAATTCTTTCTACACCAGTGGTTCCTCTAAAAATACAAACAAGAAGGGAAAACGATACTGAAAATATTTACTTTTTTTAAACCAGGGGAAAATCAGTGGAAGATGGACCTGAAAACTAAGTAGCACTCAATAAGTAATCCTTTAAATATAAGGGGGGGAAATAATATGAAGGTTAACGAAGTAGCACAGTTGAACAACTTTCTTGGCCATCCTGGCTGCTTACAGATGTGAAAAAAACCCAAAACAAAACAGCAGTTTAGTTTCACCTTACGTCAAGTGCAGCACGTGCTTAGAAGCAGCATCACGTTAGTTTGAATCAGCTATTAGATAAAAGCACCAAAAAGCCCTGCTGAAGCACCTGATCTATACAGACGCTGGGTAGCCACATCAAACTAATGTGCTTCTTCTTCCAATAAAGAGCCGGGCATTTTTTCCTTCCACATCTGTCAGTGGCCCCTGTGGCAATATTACATAGATGGAGCAAATGAACATAAGACTCTTAAGTCTTTGTGTGATAACTGGTAGCCAATTAAAATAGATAAAAGCAAATTATGGAGAAGCATGTTGCTTCTGGATTGCTGCAACACTATTTTAAGCTTTCCAAAGCTTCTGACTGCTGTTTCTGTTCTCAGGGGTATCCTTTACCAAGCGTACTTCTTTACCTTTTTTCTTCCTGATACATCCATTTAGTCTCTTACAGCTTAGGAGCAACACGTAAAAAAATTTTCTTGTTCGTGTGCAGGTTTCAGCATCTGTAAAGCTGATGCACTAGCTGATCCAGTACCCTTGGATAAGAAATATGGCTTATGGAAAGCACATTGGTGACCTGGGATTTGCCGTACCTTAGACTACACAAATTTTGTACAGCCAATTCCCCACAACACGCTATCTGTAGATACTAATAAATTCCCCAAATCCCCACTATACACTGTACTGCTCTGTGCTTCAGAAGTTATATGAACAGATCTTTTATGGCAGTGAGTTTCCCTAAAGTACTCCACTATACATCACATGGATTAACCAACTGGCCAGAAAATAGGGTGGGACACAGGATTCATCCTCTGTTGGCTAGAATACTTTTTATCTTTGTCTTCACATCCTTCAAAAATTAATTCAATAAACTCATAGGGCATACAGGACAGGGCTTCTACAGAAATAGTCAACTAACTGGAAGAGAACAGAAAAAAGCACTGCAGCACTGCCTGGTCATTAAGCAGGAAATTCAAGTTAAAAGACAGACTTTTGTAAAAGTGAGTGTTTAAAACAAACAAACAAACACACACACACCACAAGGGGGGGGGAAGAGTTTGAAAAAGTACACTGAATTTAAACCTTGCTTCTGGTTATCCTGTAGTCAAACGAGAATGCTGAAATTATGAGATCCAAGAATTGTAATTGCATACTATGATATCTTATTCAACTATAAATAATAATTAACGCTAAGATGGTACTGCTAAGAAAAAGTGTCCAACAAGTATGTTTATAATGCATTTCCTATACTACAAGGAATATGCTACTAGCCAGTTTTATGCTAGAAAGAGGATTATTCCAAATAAGTAATCTTCCCCAATGCCTTCTTTATATAAACGCCTTCTTTACATAAACCAGATGAGAATTCATAGTGAAAGAAGGCACAGGGTTGTAGATATCAATGAACTACAATGACAGGCTGAGAGCTATGGGGCTCTTTGGCCTGGAAAAGTGCAGGCTCAGGGGTGATCTGATGGCCACATATAAGTTTATCAGGGGTGACCACCAGTATTTGCGGAAACATTTGTTCACCAGAGCGCCCCAAGGGATGACGAGGTCGAACGGTCATAAACTACTGCGAGACCATTCAGGCTGGACATAAGGAAGAATTTCTTTACTGTCTGAGCCCGCAAGGTCTGGAACAGTCTGCCATCAGAGGTGGTTCAAGCACCTACATTGAACACCTTCAAGAGTAAACTGGATGCTTATCTTGCTGGGATGCTATGACCCCAGCTGACTTCCTGCCCTTTGGGTGGGGGGCTAGACTCGATGATCTTCTGAGGTCCCTTCCAGCCCTAATGTCTATGAAATCTACGAAACTTAGCACAGAAAAAGTAATTCTGAAAATACAGTGTAATTAATTACATTTAATTATAAAAATAAAAAACCCTACATGTTCAACCTCAAGGCTCAGTCACTCTCTTATACTGTACATGAAGATTATGAATGAATCTTTATACCCGTCTATCAGGTACTTTCCTAACCCAATAAGTAACAGAATAAATCTGTTGTGTTCAGCTTAAATATCAAAATGCTTATCAAATACAACACCATTGGTTTCTCTGAGGATTCATAACCTTAACAAAAGAATCTCTAATAGGTGTTCTTTTTACATGTGTACAACGTACATACCTCTCCCCACTCCAAATTTTTAGGTGGTAAAGGATAAAATGAAATTATATCATAGGCTATTTCTTCCATGAACCATTTAAAGCTTTTGCAGTTGTGATCCTCCCGGAACTTTTTAAGCTCAGAAATATCTCCATATGGTAGTGCTTGGGTCTCTGGACGACTGGCATAAAAGTAATCTTTGTATTCATCCCACCACACTTCCACGACTCTGATGTAGTTCTGTGAAAAAAATTGATCATCACTACTAAAAAAAGTTAATTCAATTAAGTTTTTAATCCCACCAATTTAGAAATTCTTCCTGTAAAGGTATTAATGCATGCAGTTATTAAAACATACTCATAATCTGCCTTCCTTAAAAGCTGATACAGTAATAGAACATTTTTTCATGTATTTTAGAAGTAAAACTGCTGAAGTAAGCAGGCTTAACAAGGGATCTAAGACATTGTTAAGTCTAAGGGACTTCTTTTCTGTTAAGAGATATCAGAGTTTGCTTTCACCTTCTACACATCCTTCTCTTAAACTCCTATTTATTCTCCAAGGGATTCTACAGATGCAACTGACTTAGATCTTGAACATTTAAAATGAGAGAGAGCTTTCATCTTCTCTTTTATATCTGGATTGGCTTGTTAATATTAATAGAAAGTATTATTACAAAAATTCCTAAAAAAAAAAAAATCAGTAATAAAGGAAAAAAATTATTGAAGAAAGTTAAATGGACTATAACCATCCCACAATGTTCCTCATCTCCCTTCATGGAGCATTACCTGCTACCTAATTCTATTTATTTTCTTATATGACGCTCATTGTAGTACCAAAGCATTTTCTATAAGCATATCTGAAGCATGTGTTTTTTTCAGCATGGTAAAATATTACTATCATAGGAAAGTAGGGCTGGAAGGGACCTCTCATGAGGTCATTGAGTCCAGCCCCCTGCTCAAGGCAGGGTCATCTCTGACTAAACCACTGAAGTCAAGCATCTGTCTAACTTGGTCTTGGAAATATCCAGACATGGATATTCCACAACTTCTCTAGGTAGCCTGTCCCAATACTTGATCACCTTCATATTCTGAAAATTCCTTCTAATCTCCAATTTAAACTTCCTATGCTGCAGCTTGAGACCATTGTTTCTACTACTGACTGCTACAGCCACAGAGAAATGGCTACCTTCTTCCTCTTTATAAAAATATCACCCTTTAAGTATTTGAAGACTGTTATAAAATCCCACCAGTCTTCTCTTCCCCAGATTAAATTATTTTAGGTGGTAAAGGATAAAATGAAATGAAATTATATCATAGGCTATTTCTTCCATGAACCATTTAAAGCTTTTGCAGTTGTGATCTTCCCGGAACTTATTTTAGTAATTTCAAAATTTAGTAATTTCAAACCTTTCTCATATGTCATGCTTCCCAGGCCCCTAATAATTTTTGTAGCTTTCTGATGGACTCTCCAAACTGTCCACATCCAGATATAGTGTATCTGGACTTCGGCAAGGCTTTTGACAAGATCCTGCATGACCTTCTCATAAACAAATTGGAGAAATGTTAAATATATAAAAAACTACTACAAGGTAGATAGATAACTAGCTAAGCAAAGGGTAATTATTAACAGGTCCATGTCAGAATGGCAGGAGGTTTCAAGTGGAGTCCCACAGGGATCTGTCTTTGGCCCAGTATGTTCAATGTGTTTATTAACGATTTGGATGCTGGCACAGAAAGCTTCTACAGCAAGTTTGCAGATGAGACAAAACTGGGGAGGACTGCAAACATGTTGGAGGATGTGAGTACCATTCAGAAGGATCCTGACAGACTGGAAAGTTGGGCTAGAGCTAACAGGATGAAGTTCAATGCAAACAAATGCAAGGTGCTACACCGTGGTAGGAGTAATCAAAAACACAAATATAAAATGAGTGATACCTGGCTGGATGGCAGCACTATGGAAAAGAACTTGGGAGTCTTGGTAGACCACAGATGCAATATGAGCCTTCAGTGTGATGTATCTGCACAAAAGGTGAATGCAGTTTTGGAATGCATCCATAGAAGCGTTAGGTACAAGCCAGAGGAGGTAATAGTGCATCTCTGCTTGGCACTGGTTACTCCTCATCTGGAATAGTGTGCACAGTTCTGGGCTCCACATTTTAAAAAGGACATGGAAAAGCTAGAAAGGGTCCAGAGGTGGAGAGCAAAAATGAAAGCAAGTCACATGAGAAGAGACTGAAGGAGCCAGGCATGTTCAGCTTGCATAACAAATGCTTAAAACTGCACAATAGCAGTTTTCAAATACCTGGAGGGCTGCCATAAAGAAGAGGGAAAACACCTTTTCTTTCTTGCTGCACAAAGGAGGACAGAAACCAACATCTTGAAGTTGCAGCAAAAGTCGTTTAGATTGGATATCCAGAAAAACCTTTTCACTGTTAGAACAGTGAGGCAGTGAAATAGACTGCGTAGGCAAATTGTGGAATCTCCATCACTGGAGGTGTTCAAGAAGAGGTTGGACAGCCACTGGTTAGGGATGACCTAGGTGTAGCTATGCCTATATTTTGCTATGGGTATTTCCCGTGCTTCTGGGCTTTGCTGGTTGGCCCCACTCCTCCCTTTCTGCTACATGTTGTTAGGGTAGCTTATCATATTTTATGCTTTAAAGTTGCACCTTGCTTACAGAATGGTGAATTACAGTATTGTTTAAAGTTTTCTTTTATATTCAGCCTTATTTAATCACTGCCTTATTTAATCAAGACCAAATTAAGCGATGTGCTTGTGATGGGTCTGTTGAACAAAGAAATATGCTGACAGGATAAAATATGGACAGGACGCTGACTGCAGAGAAACCAATCCAAAAGCAAGAGTCATCAAAGGAGTGAAGTTAAAGAAAAGCATAAAAGGGGGAAGCAAGAACGTTAAGTGTGTCATCGTTGTCATCATAAATCCAACCTTCAACACCTGACTGGACCGTCCCAGCTAACTACGCACCCTTTGCTTCAGGAACTGTGTGCCCTGCCTCTTCTGTTGAGCAAAGTAACATCTGGGATTGGGTGAGATCATTGTACAAAGTATTTTTTTCTCTCTGAATATAGAAACTACTAAGATAATACTTGCTGTACTAATAAAGTCAGACTTTGATTTTAGGACACTGAGTTCTCTGTGTCTGTATTTCTTGTTCCGTTTAAGAGTTAACTGTGTTCTAATGATTCCCAGGTACTATCTAGTGAACAGTGGTGCTAACAATGTGTCAGGGTGATTTTAATTTTCCCTCAGAGACATTTGTTGTTGGGTACAGCCAAGGCTGGGAACTCTGACTGGGGTCCTGCCGGGACCAAAGCCAGAGGTTCTTGGTTAGAGGGTCTTGTCCCACTGCTCAGGGTCAGGCCGACTGCCATATTTGGGGTCAGGACTGTGAGTTTTTGCCTTCTTCTGTAGTGAGAGGCATGTCCTTCTACCCAGCATCTCTTGAGCATATCTCGATAACAGTTCATAGAAGCAGGACATTGGATGCCATGGTTTCGCTGCTTTACCTGTGGCAGGTATATTGTGTCAGGGTTGATGGTAGTCCTATGTAGAGTTTAGATTATGGATTTGTACAGAATGGTTTGGATAGGGATGATCCTGCCTCAGGCAGGGGATTGAACTAGATGAGCTCTGGAGGTCCCTTCCAGCCCTGCTCCTCTATGACTCTAAGACACGCTACAGTACTTTCATCTAGGCTGTATTTCCATAGCTTATTAATGAGAATGTCATAGGAGACTGTGCTAAAATCCTTGTTGAAGTCAAGCCAGACTAAACAATTAGTATGTGGTTAAAGTATGATGTCTAACAGTACACAGATCTTACTATTCATGAGTCTTTCTGCAATTTAGCTTAATCAGCTTCTGAAATGGACTAAACCAAATATACAAAGCCCCCTGATGTGAATAAAAATCTGTTATCTGGAGGTTGAGGAGATCACAAAATAGCTATTCCTAGTTATTTTCCTAGGTAGACAATGACTTAGTGTTTAAAATTATACTAATATTTTACCCAACAAAAATAAGTGGATTTCTTATTAAAAGCTTTTTATAAGCAGCAAATATTTTTAAATCAAATTTTCATGTTCAGGTAGTTAGAGGAAACAAATTATTGACTTTTCCTAACAAAAAAGTGATGGTTCTTTAAATAACTGTGTATTGTGCTACAGAAGGGTTGTATATTTAAAATTTACAAGCTGTCTTTGTAAGTTTAAGATGAAACCATTTTCTGGCTTTAAGTCAGTCTTACCTTTAACGTAGGGGAAGATCCAACATAGACTGGCGGTGGATTTCCTTGCCAACCCTGGAGACGATAGATGTGTCCAACACGAGAACAAGGAACAAACAACAACTTTCCTCCACATTGCCAGATCTGCAAGTTCAAACACAAAATGTTGTATAATAAGTACAAGTACAATTCCAATAGTATGTAAAACAAATTCTTCTTATTACACTGATTGTATAACAGAGAACCTCACAACAAGTCGTTCTTGACTTTAGGACAGAATGAAGACTTGAAATTAAAGGCTGGGGTTCTATCCAGTACGTTCTTCAGCAACTCTATGAAGTATCTTATAAAGTATTTTATAAAGCAGCACCTCAGAATCATCTTTTCAGGGTCACATTCCACTATTCTTTGAAACGGCAGTTATAAATGAGTATATAAAAAATGTGTCAGGTTTTATTTTCTTAAATATCAGTTCATATTTCATTTTCACAGATATTATTCTTCCTCTGATGCCCATCCCAATTTTTTTCTAAAGAAAATTATGTGGGAGACACAAGATCATTTAATTATCACAGACCTCTTATACTTAGGATTATTATAATTATTGTTATTCCAAATAAAAAGTAGGAATGGCTGATGGAACTCACAAAGAAAACTGCCCCTAACTGGGTATGAACCGAAGTAGTAATTTAAGCTACATATGGGCTTTCTTTTAATGGGACTTTGTTATCATCTTCAAAAGATCAAATAAGCAGGTAATGGAAATGCATTTACACACCAATAATATTTTAACATTAAAATGAAAATGGTAAAGAATACTGAACTGATACAGTTTGAAACAATAACAAAACAACCTCACGGAGATCACTCTGGTTCACCCATTAATTTAAGGAAAAGTACAATTTAAAGACAGTCCAAATAATGCTGCATTTAAATCTTTTACACCTGAAGATAGGTATGAACCAAACCCATGAAAACTGCGCCATTCTCAATCAGGTCAAATTCCATATGGCCATCAGCCAAGCTTGAAGAACTGAGACCACTGACAGTGTTATTCATTTCATAATTTACTTTCTTCTTCTTATCTTTATTATTCAACTACAAGTTTAAGGGTCCCTGTCAAAACTGTTGGATCATAAAATAAATTTGGCACTTTTACTTCTATTAATCAGGACACTGTTCTCTGGTCTGTCTGCCATCTGAATTCCTGTGAGTGCCCTGAACATGTTGTTGATGAGTTACTCAGCTAGGATTTTCTCCACATACAACCTTTCTTTTTGCAAGTGAATATTTAGTTAAAGAATTTTCTATGATGGTGAAGAACTCCAGGATTATTTTTCCTTTCCCAGGAGGACTGGGAAAAGGGAAGAACAAAGACAGGTTTAAGTTTTTGCAGTAGTTTGTATTTAAAGTAATCTGTATTTATGACAGTGGAGATTCTATAAATATTTATAATTTTTAGAAGTTCTCATTTGAAGGCAGATCAATTCGGCTGTTACCTTGTAAGAGATTTCAAAGTTTTCACCGCCCCATATTTGAAGACCTGGATCGTAGAGACCCAGTTCAAAGAAGAAATCACGTTCAATGGCAAACAATCCACCAGCCATTGCAGGAGACCTAAGAGAAAGAGCCACAAAAATAATTCCTTTAGCCAACAGAACATGAGTGTCTTTTGGAAAAAAAATAAATTTAATGTAAGGTTCAATTTGCTGTTAATACATGATAAAGATTAGATGAATGGCAGTACATGTAGGTATTATAAAGCTTGCTGTGATTCTTTTGATTTGTGTAATTTTTTAAAAGAAATAATTGATTTCATTGCTATCGTAAATTTCACAGAATACTGGCCAGTAGTATTCTGTTAACCAAATTAAATCTACAGTTATACCTTATTAATTACATCAAAAGAACCATTGTACCATTTCTTGATGCAGTTTAAAGTGGGAGTAGGAGAATAGACCCTATTAGGAAACAATCTGTGTTCTGAGAAGCTGCCACATTGAAACCTCACTACACAACAAGAGATCTGTTACAGAGCTCTATTAAAAAAATCAATATAACAACCATGGAAGAAAGATCACACAGAAAATTTAATTTATAATTACGGAGGCTGGAAAAGTAAGTTTTATGGAATTTTTACAATGTCAAGTTGTACAGGTTTCAAATTAAATGTTACTGTTTAAAAATTGGTTTTGCCAAAAATAGCTCTTTTACATCACAAAGAACTGTTACATGAAAAGATGTTGCCCATTCCAGTTGAATATTCTATCACTGTGATTGCAATCAAAGTTCTTTGGCAACTTGCTAGTAGTACCTGAGAATGTGAATCTAGTTTGCCTATTTAACTGAACATCTTTTGCCCCAGGCCTAAAAAGCCAAGAAGAAAAGATAATGAGTTAAGCTTCACACACCTTTGCAAATCAAGCAGTTTATCTTTAAAAAATGAATGGAAACAGCCACAGAATTGTTCCTGGTCACCAAAGTAATCTGTGGCACAGCTATGAATTGAAACCAAGTTTTTAAGACATGAGATAAACAATGTTTTCTGGTGGCAAGTTGGAATGACCTAGCTTGGGTCCAAGGCAGGCATGTGCTGCTTTTCTCTGCCACTTTCTCTGCCACCTGGTTGCGATGTGGCACGGGTGAGGCGTCCAGCTGCTCAGCCACAGACAAAGTCCCCCAACTGCAGGCCAGATTTGCGCCACAGGCTGTTGGTAATTAACTTTTGCTCTAGACTACCCTTTTAAGATTTCTAAATTTTTAGTTGATATAGTATATCATTTTAATATTAGTGGCAGCATATTCCCCTTCTCCACAGAAACGTAAGACTGAGCAAGTTAATAAAACCAGAAGTATTAGAATTAGCTCATGCTTTCTGAGTCAGCCACAAGGATGGCTGGTTACAAATGTTATGGATCTATTACTCCCAACCAGTGCAAATCCTTGTTCAGATGTATGGGGAATTCTTTTTATGTTTCCATTTACTATACCACTTATTATAGTGCAGGGGTCGGCAACCTTTTTGGGCAGAGTGCCAAAAGCACCTGCAAGCTTGACTTGGAAGATATTGCCATGCTAGGGGCAGATGGCAGGAGAGTTGGGGGGGGCGGAGGGGAGGGCATGATCCTTGTTGTGGCTTTGCAGCCCCAGCCACTTTCCTGCTGTCTGCCCCAAGGCATGTATGCCAAGTAAAATGCCTTCATGTGCCACACTCTGGCATGCATGCCTGGGGTTGCGTACCCCTGCTAGAGTGCCTTTCTAAATTGCTGCCATGTCACATGGATCCTTCAGCTATCAGAGAGCTGATAAATGTGATAGGACACCTTACATTTTACTATACTTTTGTTTTTTCTGTTCAGGGAAAAAATAACTAGCTTATCTTCCTACATTACTTTATGAAAATGTATACTTTGCTTTACTTGATTCATTCTGCCACAGTAAAATGCATCTACTTTGGATATATATTAGGATAAGGATGTTTTCAGGAAGTGATATATTTTTGTTTCAATTAGTATTTTTAATTATTACCTCCAGAGCTTTTCTGAAAACAGTTCAAATAGCTATTTCTATTGTGTATGCAAAGTGTGATCTCAACCTTTACCAGCACTAAACTAATATTATTAACTTTTCAGTGTGGACAGCATTCTTCTCTTACATACTATGAAGTACTGAAGAGACCAAAGCTTCATAATATTCTTGCATGTTTTGCCATTTTCACAAGTGACAGGATGAGTGCCAAGTGAAGCATTAATTAGTTCTCACAACTTGTTCGAACCACATATAAAACTAGATAAAGCACAACTTTCTAGAGCTGCAAAGATTATATTCAGATACATGTAATCTTGGTTACAGGGTTAGACTAGTGTAAAGGAAAAGCAGAGCAGAACCACAGCCTCTTAAGTAGTCTTGAAAGAAGTTCAGAAACCCACATTTTAAGCAAAAATTAAAATGTATTTTTTGTTGGAACAATATATCCCTCATGTATTAAAGGAAATAGGTTTGACAATGTTAAAATCACTAGGCTCCTCCCACAAGAGAGAATGGAATTCTGTTTAGTTGATACTTTGCAGAGGTCTAAGGAATTATCTGAAGATTTTAAACCAATGAGTGTCTTTTTAAAAGGTCAGATGTGACCTTTTAGTTTATTGGCTTTTGATACATGCACATAAAAGCTATATGCACACTTTCAAGAGTGATAGTAGACTAGAGATTTTATGAGCTAAAAACTATTTTTGAACACTCATGGCATGCTTATTATGGATCAAATAAGTAAACAGTTATTACTGCTCCCTGCATTACCAGTCAATTTTAGTACTTTACAAATTCTGTTAAGTCAATACACTTGGAAACTGAAACATACAAATGATTTACTTTTCCAAATAAAAATCATTAATCTAAAATACATCCTATATTTTGCTTGCAGTGTTAATTAGATAAAAACAGAGGTGGAGAGGTACAAGAAAGCAGCATAGACACAACCGAAAGATGCTTTTTTTTTTTTTTTTTTGACACAGCATCTGCAGTTGTTAGGAGCATTAAAAAAAAAACAAACAACCAAGCAAGAAGAACCTCTTTAGTAAATCAGTATCTACTTAAGAAAGGAAAAATGTGTAAGTGATTTAGTGATTACCGATACGGTTCAGTTTTGGTCTTTCTCATTTCCTTTTCTCTCTTGGACAAAGGCACCCTCTTCCATAGCATACTCCAATCCCATGCTCCTCTAGCAAACCCATCTTCGTCACCACCCCCTTGTGGTACAATCTCATAAGTGTTGCCCTCTATGACATCTATAAGCGGCACAGTGCATGTGGTTCTGCAGGATTGTGGATGGCGGCAGGGAGGATGAGGTTAAGTAGGTACATGGACCCATATGGTACATTTATGTGAATCAGAGATCATGGGAAAAGAAGGGGGAAAAATGACAGGGTTTAGATATTCATTCATTACAATTCACAGAATGAAAAACAGCACTCTTTACCGATAAGGCTCAGTTTTATGTTTTCTTTTGGCCTTTTCCTTGTGGCTTAACGGAATACGTTTCCACAGCAAACTCCAGTCCCAGGCCCCTCTGGCAAAACCATCTTCATCCCCACCTTGCTGTGGCTCAATGGAATAATCATTCCCATCTATATAATCTATTAGGGGCACAGTACATGTAGTTCTGAAACATTTATAGGAGGGGAAGAAAGAGCAGAATACATTTAAGAAAGGTAATCTGTCTAATCTAATAGATCCACTATTAACTTTTTACTATTTCTACAATGCAACTGAAATCAAGTGTAAAGATCAGGAAGATACTTTCCAATACATGTGTTATTGTAAGAGTGTCGAATGCACACTGGAAATATTTATTTCCTGACAAGGGGCTCTTAATAAAATATCTCCTATGGCCATAAAGAAAAAAATGGAAGCTTTGGTAAATATTTAGTATTTTCCATAATTCCTATCTATATTGAAATTCAAGACATTTCACTACAGTGAAACAATAAGAAAAATAAAAGTCTTGCTCTTATTTTTGCAACTATAGACTTTAACTATCCAAGACTGCTATATATAATTTCCTTATAAACGCAGTCTTTTGGAAAAAATATTGCTTTGTTAAACCATGAAAGTGTTTCAGTACTGGTTTTTAAACATACTGGCCAAACACATTGTTAAGATCACAGGGGGTTTAATGATCTGAAAAGTTCCATTACATCAAATTTTAGTACTCACATACACCCTCTCTCTCTCTCTCTATCCTTGCACCCTTTCTCCCTGCCACTCCCAGGCTTGTACTCCCAGTTTAAATACCATCTTTTTGCTCAGCTTTAATAACAATCTTGTTTATGTAGGTTCCTCCTTTGCCCCAAGTAAGCAAATTAGGATATTTCTAATAGGGTTTATAAGAAAGAATTAAGGAAAAACTTGTTGGCAGCTTTGTATCCCCCTTTCTTCAATTCCCCAATTAAAATAAGCTATATATTATTTGCATGACTATTTTAATTGTTACAGACAAAATCTTCTACTGAGTGATTACACAATAACTGTAATACAAACAATACCCTAGATATGGCTGAAACATGTAGATTGTTACTGTGGCTATTTTTCTTCCTAGAGTAGAATTCCGAGATAGAGAAACTAACAGGAAAGCATTACCTGTCCTTAGATATAGGAGCTACAAGTGGTGCATACCAATTAACTCCCACCTCACAATGGGCATCAAGGTAAACCAAAACCTTTAAAAACAAAACAAAAGAGGGAGAGATAATCTTTGGAGATTTTTCTGTACCAATGACACTGATTCAATAAAGCTTATCATTTTAAATTTCTGATACACATATGCATTTAAAAATTTACACAATAATGTCTTAAGAATTTAAGCTTGACTTACTTGAATAATATTCACAATATAATACCAACAGTTTTATGCATCTGTTTAAATTAAAAGATTTTTTTAAATTTATCAAACATTTTCTACCTGTCCAAGTTTAGCCTTCTGGGCTCCAATGCTTCTAGCTTGAATTAAACCTTCTCTCCTCTCATTTCGAAATACCTTTACAAGGCCATTCCACTGCTTAATATACTCCTCTAGTCTTTCTTTTAAGTGTGCTATCAAATAATAAAAAAAAAAAAAGTTTTCCACATTATAATTATAACCTTTGCACTTACAGAACTAAGTGAACATAACTGACCAGAGCTAACAAGTCTAGAAAGTTAAAACTCAAAATCATCTCAGATAAATATTCTGCAAACTATATTACAACCTGCTACTTAAGTGGGATGACACCTAGATTTGAAATTCTTTGATTTTCCAGTAGGAGCTACACGAGATAGTAACTTCACTCTATCAATTTGACCGTAAGACAAGAGGACTGACAAAATCATATTTTTCCATTAATACATGGGATGTCAAGTTTCAGGTTTTACTCGCATCCAATAAATTTGAGTAACATACAAATCAAATACAGGAAGTAAAGTGTTCGTTATAACCAACTTGTACCACGTCATATTTGACAGGAAGTGATGGAAGAATCCATGACTTCACTTGACACAATAGCTGAAGGAAGAAACATGCAGTAAATTCTGAGCAAGCAGTCCATGACTATTCACTAACTCACCTCATGATTTTGACTTGATATAAATTAATTGTGCTAATGTGTACAAAATCTTTGTTAAATTTTGTGTTTGGCTCCTAAAGCTGCTGGGAACTTGAGTGAAAACTCCAAAAGACCCAGATTTCTGCCCACCTTCCCCAGCTACACACAAGACCATACTAGCCAAGTCCATCTCTGATTGAGTATTGTTTTTTTTTTTAAGTAGAAACTGTATTTAATTAAAGGAAAATGACTAAGGGGACCAGATTGTGGTTCAACACCTGATGATCAAATCACAAGGACAAGCATAAAGTAAAAAAGATGGAAAACTACTGATGACAGCTAGAAGTATTATGAAGCAAAAAATAAGGTTTAAGAAAGGGTAGAAGATAGGTTGTATAGCAAGGCATTTTCCAGCCCCCTCTACAGCTGGCTTCTTAAGGCTGACCCACTGAACCTTACATTTAATAGTAATTGAATAAAATGGGTGGAGACCAATAGGGAAGTTTCTGCCCAGTGGGAGTTGAGCACCCAGGCTAGAACCCAGGGAGACCTCCCAGTTAGAACAGTATCCATCTCACTGAGTCGCATTGTTCCTGATCCCACCTTTGGCTGTCCAGGGGAGGGGATGCCTCAAGGGGAAGGTATAATGACTAACCTGGGACCTTGTGGCTGGAGCACTGTATTGGAAAGCAGGAGATACAGGCCTAGAATCTGGACCTTTCACTGCATCTAGCACCAACTAGCTGTGGATTTTTGCCTGACTACAGTTGGGACATATGCATGAGATTCTATGATTCTATACCTGGGCAAGCATTTGGCAGCACAATCCTACCCAACCAAAGCCTAGCCCTGCTGAGTGTACTTAGTTGAGTAGCTGAGCAGACATTTGTACAACTAAATTGTGCCCAGAATAGAACCGCAAAATATACATGCCAAAACTGGCACTTGTGCACCTAAGTTAATTAAGCTGTTCAGATTTGTTTACAGAGAACACCTTAACTTTAGTCTCAGGGATTCCTACATTTTACTTCATCTTTGATTAAAAAAAACAACACACCTCTCAATACGGATTGCAATTTAAATTAACAAGAGGGTACTTGCCTGAATAATTGCAATGAAAAAGCAAAACACAACCACATTTGTTTCAGTGATCATATACCAAGAAGAGAATTTTTTTAACCATCTCTCTTTGTACTACTCATCCGGACAAAATTTCCATAAAAGATTTCTAGAAATTTCATAGTAAAAATAGGTAGGCACAACATTAGACATGCCCTCGTCTTCCTCTCTTTGCAAATCTATTTTAAATATCTGCGTTACAAACATTTCACAGGGACATAAGCTGAGCTAGAAAAAGAAAATTTAATCTGTAAGACATAGTGTACATAGTAAGTGTGATCAGAAATTTAGAGAATGCATAAACTACAAGTTACTGGGTCATACTAAACAAATACTAGTAAAATCTTTGTATCAGAACATTATGTATTCTATCTATGGCATACTATATGCTACAGAAAAACTGTCAAGAATGTTTTAGAGACTTTTTAAATACTGAAGTAATTTTCAAATCTTTCTGTCTGTGAAGCAGCATTCTTTAGTTATCTCTGTGCAAGGGTCAAAGGGAGCCATAAAATCCTTTAACACCAATTGTGGAAAGCTTTGCTGAAGTATCAAGACTTTAAAGTTAATTAACTTAGACTCTTCCAGCTCTAGGAGTTCCAGTTCCCAATGAGAAGTCATGAATTTCCCCTTTCCTAATATTACAGGGTTCTAAGGTCTAGCTTTGTAAAATCTCAAGAGAGTAGATTCTACAGGCTTTACATCTAGAAAGGAAGTCACTGGCCTAGCAATAGATACAAATAAATCAAATACAGTTATTTGATGTCTTTAAAACTTAAATAGGTGGTGTGAAAGGGGAAAAAGGAAAAAACCTTTTAAAATAAATCAGAAAATATTCAGTCCAATTTCCCCAGATTTTGTTGCACTCTCAAAATTTAATGCAGAGGCTGATCATAATATTTAACAAAGATTCAAATATTCATCCAAATGTACTGATAAAAAGCAAAGTTATAAAAAACTTAACTAAATTTCTTCCCCTCTCATCTGTTCAGATTTTACCTGATTGATTTGCTTGCCACCTGTATTTTTCTAGTTCTCAGTTATGGTAGTTCCTCCTACATCAGTTATTGTTGCGAATTTCTGTTACTGTACCACTACTAATGCAGGGCCACGCATGTTAATGATCAGACCACCAGCACAGATAGGACCCTCATGTTTAACGATATTTGTAGCACTTTGTAATACAAACGTACTCAGATCACAATTACATGAGTCAGTAAAAACACTGGAGCCAAGTGTAGGCTCTTTCTCTTGCTTCTATTACCTTATAGGCAGCTGCACCAGGGGTACTACAAGAATGGGATTTAACACAAGTGGTTAGTGGAAACACAAACTAATATCACATGAGGACTACTGAAATACCAACACTGAAAGTCTGTGGCTGGTATAAATCAGTGGCTACAAATGAAGCTGTAGCAATTTAGCCCAGCTGAAAATCTGGCCCTTTTTCATCAGGAAGGATATTATGGCCTTGGATCAGCAAGGAACATTAGCTGAAGCCAAACTCTAAACATCCATCCCACTGACTTCAGTGGAACTATTCTCAGGATTAAAGTTAGATAAGTACTTAAGTACTTGAATCATGGCTTAAATGCAAAAAGGTGATAATGGAGCACAGAGTCTTACAGGAAAACTAGAGAAGGTTTAGGAAATATCTGAAGTTAAGGGTCCTGTAACAATATTTAAAATTAACCATTTCCTTTGTTATCAGACACATTTATAACAAAAGAAGATAAAAATTAATCTACACTCATAAAAAAGGAAGAAAATGTTGGAATTTATGCACTCCTCATTAGATTAACATCCAGTTAATATAAGAATTTCCATTTATAATATTAGAGCTATGGGAGCTTTATTAACTTGACAACGACTTGCAGTAATCACTGTCTTTCTCTACTTTTGACAAAGCAAATTAGCAAAAAGAAATAAATAAAACACAAAAGAAAGAGAAACCCAACAATCTGGAAATTCTTTATAATGAAAAAATATACCCAGAAGAGAAAAAAGAACACAGAAGAGAGAATAAGAAGAGAGTTGTTCAGCAAGAAAACTACTACCAACAGAATATAAAACAAATCGTTTTTAAAACATTAAAGTGAACGAACAGTAAACTGTTTCTTCTCCACAACTAAAATGGAATAATTCCCATAAATACAAGCCACGCAATAATGGGTACCCTTTACAATCTTCTATAATTTTGAATGTGTGTGTTCAGTAGTACTGCCAGCAGCAACATATTATCTTAACTTTTTTCTGGGGGAGGTAGGAAAATGATGTAAAAACTGTTCACAAATTCTCTTCTGTCCACATAAGAGCTCCATTCCCCATTACTAAGCTGCCAGTACAACTTATTCAGCACACAGAGCTCCTGAATAAGGGCTCAAGTTTCTCAAACAACTTTGTCTGGTAGTTACATTTAACAAGTTGCACAGGAAGTTGTGTCCAGACAGTCTCTGATGGCTGGAATGGCTGTTATAATCCATGTTTGAAACAGGTGGAGAAAGGAGAAAATTCTGAAGCTAACATCTCTAACTACTACCTGAGTACTACTTTGTGTTGGCTAAAAAAGTATAAATACACCATTGCAATTATTTGCCTAATTTAGATTTCATAACTCCTTCAGCAACCACAGTTCTGATCCATATCTCAGCAGCATATTTGTCTTTATTGTTTTCATATAGCTCAGCACACCCATACCCTCATTCTCTTATTACATCCCTTGGTTGCAATAGAAAGAAAAAACATGAAACAAAATCCAAGAGTGATTTGGATTGCAAAATAAAGTCAATTGGTTATTCCTATGCTACTTAAGTGTGCACCCTAGAATAGATGTTTCTTTACAGTATTATATTTGAGTACTGGCACAGTTAGGGGGGTCATAACATTTCATTCTGAGCTTAGTAGCTGATGAAATAGGCATAACTTCTCAAAATTTTGCAGCAGCCCAATTAAAAAAATACAGCATAACTATATTATGAACATTACATCATAACCATAACTGTATTGTTAAATTATGAATTAGTTATTATAGATTCATAGATGCTAGGGTCGGAAGGGACCTCAATAGATCATCGAGTCCGACCCCCTGCGTAAGCAGGAAAGAGTGC
>NW_017728913.1:26216357-26248614 GCF_001723895.1 Crocodylus porosus | reverse complement strand
TCCCCCGTTGCCAATACCAGATCCAGTAAGGCATTCCCCCTAGTGGGACCATGTACCTCCTGCGTCAGGTGGAGGTCCTGTACACAGGTTAGAAACCTGTGTGAGCGGTGGGACTTTGCTGTCTGTGTCTCCCAGCAGATGTCCGGGTAGTTTAGGTCCCCCATGACCACCTCCTCTTTAGCTTTTATGTTGATTAGATCCTTATAATTATATTACGCTCATCCCATAGCCACCACCATTGTGGCCAGGCAGATCTGCGCTGTGCCAGATTGGGAAGTGGCTTTGGCAAAAGTGTGTTTTCTTGCTGCAGTCCTTCCCAGTCTAACCTGCACAGTGTCTTCTGAAAAGAGATACATGGTGCAGATGGAACTGCCCCATGTGCCTCTCTTCAGGAGGCCCATTTATTTCCAAGCTGCTGGTGCCACAGGTTGAAACTGCCCCATATGCCTTGATTTTCTGGAGACACATGGAGCTCAACTGAGAAGCTGCAGCAGAGGCAGCACATCTGACTGCACTACATTATACAGGCAGGTGCACTGCTTCTGCTTTAGCTCTTCTGGGTTCAGCTCGTGTCAAGAAGGGAGAAGCAGCTAAAGCAGGAGCTTTACAGACTTACTTAATCCATTGCCATATATACCAACTCAATGAATGAACAAGATAGGAATAATTGGTCAGGCTCTGAAGATACTAGCTCTGAATAAGAACCACCATACGAAATCAAAACCAATATAACATTCTCTCTCTCTCAATGTCCAGTACAAGGTATATCAGAAAAGTGTAAAAAGCCAGTGCCTTATTTACAAATTAAACTTCCCTGTAATTGTAAATATTCTCAACCACACAAAACACCCATTTTGGTTTTTTTACTACTACTAAGCACTGTGCCAAAATACAATTTTGTGATAGTCAGTTCCACAGGCTCATTATGCATTACATAAAATATGCATTTTCTCGATTCGGTTTTAAAATTCAAACCAACCTTTTCTTATATATCATTCCTTCAATTCTTCTCTCAAATCAGCTCTACTTTGTACTAGACATTAACATTTCAATACTAGAAAAGTCTGTGCACATTCACGTATATATCAATATATATAACACGTTATACATTTAAATAATACACTGTGTACAGTATATTTATTCCCTTCTTGCTTGCCACAAGTGAAAAGGAAGATGGGTGGGAAAGTATATGAGCATCTGAAAACTTTGCTGACATGTTCCCATAGAATCATAAAAAATAGTGTTGGATGGGACTTCAGGAGGTCCTTTAAGTCCAGCTCCCTGCTTAAAGCAGGACCATCCCCCAACTACATCATCCCAGCCAAGGCATTGTCTAAGTTGGGTCTTAAAAACCTCAGAGGATGGGAGAGTCCATAATCTCTCTGAGTAACCTGCTCCACTGTTTTAATACCCTCCTACTGAGAAAGTTCTTCCTAATATCCAAAATAAACTTACCTTGCTGCAATGTGAGACCATTGCTTCTTGTTCTGTCATCTGTCACCGAGAAAAGTCTAGCTCCATCCTCCTTTGAACCCTGCTTCAAGTTACTATTAAATCCCTTCTCAGTCTTCTCTTCTCTAGACTAAATACATCCAGTTCTCTCAGCCTCTCCTCAGAAGTCATGTGCCCCCAGCCCCCTTACCATTTTCATTGCGCTCCACTAGAGTCTCTCCATTTTTTCCACATCCTTTCTCTAGTGGGGGGGCCCAAAATTGAACACAGTACTCCAGATGTGGCCTCACCAGTGCTGAACAGACGGGAATAATCACTTTCCTTGACCAGGATGCCATTAGCCTTCTTGGCAACAAGGGCACACTGTCAGCTCATATTCAAGCTTATTGTCCACTGTAACCCACGTCTTTTTGTGCAGAGCTGATGCCCAGCCAGTCAGCCCCCAGCTCCCTTGTACATGGGATTGTTCCATCCTCAGTGCAGGACTTTACACTTGTCCTTGTTGAACCTCGTGAGATTTCTTTTGGCCTAGTCCTCCAATTTGTTGAGGTCACTCAGAATCCTAGCCCTATCCTCCTGCGCCTGTACTACCCCTGCACCTCTGCCCAGCTTGGTGTTATCTGCAAACTTGCTGAGAGTGCACTTCCAGGTTGCTGATGAAGATACTGAACAAAACTGGCCCCAGGACCAACCCCTGGGGCATTCCACTGGACACTGGCTGCCAACTAGACATTGAACCATTGATTACTACACTCTGAGCCCAATGCTACAGCCATTTACTTATGTAAAGTGTGTATAAGAACTTGTTTTTCTTTCAAAGACCTATAAGAAATGACACATTCAAAATGTCCTTATAAAATTTTTAAATACAAAAAATATTATACCAGCTATGTACATTTTCACTAATCTTAGTCAAGTTTAAAATACAGCAAAATTTAAGCCAAAAACATAAATAGCATAAAATATCCTTCTCATCAAAATTAGCATAATCTTTTTTGTAATACTATTCTAAAAACCATCTAGGATGATAGCTATTAGGGCATGCTAATTAACCACTGTCCACAACATCCTACTTGATAATTCTACGGGGAGAAGAAACCTGATGTAAATATATATACACTTAGAACACAGATACATGCATTTAGACCCAGCTTTTTTCCTTATCAAAGCAATTCATTGAAACTTAGTTTGTATCTTAATGATAGCTAAAAATGACTCCATAATGACATATTTTTCTTGGATAATTGAATACAATTCACATAAAAGGACAATAAATCCAAGAAATGCTTTAAAAATGAATTTCTTTCTTTTTTTTTTCATAGATAGCATTACCTTTGTTACTGAAATCATCAATCAGTACAATTTCTGCCAAATACTTCCTTGGTGTTCTTTTAATTACGCTGTGTACTGTTCTCATGAGTGTGGACCATCCTTCATTATGGAAGACAATGATAACACTGGACGTGAGTAGGTTCTCATCATAATGCCAATATTTGCATCTGTAAAATAATTTATCCTGTTACACTTAGATTCTTTGTTAATATTAGTCAATAATGTGTCTGTACAGATGAAATCTTAACTCATACTTTTGCTTTAGATTAAAGATAATCAGACTTACAGCACAGAATAGCATTACAGTATCATACAATCATGAGATTTTAAGACCAGAAGGGAGAATGATGATCATCTTGCCTGATCTCCTATATAACATGCCTATAAAAAAAAACAGCATCCAGGGTTTTGAAAAATCTTTAAAATTTTTAAATCTTTAACACCAAAAAATCAGAAATTTAGAGTAAAGGAAGTAGTCTAATGTTTCCATTTGTATTACTTGTTTAGGATACAAAACTTAGACAGGCTACTAGATCACTATTATGAACTTATTAAATGGATTGTTGCCCACTCCATCTCAAAGCTGCAGTTTAAACAATCCATTCAGAACTGAACACATTTAAATACATAGTAATTAAATAAGCAGAAAAGACAGAAGTGCAGCAGCTGCATATGAAAAACTCAGGTGCCAGCTGCTGAACATAGTTTTTATAATGCAGAAAGCACTGGTAGAAAACTGCTACCTAAAGAGCAGAAAGCACTGGTAGAGCTACTTAAAGAGATTTTATCTTTGCTGTAGAAAAAAATTTAGCCACTGGCAATCACTGGTACATATAAACTGTCAGCTGTAATGAACAACAGCTAGCACTGTCCTAAAACCTACCCCCTCCTCCCAACCCCCAAAGACAAAAGAAGCACCGTACGTTTTTACTAGATCTACTTCTGGTGACTTGCCCAATTCTGTGCAACTGTAAAATGTTTTTAAACAAATAAAACAACAATGAACAGGTAAGCTACCAAGAACAAATTCAACCATGGCCCAATAAGGCCACCTTCTTTTTAAATACATAATGAGAAAACAAACATTAACTGCATTGAAAATTTCAAGCAATGAAAGCAAACTGTGTGACCTAACAGACCAACCATTTTTAGAAAAAAACAAAGACTTCGTGGGCCATTTTAGAATCACAAGCATAATGTAAGCTAATACCATATTTACCTGAATTCAAGATGACTTCAAAGTTAATACAACCTCCCCAGTAATGAGATACTATTCATGGAAAATATATACATTTGTTATAAATTTTCCATGCATACAATCTAATTTTTGGAGGGTCATCTTAAATTTGTCCCCCTAACCACTGCAACAGGGAAAACACTTGCAGGGTTACAGGCAGTTGGAACAGGGTAGTCAGGCAGCCTACTCCCTGCCCCCAACTCCATTTGCCTCTTCTGCTACATAACCCCAATTCCTTGGTGGCTGCCCCGCCCCCAAGGAAGGCCCCTACCTGCCCCTTGCCCTCCACTGCTGCCTGTTCCCCTCCACCACTCCACTGCCACTTACCCTACTGCAGCTCTTGCTCTGGCTCCACTCTGACCCAGGCCAGAGCACAGAGCAGCATGCAGGGGGCAGTGGCCATGGGGGGCAGGAGGCATGGAGGAACAGCAGCTATAGCTCCCACCCCAGGTCAGGACTGGAGTGAGACCAGAAACCCAACCCTATCCCTACACACATACTTGTACTCATATCCACAAAATGAGAGGCTCTTTGCCCCATGTTGAATATGGAGGGGAAAATCCCTTCGTCTTGAATTTGAGCAATATGGTATGTTAATACCGAGTACCATCTGGTTGAAAATGTATTTAGAATTCTGAGCATCTAAAATGTTAGTACCACACTTGCATACTTCATGCATAGTTTCCCCAAAATTCAGCCCACCTCCCCAAAGAAAGGTGAGTGTCTTAAGGCGGCAAGCTGATTTTTCTGTCTAGAACAGAATCACCCTGCTTTGATTCCTACTCCAATGTGCAGCAGCAGCAACACTATTCAAGCAGCTGAGGAAGTCAGTTGACTTACTGGCTCATTGTTCTTCATTCCACAGGTATTAATATTTAATCTATCCTTTTAATGGCCTCAGTTACACTATCAAGCGAACAGTTCTTCAGGCAACTTTGCTGTCTACTAGCAACTCCTGGTTTCTTCTCCTATCCCATAGCCCTGGAGACTCCTAGTCCATATTTCTGACAACGATCAGTACAAGATGCTGTCATAGGAAAGTGCAAGGAAAGTTGTGGGTAACTATGGAATAACCCGCTCAGAGAAAATTATTTTCTAGTCCCCAATGCTTAGTCAGCTTATGTCCTAAAACATACAGGTTTGTATACCTTATAAATGTTTTATTCTACCTAAAGCAACTGTAGGCTTAAGTACAGATAGTCAAAAGGCCAAGGCTAAAAGGCACCCTAGGGGAAAACCAGGAACAATGGTCATAAACTCCCAGAAGGAGGTTTCAGACTGGATATAAGGAAAAACTTCTTTACAGTTTGTGGAACAGACTCCCAGTGGGCGTGGTGCATGCACCTACCCTGGAGATCTTCAAAAGGTGACTGGATGCACACGTTGCTAGGGTTATTTGACCCCAGCAGTCTTTGTTGCCTAGAGCAGGGGGGCTAGACCCAATGCTCTCATGAGGTCTCTTCCAGCCCTAAACTTCTGTGAATTTGTGATTTCAGTCTTTGCAGGTTAGTCTAAACTGCAAAGATTAAACTGAGAAACAACTGGACATACATTTACTTTTGATTCAGGAAATGCAATCACATGTCTGCAATGGCTCAGGCCAGAAGCTTGGGGGGGTGCGCTAGAGCATGCACCTTTGGTGTACAGCCAGCATGGGATACGTGTTCCCCTCTTCTTCGTGCTGCCCCTGAGATCTCTGGGATTTGCAGTCCAGAATCACGAATCACATCAGCAGGATTCCGCAGGGTTGCTCACAGAGCCAGACACAGGCATGGCCAACCTGGGTGGCCACCTGGCGCCCAGACAGGAAGGGGGCCCGAAAATGGTAATTTTTCCTATTGTCTGATTATTATTACCATTATCTCTGGTGAAGGGAGGCCCGATACTAAAAGTTCACCTGGAACTGCCAGGAGTCTAGGTCTGATTACTTAAACCAGTTTATGTGCAATTTTTGTCCCTAGCCACAATGTCTCATCATTCATACAAAAGTTTTGATTTTTTTTTTTCAATTAAGTTTAAATCCTATTTTCTTGTGACAGCTAGTCTCAAATGTTTCGGGCTCTTTAAAAATGTATTTGTGTGAGTGTAAAACATTCAGCCTTTCCATTTCATAACATTCCCCATTTTCTTGCATGATTAAAAGAGAAAATAGTATCTACATCATATTTCCCCTTTCCAAATTAATGATCCCAAGCTTTTTAGTCTGTCCATGTCTCTAAATAATATTATTTACTCATGAATCCCTTCTACTCCTACTGTTTTTTAAAGATATACATAGTAATGAGCTGTAGACATAAAAATACATGCGATGCCATTACTATTTTGTCAACATTTTGTATTCAGTTCTTCATACATTCTAAGATTTTCTGTGTGTTCTGACCAGTACCAAACACTAAGTGGAAAGTTTCTGAAATGCCCACAGTGACTTAGACCTTTATCCTTGAGTAATTACAGCTGACTTAAAAAAAAACTATTTATATAACTAGTTCAGATGATTCGTTTGAAAATGCATTAGGTCATATATCTATATTAGAGGCTGCCCTGCCCAATCATCATCTTCTAATTTATTTGGTCCATCTGAAATTGCTGGTAGTCTCCCTTAATCTTAACTAACCTAGGCAGCTTCACATTTTATCACCTTACCACTCCTTTTTGAGATATTAATGAGATTAAACCTAGTACAGAAAATAAAGTAATACTACTGTGAACCTTTTGCCACAGTGAAACTTAACTTTTTTCCACTCCCACACATCTCTCAGCTAGAGAAGTTTCTGGTAAAAATAAGATACTCCAACTTTGTTTTCTGCATATGTAACCTGCATGTCTCCATTTTCCAAGAATACCAACTAAAAACAGATCTGTAAGCTGCACATTTAATATGCCCCATGTATATATCCCTAACTTCCCTTGGACGGTCAACTGTAAAGAATTCAACATCTGCTTGAAAACAAATGATGTTCATTATGTAACTGAGTGTTTCAAAGATAAAATCCACAAAGCATCCAGGGCTGGAAAAAAAAAAAGAGTTGGAGTGTTTTGGATATATATAGACATTTGTCCGGATTATATATAATTTTATTTGTACAAGGGGAAAGAGTGCAAGAGATAGCAGTAAGCTCATATTCTTATTCATGCCAGACCAAATTTGACATCTGGTATGCACAGGCTCTTCTGTTATTCCTGTATTAATGTAAAAGTTGTTGGAGGTTATACACTAAGCAAGAGTTTCCCTGTAAGTTAGCTGAGGAAAAGATTTTCTACTATACATATTACTAAAGAAGAGTATACCTCCTCAGCTTGCAGTTGTAGCAAGGCAGTTAGAAAGGTCAAAGCTACCATGGAGCTGAGGATAGCATCCCAAGTTAAGGATAACAAAAAATTATTTTTCAGAATATAAGGAGTAGAAGAAAGGCCCAGGGTGGAATAGGACCACTACTGAATGGGCAAAAGCAATTGGTGACAGTCAGGGGGGACAAGGCTGAACTCCTTGATGAGTTCTTTGCCTCAGTGTTCCTAAACAAGGGGCAAGACCAGTCTCACAATGGGACTGTAGAGAGGGAACAGCTGGGCGCCAGACTACCAAGTGTTGACCCTGAGATGTTGTAGTGTCATTTGGAAAGACTGGCTGTGTTTAAGTCGGCAGGCCCGGATGAGCTCCATCCAAGGGTACTGAAGGAACTGGCTGATGTCATTACAGAGCCACTGGCATGAATATTTGAGCACTCATGGCACACGGGCCAGGTCCCAGAGGACTAGAAAAGGGCCAACGTGGTCCCTATTTTCAAGAAGGGGAGGAAGGAGGATCCAGGCAACTATAGGCCAGTCAGTCTCACCTCCATCCTTGGCAAAGTCTTTGAAAAGATTATTAAGACTCATACATGTGAGAGCCCAGCAGGAAAAATTATGCTGAGGGGAAACCAGCATGCATTTGTAGCAGGTAGATCATGCCTGACTAATCTAGTCTCTTTTTTATGAACAGGTTACAAAACGCCTGGACACTGGAGTAGGGGTTGACATCGTTTACTTAGACTTCAGGAAGGCCTTCGATACGGTATCCCACCCCATACTGGTGAACAAGTTAAGAGGCTGTCACTTGGATGATTACACAGTCTGGTTGGTGGCCAATTGGCTAGAGGGTCGTACCTAGAGAGTGGTAGTGGATGGGTCGGTATTGACCTGGAAGGGCGTGGGCAGTGGGGTCCCCCAGGGCTCGGTCCTTGGACCGATACTCTTCAAAGTTTTCATCAGTGACTTGGACGAGGGAGTGAAGTGTACTCTGTCCAAGTCTGCAGATGATACAAAACTGTGGGGAGAAGTGGACACACCGGAGGGCAGGGAACAACTACCAGCAGACCTGGGCAGGTTGGACAAATGGGCAGAAAACAATAGAATGCAATTTAACAAGGAGAAATGCAAAGTGCTGCACCTAGGGAGGAAAAATGTCCAGCACACTTACTGCCTATGAAATGACCTGCTCGGTGATCTTGGAGTCTTAGTGGACTCCAAGATGAACACAAGTTGTCAGTGTGACAAAGTCATCAGAAAAGCTAACTGCACTTTATCATGCATCAGCAGATGCATGACAAACAGAACCAAGGAGGTGATACTTCCCCTCTATCGGGCGCTGGTCAGACAGCAGTTGGAACGTTGCATGCAGTTTTGGGTGCCACACTTCAAGAGGGATGTGGATAAACTGAAGAGGGTCCAGAGGAGGGCCACTCATATGGTTAAGGGCTTGCAGGCCAAGCCCTATGAGGAAAGACTAGGGCACCTGGACCTCTTTAGCCTCTGCAAGAGAAGGCTGAGAGGCGACCTTGTGGCTGCCTATAAATTCATCATGGGGGCACAGAAAGGAATTGGTGAGGCTCTACTCACCAAGGCGTCCCTGGAGGTCACAAGAAATAATGGCCATAGATTAACAGAGAGCAGATTTAGACTGGACGTTAGGAGGAACTTCTTCACAGTTAGAGTGGCCAAGGTCTGGAATGGGCTCCCAAGGAAGGTGGTGCTCTCCCCTACCCTGGGAGTCTTCAAGAGGAGGTTGGATGGGCATCTGGCTGGGGTCTTCGGAGCCCAGCACTCTTTCCTGCCTATGCAGGGGGTTGGACTCAATGATCTATTGAGGTCCCTTCCAACCCTAACATCTATGAATCATCTATGAATCTATATGCTAAGGAGGGATTACATATGTGCACTGTGCTCTGCTTTACCAATGTAGTTATACTCTGCTCCAGTGGCATGGTGGGGGGTGGTCGCTGGAAGCCCAGAGGTCAAGAGTTCGAAGGCATGGTGCAGCCCTGTCAGATTCCAATGCATTCCAAGTACTTTGCCACACAAGGACATGAACAAGGAAAGGAAAGTGTATTTATGTGGATCAACACTGGAGATTTAATTGCACCGATCTGGAAGTACTTCCATCATCCATTATCATGCACTCTACTGGTCTCATGTCCCAAGATGAAATGTCAGTTGAAAAACATTCAAGAATTCAGTATAAAAACAGTGAAAAAAAATCTGTGAATTTGCCTTTTGAAGGAAGGAGGTTGTTTGATATTGGTTTCATTGTCCCTCCAAATTTTGCCTTTACATTTTAAACAGTATTTTAACATTTGTGAACCTTAATTAAAGAAAGATGTGCTAATTAATAAAGGTCTAGAAATTGTATCCTCCACTACAGAAAAGCTAAAAGAATCACGTAAAAAGGAAGAAAGCTCTCTTGCAAAATAAAAAGCATCCATTATGCTTGTTTCCTCTTTCTTGAAGGAAGAAGATTTTTAAGTGCAAGATGAATCTAACAGTAAATCATATTTTGTTCTTAAAATGGGTTAAAACTGCTAAGTCAGATTACAAAAACCAAACATGAAAAATGCGAGAGCATTCTAACAGCATTTTTTCCTCTATTATATTTAACGTTAGTATTCTTTGACAGAAAAAAACAAGGTTTGGTGGTCTTATGCTACACATTCAATTTAAATCCTATAGATGTTTTAGTAGCTTTCACACATATGAACTGAAAGTTGCTTTTGACTAAATATGTCATCTGTAAGCTGTAATATATAGCTGTATCTATACTCCTGGTATGATCACACTCTTAGCTTTTTTCAGGGAACTGATCTCATTTCTTGGATTGTCAGTGTAGTGACTCATTATGAACAACCGCATGAGTGTCAGTGAGTCTACAATAATCCCTACATTCAAGTCGGCTTTCACAGATCTGCATTTGCAGCTGGGAGTATGAAAAAAATGTCTAATGCACACAAACAACTGCAATGAATCTCCACTGTGAGCTAAAGTGCTAACTTTTCTACTAAATGTTAAACTATCTTCAGTTGTTGAAAACTGAAGTGCTCCTCTTCCTTTCCTTATAAATAAATGCTTTTCCCAGCTGCATTTCTGTAGGACAGCAACGACATCTAGTGGTTGGCTAAAAAATTGCCAGGTCAAAATTCATTCATATTAAACAAAATACATTTTCCTTGTATATTGTAGTCCAGGCAAAGAGTAGCAGTGATTAAAATGCTGATAAGAGGTTACAGATATGCCACATCTCTGACATTTCTCCCAAAGCAAAGGCAAGCATTTAGCATAGGAGAAATTAACATGCTTGTTTTTTAAAGGAACAGAGTAGTTAGTCATGCTACTCTGAAGATAGGCCAAGGGCAGAATAGAGGGTGTAGACAGAAGTGCAAGCTCCTGGCTGTAACTAAGAATGCTTTGCAGGTGCCACTTCTGGAAGTAGCCATGGGACGTTGATGAGTAAGATAGGCCGCAGGAGACCACCCTCCTGCCAGCGCAATCAGCCGCTGGGGGGCCCCTCATCATCACAACACTGTAGCTTGGACCTCCTGTTGGAATCCTCCTGATTTACACCCCTCTTCTGTGTTTTCTACGTGAGCTTTTTTAAGGTCATGACAAAATACAAACAAATCAACAAGCAAAGTACATAAAATATCCCCTTACACAAACTCAGATTTCTAATACCTGTTTTATGGCATGACAGCTCTGGTCTCTTACTACTGCTCTACGAAAAATAAGGCAAATTAACCACTAAAAGGGGGAGGGAGATAGCTAACTTAGTCTGAAGTCATGTAGAAGGCAAGGCACAGTGTCACTGTACAGACTAATTCAAGAGATACACAAGCTTTCATATGCAACAACTTTGAGGAAATGCCAATGCTTCATTTTTATTCTGCTTCCTCCATTGTTTCCAAGAAACAAAATGAGCAGTAACTGCTATGTTCTAAAGCTAACATTCGTTTTGAAGGTAACATTTGTGTTCCTAACCTATACAATTCATATTCAGAAGTCACCATCTGAGAAATCTGCCTACACAAAGCTCAAAAGCACATAGGGCTGTGCACACACAGGAGGCAATATATTTACCCAACCCTCTGGGTTTGTCAGCACTGACGAGTTACACAGCATTTGGAAGAAATAACTGGAAAAAAGACCCGGGTTATATAGTGTTAATTTGAGGACTGAATTAAAATGCTCAGTATAGACAAAGACTGCCATGTTTAAAATTATACAAATTGGCTATAGTTTATCCTCCTTGAGCAACTGACACAATGTTAAACAAAAGTGCTTTTCTGAATTACAATTTATATTATATCAGTTTATTTGTATACTAACATGCTAATCTTTCAGTTACAAACTTGATGGGAAAATGGCATTGAGCATATAGATTCATTATTTATTGTGTTTTCTTATGTGTTGCAGATCATCTGACATAGCATGGATAACAATCTATTTGCCCAATGGCATTTAAAACAAAAGGAAGTTATGCGGCCAGTGAAAATGTTTTAGGACTGGGAAATCTCCAAGATTACAGTAAGAAAAATTCAGTTTATTCAAAGCTTTCACCAGAGCTCTGACAGTACTGAGCTCTCTTTGCTTTTGATAAACTAAACTAATGACGTCACATATATGGTACGTAATGTACATGAGAAGTTTTTTCTCTTACCAGGGGAATATTCTAACCTTCAAGTGCATCAGCTGGAGAAAAATTGGAAAAACAAAACACACAGTGTTAAAAAGTGTGTCAATTCTATCTATACTACACTACAGGTTTCACTGTTAGGAGGGCTGGCAGAGCTGAAAATGCTTGTTTTCCTACTATATGCAAGGCCCAGGAGTCCAATCTTTCCTTGCTATGTGGAGGTCTGACAGCCAATGGCTGATTACATTTTAAACAACTACATACTTCTCTCTGGAGTCCTGCCAGATCCTTAAGTTCTTACATTCAGAATTCTAGGTTTCTCACTTAAGTTTGGCTATTTTAATTCACTTGATTCCCATAATCTTAAGTATCAGTAAAACACGTGGAGTGGTATGCATAATAAAACTACTTTTCTCTTCTGCTATTCAAGGAAAGTCACTGGAATGGCGTGCGTATCTTAATTTTTCCCCAAGTACCACATAAAATGAAAACAAGTCCCCAGTGGTTGGTTTCCAAGGATGTGGACACAAACAGTAATTACTGAAAGCTTATTTCATTAAACAATTTCATAAGTGTGATTACTGTTGTGATGTAATTACGGAAATAATCACCACAGTCATGAAGGAAGTATGCTTTAGAGTTGAGCCTTTCCACAAAGTCCCCTTGGCTATGGTGGGATTGACTAGAAAATGAACTGTTGTTCAAAACCTATTAAATTCATGTTATGTACTCAGCTCATTTCTGGTAGAAAGGCAAAAATAATGCATCTTATGGAAACCTTTCAAGCTGTTATCCAACTGAACATTTATACTACTTTCTCCAGATACGACGTTGCCAATTCGGTGCAATAATTTTGCACCTTTAACATAACTTTGGCAATGTAGAGGGTTCTCCTTCATCAGCTGTTTTTGAAGGATGGGTTCACAATTCAGTTTTTTTAAACGAAGTCAGTTTTTAGACAGATTTCATGAAAGGAAGTGTAAAAATAATATAAAGACATTCTACAACACTGCATTTGGGATTAAAACATTACATAGTACCTCCACCCCGATACAACCATTACATTTGACTACCTTGTTCTGTTCTCTAAAACGCTGGGGAGACGAGAAAAGAAGGGAACTCCATCATACTATAGACCCCTTCCGTTGAACAAAACTATTGCTGCTAAAGCTGCATAATTTGCAAATATGTATCAAAGCCTAATTTTCCACCAAAGATTAAATTAGATACAATATATTATATTAACAAAGCAGCAAGTGATTTCTAAATATATTGCATAAAGATAATTTGTTCATGGCACACAATAAGCAACTGATGCTTTTGAAAATGTGAATTTTAAATAATCCAAATCAAAGTAAAAATAATTGTCCATAAAAAATCTTATGACTAAGGAATGTTCTAATTTGGTGGCCAAAAGGAGAGGGAAACTGGCAGCAGGGGAAAGCTGGAGGGGCCAGGGACCAGTAGCTGGGCTGGGGAAATCCTCTGCATGCCAGGCACTCAGTCCCTCGGGCTTCCCTTTGCCCACCCCTGCCATTTAGCTGAGTGCCAGGATGATTATTTAAAAGTTAGGGGCAGGAGCCAGGCACAGAAAAAGTCTCCTCCACCCGGTTCCCACTCCCACTGACTTTCTCTTGTAGTCCCTCTGACCAGGGCTGCACCCAGGAGCAGGGCTGGAGGGAAGTTTCCCCAACCCAGCTCCTGCTGGCTGCCCTACTGTGCAGCAGCTAGCAGCAGGGTGGCATGGGAAGCTGGTGGAAGGCAGAAGCTGGGTTGGGGAAACTTTCCCTGAACCCCACACCTGCTTGCCAGCTTTTAAAGCCAGTGCCCCACTGTGCAGGATGGCGATGGAGACTCAGTGAACTGGCAAAATTTCCTTGCCTCTTGAAACTGGGGACTGCTAGGTTTAGGGAAGAGACAGAGAGAGGTGCTTGCTGCTCCCATAATCTCCTGGTCTATGGGAGGAGGGAAGCAGCTTCTTCCCCCTACTCCCATGCCCCCTACACCTTCTCAAGATCGGGGTGACCTAGATCTTGGGAAAGCACAGAACCTTTTCCATGGCTGCGCTCCTCCTGGCCCGCAAGAGATAAGTCTACAGACATTCAGTCTCCTCGGATAAACTCTCCACAGAGCACTTTAACCCTAGTTAATTGTTCCAAGGTTATTTTTCTCCTGAAGCATTTACACGTATACATTTTCATGCCTGGACATGGCAGAGATCTGTACGCGAGCTGACGCGCACGGATCTGTGTCGCTTGCAGTTGTATAAGCAGCAAAATGTGCATCAGCACGGAGAAAATGGTGGTGGTGAGCTTTTGAACTAAAACACCTTCTATGTGTTTCAAAGCGCCCAGAGCTGCAGTGCTTACATGTGTAGAAATGCCCAGTATGTCTATACACATCTGCTTTCTACCAGAAGAACAGTGATTCTCCCAGTAGAAACTGGTTTCATTCTTCTCCTGTGCTCTCAATGTCCACCCCATTCCCTTGAATACCAGCACCCATACAGCTTGGAAGAGGAAGCTGTCCAATTTCAACAGAGAAGGGACAATGTCCAAACAAGGCTGGGGGAGATGGGTAGGTGGGGAGGGGAGAAGTATAGCAGAACTAGGAGTCTTGTGAGACTGGAACAGAATGAGGGAAAGAAACTGACCCTGAGTGGTGCAACGAGGCTGGGATATAGTGAAGGGAAAAGGGGACGGGAGGGAAGGAGAGACCAGAACCCAGTTAGACTGAGTGAAGAAGGCAGGAGGAGCCAGAAGATTAGGTCTAAATGATGATCAGTGAGGTAAGCAGGAAGAACGATAAATTTTACAAGGAACTGGAGTGTAAGGAGATAATTTAGACTGAAATGAGCTAGAAAGGACAGAAGAGAGGTCAGATGAAGAACTGAGATTGGTTGGACAAATGCCAAGACAAAGATGAGAAACGTGATGAATGGAGATGAAACTAGAAACCTGATGAATGGAGACTGGGACTGAAACAAGGATCCAGTAGCAAAGAGAAAACAGGACTTTGGAAACACAAAGAAAGGATGGCAACAATTGAGTCTAGCAACTCTAGTTCCATTAAAATCAGGATGGAACCCAAAATTCCTGAGTATTACCATTCCTCTTCTGTTGCATATCTACACCTGAAGTGTGTCTCACTGCTTATTAGAACTGATTCATATACTTTACTTACTTGTATACCATATACACTACCCCCCTCCCCCCAACAATTAGCCCTCCAAAATTGGGGTATGCATGTTGGGATGTGTAGGGAAGCTGATTTCTGCCTGGAATAGAAGCACGGAGAGGTTGTAAAATGGCTACTGCTGCTCTTCCTTCTCTCTTCACAAGCTGGCTACATGGAAGAAGGGACAGCATCCAGTCTTCAGCATCAGTTAGTTTTAACCCTTTCACAGCCACTGATAAATTGGCACTAGTTTAAGCGAGAAAAAAAATCTACTTTTCTAATTAGACCATATTTTTCTACTTAAAACAACAATTTCTCATCCAGCAAAGCATGCTGCGTTCTTCCTTAAGCCCAATGTTTAGATGTCAATTTCTTTCTCTGTTCTAGATGACCCTTTTGTCTCCAGGTTGCAAAGGATGTGTGACTCTTGTTAGTCAAAGAAATTCAAGTTTCAGGTAGAACAGATAAACTGCCCTTTCTGTCAAAGTGTACAGACACTTTACAATGGCATTTTCAGACCAGTGTGCCTGGAAACTGGCAAGCAGAATCAGCTGGTAAATTAGGGAGTTCTCATAGAAATTGCTATCCATTTTCCTCTGAGCACTAAGGCTCTAGGGGAAAAAAACCCTCTGCAAAAGAAAATAAATATGCATAGATTTGGAAAATATATTTATTGGTGGCCATATGACCATCCAGCAGACCTTAAAACTGAAGTCATGACTATTTTGCCACAATTGTCAGTGTTCCTAACAACTGTACTTTTCAACTAAACTAAAGAACAACTATTTCCTGAATTTACTTACAAAGTGAATGCTATGACAGTTTGAGAATTACCTTTCTTGCTTCAAAATATAATATTGGTTTTCACTGGAGAAAACGCCCATTTTCAAAAACAAAAATAAAATAAAAGAAACCCTACTGATAGAACCATAGATGGTAGCTATTATAAGGTGCACTCTGATAGACAAGAAACATGATAACACTTCCTCTGAAGGTTCAATCACAGTAAGACTAAAAGGGTAAAATTTACAGGGTTAGAACAAAGTCACTACCCTAAGGAAGCACTTAGTTTTGGGATTTGTGCAAAACTATTCTCTAACATGCTGAGAACATTATGCAAGAAAGACTTGATAATTTGCTTAATAATTCATATATCCATAATACACCTTTTTAGAAGAACTGAAGGAATGTTTCACTGATCCAACATGCTAGTTGTGTGATACACTTTGCACTAGACAGTAGAAAAAGCTCAATTTTTGCTTTCTCCTCATCCAAGTGATCATTATAAAATCATCTAGGTGAGAGGATTCATCTTGCACTAGCAGACCTCTTCAGACCCTGCTAAAGATCCACGGTTAGGTTAATCAGGCCTGAGAGGCATGCACAATATTAATGCCAGTTTCTCATTCCTAACTCTAGCATTGGCATGGAAAACATTGTTCAATCCCCTGGCTTATTTTCAAAAATCAAGATACCCCTGGATAGAGGAGGATGAACAACTGCTAATCTGACTTCTGCCACTTAAGTCTTAGTATTCTACCCTTTTGTAGGCAGTGCATGTAGAGATGAGAAACTATTCCATTCAAGACAAGGACATATATATAAGGATTAGACTGGTAGAATGCTTCCTTGCTATTCTGAAAACCATATCCGCCATCTTGACTGCCAATCTGGACAGGTCTGTTATTCATGAAAAGAGAAATATTTCAACACCTCGGTGAATCATGTTGTAGTTACAGATAATGGACATGATGTTCTTTCCTTAAGTATCCACTCCCTGAAATGCATCAGGAAGATTCCTTAGCAACACTCATCCTAAAAATCACACTTGATTTTCTGCATTCACTAATGTAGGAGTGAGAGTAGGAAAACACATAATTGCAAAAAAACTGATGTAATGCATTGACAGTGAATGGGGATGCTTACAACTACTAGGCAGTTATTATAAGAACTTTGGAAGACAAAATCATATGAAGGTCAGAATTCACCATGGGTGCCAATAAATGGTGCCAAAGAAACAAATATTAATTTTTGTTTTCCATCAAGGTCACTGTCTTCTGTTAACTTTCTTCCATGAAGATACCTTGCACCTGGCAGTATATTTCAGCACCTCAAGCCTATTATTGACTGCTCTGGCATCATGAATTTGTCCTGAATCCAAGATAATTATTCTATACTCACTTCAAATTTTCTCTCTGTACCGATCCCAATCAGAAAAAAAAAAAAATCATCCAGAAAGAGAAAAAAAGAATGAACCTTTTCCTTCCCTAAAGCAATATTACTGCTACCAAGATTCTGATGAGAGATACTGTAAAAGGCGCATGTAAAATCAAATGGGAAATGACTGAAAGCAGGAATCAGAAAAAACTATCCATGTGTAAAACATAAGAATTGTCAGGGTAAAATTGGAATGTTTTGAGGACCAGCATCCTTTAGAAATGTTAGATATTTTAGACTAGGTCGTGCTTTGCTTGTTCCCTATTCTCCAAGGTTAGAAATAAGGACAACGGGATATAAATACCCTGAGGTGAAGCAGCAAGGAGAGTGGAAGAGGTCAACTGTTAACAAAGTGGCAGCAGGTGGGAAGTAACTGACCTGAAAAGGCACCTCTCACATTTTCTAGGGCTGGCAACGTTTGCGTTCTGTCTGGTGCCATCCATCTGTGACCCGTGGGACCGCAGGCAGAGAAGGCGGCAGCTGAGCCGCCTGGTCTGGACTACAGACATTCCCAATCAGTGTTTCAGCTGGCAGGCTGCCATTTTGGCTTCACTCGTATCACAGAGATAGAGGCTGCTTGCCATACAGACAGCTCTCTCCCAGTCCTGCCTGCCTTCTTTCCTTCTCAGAGGAGATAAGGGCCTAGGCAACCTGAGCTTCGAGGAAAACTGAACTATATGCTCCTAGCTAGCTCAGCGTCCCAAAGGACTCCTGATAAGAAACAGAAAGAGGGAAACCTCCTTCTGTCTAACTTTTCTTAGCACCGCTCTCTCCCAGAATCCTGGAGGAGCATCAGCCCCTGCAAATGTCTCAGGAGAAACAGCAGAATCTAAGGATCAAATTCCATCCGCACCCCCCCACCCAGATGAATGCTGATGTGGGGCAGAGCTGGGAGCTAACTAATTTACCAAGGCAACTTGCTAAACTAGAAATTTAAAATTAAGTTTGGAGTTTTCCTCAAAAAAAGCTCTGCAGCAGGGAGATATGGCTGCGCTGCTGGCCACGGTGGGGCAGAAAAATCTGGAGGACTTCAAGAAGCAGAGAATCCCTTCCTATGGGTGCTGGACAGGCCTGCTGCCAAGCCAGAAGTATGCTTTGTAAAAGACCTGCAACCCTTAACATACAGCAGAAACGGAAATGCTACACTGTACACGAATTGGATTCAGAATACGTTCCTTTCCTGTTTAACAAACACACTAAAGGCAGTAAATTCAAATACCAAAGCACAAAGAGGTATGAATCAGGCCAGCAGCTGGCTGATTCTATCCCAGCTCACGAAATGGAAAACACACATCAGAAAAAGACAACAGTTGAGCCATAGTAGCCAGCCAGTTATCCAATGGTTCAGCTGCCACAGCTGGTGACACAATCCAAAACCTGGCATCAAACCTTGTGGTCGGCATAGCTCCATAGCTAGGGATGGCAAGGAAATAAAACAGACATATTTTTCACAGGGAACAGAAATACAAATGGCACACACATCAGGCTAAAAACAGACCATCGACTTGATTTGGACCTAATAGACTTGATTCAGACTCAAGCATTTTCTCTCGCAGCAAACCCCAGACCTGACAGATGGATAAGCCCATAGTTCCAAATTAAGTACCTGTAAATTATCTGAATTAATACTTTGCCTTGGAACAATCGTCGCTAATTCAAATTAACTGCTATTTAAGCCTCGTGTAAATGATTGCTGCATCTATTTTGATACAAGTCAGTCTGGACCAATCAGCATTGCATTAAATTAGTTGTCTATTTTTAGCTTCTATGATCAGTATAATGAAACTTAGAGGACCTTTTCCTAGTACAGGTTTAAGAACAAACATAAGTATCAAATATGAGAGGCAAGGATTTTTTTGGTATTATATCTTTTATTGGAACAGGTTCATAGTTAGGCTTTATCCCAACTATACAGCTGAGTTGGTCCAATACAACCTGGAGTCCTTGGTCGTATTGTTCAAGTCCAGCTGACCTGAGGAAGAATGCCTTGCATTCAAAAGCTTGCCTAACTTCATCCTCATTATGCAGTTGGTCCAATAAAAAAAAAATCACCTAAAAAATCCTTGCCTCCCATGTAATTCCTGGACATTGTGGCTACAAACAAGGGGTGCCTATACATGTGCTCCAGGGTGGGGGGGGTGGTTTTAATTAGACTGGTTCGGGAGGAGACATTTTAATTAGAGCGGCTCTCAGAGCCGTTCTAATTAAAATCACCCTCATCATCATGTGTAGTCAACATCTCATGCTTCAAAATGGCAGTGAGGGAGCTTCAGTTAAAATGTCCACGCTGCCATTTTGAAGCATGGGGATGCTGAACAGACATGACATGCCAGCTACTGGAGTGTGTTAGCATGCTCCAGCAGACTCGACTAATTGTGTTAATTGGCACGCATCAGAGCAGACATCCGGCACATGTATAGATGCCCAACATGACTCTAACACAGCCATAAGTATCAAGTGTTATTTTCCCTTCAAGATCGGAGCTTACTGCCGCCTTTCTGTAACTGTAAAATATCTTCTAGACAGAGTAACCAAAGGGGCTAAGGACAGACTTTAAACATAAACTGGTTTGAGTGATCAAAAACTGGATTAAACCTGTAACAGAACAGCTGTTTAGTGCACATAAACCAGTCTGAAAATGGCTCAAACTGGTTTGAGATAAACCTGGTTGAATGCAGTATCAGATTTAACTGATTTGAGTCAAACTGGTTTATAGAATGTCTGTCCCAATGCCTTCCTGGTTTAAGTTAAATCAGAGTCCTCCAGCATACCAGCATGCTTTGCAAACCTGGGAAGGGCTCTGCTCTCTACTCCAGGCCAGCAGGGCTGGCCCCATCCCTCTGCTCCCTGGCTGGAGCTCCGGCAGAGACTGCAGGTACAGCAGCATCTGCCTGGCTTTCTCCTGCCCCACTCCCCCTGCTTAAGCAGGGATTCCTCCCTACCCTCTGCCTTACACAGACAACTCTCAGCATTAGCTAGCATACCACATGCTGGCTACAGTCTGTGCTGTGGGAGACAGGACAATGTTGGCTTAGGGCATTTAGAAGCAATCAACAGGTAGTTGGTAATGTCCCTTCATTCCTTCCTTGGAAAAAGTTGTTTAAGAAGAGCCTGAACTAATGAGAGGCTTTTGTTTTGTTTGATGGGATGATAAAAGCTAAAAACTCCCTGTGTAACTCCCTGCTGTGTAACTAAATGCTGTTATCAACAGCTGTGGGGGGTGGGGGAGGAACCCCTCTCTAATCAGAGCATCCGGCTAGGGCCTGGCCATGCCTCCCTCAGCCCAGCACTGTGAAAGAGCAAGAGGGCTGCTCTAGCACCCACTGGCTTCTAGTCTGAGCCGCTGCAAGCATGTGCCTGCATTTCCTCAGCCCAGAGAGGATGTCTATACGATTACAAACAGTTTACCTTAGCCAGGTTAGACTAAACCTGCAAAGATTGAATTAAACCAGGCTCAGGCTTTTTGAACATCTATCCCTAGCCAGAGTAGTTAGAAAAGACCGATTTAAAAAAGGGAGTTGGGAAAGACTGGTAAAACATCCCACTCCATACCAAAACATACTCAGAAAAACCCACATGCCAGTTAAAAGACCTATATTTCTAGAATTTTTTCCTTCTCCTTAATATACAAAAAGAGTGAAGTGCTTAGAAGGGGCATACTAGTGTCAGGTTTGAATTCTGAACATCTTTATGGGAGATCTGTACTTCTGTGAATGCAGGCAGGTTAGCAGTTACACCTGTATATCAAAGAGAAGAATATATTCCTTAGGTTTAGTTTTATGCTTATAAAAACAGCTCAGTTTAAGAGTGTTTTGGGAAAAAGGAAACCAGGGGCTGGGAGGAAGTGTTTAAAGCACTGTACATAAAATTTTAAGGAAAATAATGAAACCAAGGATTTTTTCACAATATAAACAACCTGAGGATATTTAAAAAATAAAAATATATAATGATGACAGGCCATCCTAATTAGCTTGATTGGGCATTGGAACAGACTACCTTGGAAGCTTAGTCAAAAGAAATTAAATACTCAACAAAAGATTAAGTGAAATACTACTAGTATTAACATAAGAAAATGTTTAGTATGATCCAGCAGCCTGCTTTGCCAAAGTAAGATAACTCATTATTCGGTTTCATCTCTATTGCATTTTAAGTACTTGATTAAAAACCATTTACACATTTCCCATCCATCAAGAGAAAAACACAAAGAACGAGAAGTCTGCTTACTCTTCTTGACGTAAGTCATTAACACTCCGATCTAGCGAGATCATATCACTTGCCACCATATTAAACCCAAACTCTTTAATGCTGGCTTGAACAGTTTCTTTGTAGTCTGGTCCTAAAACAAATGGCTTTGCTTCCTCTCCAGGGCCACCAGCAACACCATGAGGTTCAGGTTCTTTGGGTTCAAAATTACCAAGGACTCCAGGTCGTAATACAGGATCACGGTATACAAGTGTCTGAGGCTTAAATGTGAGATACTGCCTCTGCATGATGTTCTGCTGTTCACCACCACGATGTTCTAGTTCATTTTTGGCCTTATTTTTTCTTCGAATAGATTCCAAGTCCACTTCCACACCTTCAACATGAGGCCAAGGTACCACAGGTTTGAACTTCTCATTTCCGGGAGCTAATCCATGGTCTCCTTTGTTTGGCATTGGTTTGTTGACTTCGTCATCCTATACATACATATAAAAAATAGCAGGGAGTCATATCCTTATATAAATTTAGAAGTCTAAATATTTTAAATCTAAAAATCTTAAGTAGATAATCAATGCTAATATATTAAGCAGCAACAGAGAGTATCGTTTAGGGCAGTAGTTCTCAACTTGTTTAGATTCAAGGCACCCCCCAGCCCCCCGAAAGGCCAGCTCTTAGCTTTCAGTTTTCACACGATTTTTGACAACAGAAAAATAGAGCAATTCTGTTCAAAAAACCTCAAAAAGATCACAAGGAGGGGTGGGAGACCACAGGTTGGGAGCGAAGAGCCCTGCTGAGGAAATTAGGTCATAAATGGGGTCGTGTTAAGGAAAAGTTTAAGATGCACTGGCTCAGTATTTAAGGTACTTCCTGGCAAGTGGGAGAGGTCTGGGTTCAAATCTCTTCAGAGTAAGGTGAGTCTAGGATCTAGGCCTCCCCCTTCCTGGATGAATGCTCTACCCCACTGGGCTGGTCAGAAAAAGAAAAAGGAATCCAAGTTGTCTATTTTTAGAAATGCACTAAAGAGGTATCTTCAAAACCTAGGCATTGTGGGCCTACGCACTGTGAATAACAAGTAAATACAATGGATAGCTTGACTCAAGTGAACAAGATCATGAATGGGTAGGATTTCAAAATCCACCCCTGTGCTTTGGCAGCTTCTATTGGTGACATCTAAGCATTTGTGAACTCTCTCTATCGTTGCTTTGGACGTGCTTTAACACTTCCCATTTTGCTTATATATGAAATGCTGTTAAGCGTCTCCAAAGTCTCCACCACTGATGTTTAATTCAGTAATTATGACACTCAACATTTAGGTGAGGCAGCACTCAAGGGGATAATAAGCTGACCCCTTATATTCAGGAGGAAAAAAATAACATTTTCCTAACCTGAAAATAAGCTGATATTTCTGTCTGTGAAGTTGATAAGTGCTAATCCCTTTACAACATTTCATAGTTAAATCAAGTAATCAGGGAAAGAACCCAAAGAATCCAAGAAATACTAAATGCACTAAAATACTAAAATAAACATGCACTGAAAATAAAAATTGCACTGAAAAACATTCTTGACCTGGTGTTTCTACTGAATGCATAAAAGTGCTGCACATACAAAAGCGAAGACTGTAGAGGAACCAATTATAGGTCGACCCCATGTGTTAGTCAAACGTAATTTCGACAGTTCCTCTGGAGAGGAAAAAAGTATACTTAAAACAACTTGGGTATTATGGCATATCCAAGTCACAATATGGCAACATGAAGGCAGGAGTAGCTCTAGTTCAGAAGCATGTACTAGTTGCAAGAAAGAATATCTCCTTTGTATAAGGAAGGAGCTTTAATACATACAATGATTATAAAATGATTCCACCCGTACCTCATACATAACTTATTTTTGAGGAAGTCTTGCAAGGTCAAGATAGAAGAGAAAGATGAGCATAAGAATGATTGCATTTTGTAAGGAGGTAAAAGTCTGCACTGAATATAATCAAAAGCATCGCTGGAAATAAAAAAAATCTTTTTTTTAATGTGTCAGCGTACAGTCAACAAGTGACAGGTTTATATACTGAAAATTCATAAATAAAACTTTAGTTTATTAACAAGCATGTCAAATATACTTTTGTTTCACTTCTGTTACTTTGTTTATCTATATATATATAAACATTGCTATAGAAGGAGCCTTTGCATATTCATTTAAGTATCGGAATTAAAAAGCCAGCTAACTTACATCATATGCCATCTCATAAGTATCGGCAGAACAGTACTATGAAGCCATGACAGAATAATGGCCATAAGAGCATCTCAAAGAAGAATGCTGGTCCTACAACTAATTTGGCTTACATTTGGTTGTGTAAGAAACAATATCTGGGCAAAACCTGGCTGTGTTTTTCAGTTTCTATCCTTTCCTTCTGTGCAGTTTATAACTCTGCCAACTCCTGTTCTGTGACCTTTCTTAATAGTCTAAAAATGAGAGCCTATATAATCATGTGCTAAATAGCTTCTAAAGTCTTAGACCTTGTGATGATTTATACCACAGGTAGCTGGGTACTTGATTGAGGTATTTGTTAAAAGGAGGAAAAATTTTAAAGTTAAAGTGCATGCTTATCAAAAAATACAAAACCTGCTAATTTCCTATACGTGTATGTTTGCATATCAAGCTTAACAATACTTAAAAAACTTGGTCATTACCCAACTGAGAAACCTTAACATAAGAACCACTGCTCACCTACAATTCAGAAAGAAAAAATGCATTCACATAGAGTGTTTCATTTCAAACACCCACAGACATGTTGTGCTCTAAAATGGCTTTTAGAAAAAAATAAAAATCTTAATGGGTGAATATAGTTTCTTTACAATAACTCCTGTTTCTGGGAAAGAAAGCAGCTGTTGCAAGACTAAAAAAAAAAACTATTTTCATGCTAAGAATACGTCCACACTAGTATTTGGGACAGAGTCTGAGGGCCACCCTCACATGAACTGCCACCTCACTTCTGTACTGCACATGATGCTCCTTTTCGTTAAGAGAAGCCCTTCTAAATATCAGTCCACATCTCTTTTCTCATTTGGCTCTAACTACAGAATGCAGAGATAGGGAGACGGGCTAGAAGTCAGGAACATGGAGTCATGGCATTGCTTCTGTGGCTTGCTACGTTCTGAACATGTTCCCGGCCGGGACAGGTGAGGAGGTCCAGTCATGATACTCCACAGTATCCAAGCTGACCTGCTGCCAGGGATCAATCTTAGGGATCTTCAGTGTTGATGGGCAGCCCTTAGTATTAGTGTAGAAACAGCCTACATTTTCAGTGCTATACACAACAATTAACTAACTGCAGCCCATCAAGGAACTAAGACTGCATCCATATTAAAGAAATGTAGGTTGCTTAATAGATTTGGTTCTTTCTCGATTATTTGTAACATGCTGTACAATGACAGATGAGTACAGCAAATGGCTTGAAACTGCATTTAATTATATCACTTAAATTGAGCCTGTTTCAGCAAGTAAACCTGATCTCCCCTCATTCCTGTTCCACAGATATGTTAGCATGCTAGTAACTGCCAAACTTCAAATAGCCCTTCAGTACTGCCTCACAGACGGGTGGCTCATTTAGTCTACTTTCTACACTCTTCTGTACAGGAATCAACTTGGTCAGAAGCCACTTAACCATACAACAAAATTATATGGGCAACTCTGCTATTTCTAGCTCTGCATCAAGCTGTTGATAATGCCCTCCCCACCTTCCCATCTTAGAGTGATACTTCAGGAACAAATAGCACCTTATTCACAAGCTGCTCAGTTGGACAGAAAAAGATGTTACAACTTTAGTCATATTACATGGCAAGGCAGAGAGACAAGCAGTGCTGGGTGACAAGAGAAATATGCTGGATTTTAATTGGATATCTAAGCTGCTTGCTGAGTTTCTCCACTGTAAAAAAGCACTGCTGGGACAAATAAGACGTTTAAAATAGCTTTACATAGCCAGAAAAAGACAACAAAAGATCCAGGTTTGGGTAGAAAGATTACCCTTTCTTAAAAGACTTGAAAAAAATACTGAAGTATGCCCCTTGCTAAGCCCAGAACACAGCAGAGCCTGGAAGGGTGATCATCTAAAACAGCTGTGCTCAACCTTTTGACTTTGGGGGCCAGATGAGCGATGCCGGGCCCATCGGCCAGCTGGATCAAGCTCTAGACCCCAGCACTACCTCCTCCTGTCCCCTGCGCACTGGTCCCAGGGGCACAGTGACACCCTGTCTGACCCCCTGCATGCCAAGATCGAGTCCGAGGGGTTTGGTGCTACCACCTCCTACCCCATGCACCTGAATTGGATCCTGGGGGCCTGGCGCCACCCCCTCCTGGAACTGTGCACTGGAATTGGGCACTGGATCCAGCACGTAGGGCCCGGGTCTCACCATGGGTCAGAAGATTTGGCAGTAGAAAAAAGCTGTCACTGCTCCCCCACTGCCAAATTTCAATCTGCAACATGAAAAGTAAAACTGCTACATGAAAAGAATTAATTGGTTCAATGCCAAAAGTCTACCATCAGGTAATATAGTTAGTGTGTGTGCCAGCAGGCAGCATCTAAAAAGCATTCAGAGGTTCTTGCAATACAGGCAGAAGGTAGGTGCTACATACTATAGTCTAAAGCAAGACTGGATTCTTATCCCATTATTTGAATTAACTTTTATAAACCCTATGTACCTCACTATTAGTTTTTCCTCTCCCCTACCCAGGTGGCCTCTCCCAGCAGCACCCACACCTTTTTTCCTCCCCTTCCCAACCCTTTGTATCCTAATCACAGCTTTCTATTTATAAGCTCTGCTTCCTACAGTCCCTTGATAACATCTGATGAATAAGCTACTGCTTACAAAAGCATATGTAACTCCAATTTAGTTAGTCTATTAAGTGCAAATCGACCCCGCCTTCTGCCTGACTTCAGACTAACAAGCCTAACTACCTCTCTTCCTTCACAATTTCAAACAGCTTAATTTAGAAGGCATGAAAGATGGTAGAATCATTGTGACTATCTGCAGTGCATTTCGTAGAACAGCATGTAAGTCAAGTTATAGATCTACACATACAATAGTCTTTTGTTTCTGGCATTTCAAACAAATAACACAAATTTGGAACATAACTGATGCACAAGTACTTCAGGCAGCCTACTGCAAAGACAGTTTTACTCTAGACCTAATTTTACATCAGGGTGGGCAAAATACGGTTCGCGGTTCAAATGCGGCCCACAAGGCCATTCTATCCAGCCTGCGGGACCCCTTAAAAATTTAGAAAATTAATATTTATTGGTCTTTGGTTCCTGTAAAAAATGACAGGAATCAGGGGCAGTAGGACCCAAGGGAAGCCTGGCAGGCTCCCACAACAGCAGGGCCCATCCAGCCCCACCCCCCCCAGTTGGAAGGCCCAGCAGGGGCTTCTGGCCTGGGACCATGTGGCTGTACTGATGCCAGAACCTCAGGTAAGGGAGGAGGACCATGGGCAGGGAAGGAGCCCGGGGAAAAGCATCCCGGGGAAGAGTGCCCCCTCCCCTGCTCCATGGCTGGCACTCCTTGCTGCAGCTTGAGCAGGCACAGGCAGCCCCATGTGGGCTGCGAGCAGCTGCAGTGCGGGGTGCCGGACATGGGTGGGTGAGGGGCCACTTTTCCCCACACTCAGCAGCAGCTTGTAACCCACCCCCGCAGCCAGCCTAGGCCTTGCACCAGCTCCAGGCTTGCCCACTGGGGCTGTGCAGTGGCTGCAGCGGCCCCCTGCTTGCCGTGCTGGGAAGTGTTTGCTGGTGCTGCCTGCCCAGAGCTCATGAGCTGGACAGCCCAGAGGCAGCGGTGGCGAACACCACCCAGCACAGCAAGTGGGGGGGCTGCAGCTGCTGCTGCCACAGTGCAGCCCCAACAGGTGAGCCCAGAGCTGGTGTGGGGCCCAGGCTGGCTGCAGGGACGGGTAATAAGCTGGTGCTGAACGTGGGGAAAAGCAGCCCCTTGCTTGCCCCATGGCCAGCGCCCCACACTACAGCCACTTGCAGCCCACCTGTACCAGCTCAGCACAGCCCCATACTGGGAGTGCCAGCCACAGGGTGGGGGAGGGGCCGTTTTTCCCCCATGCTCAGCACCAGCTCATTCCCTGCTAGGGAGCAGGGGGTCAGGGCTGCACGCTGCCCCCAGCCTGTACCCCCAGGCTCAGGGGCACTGGGAATGAGCGGGTGCACACTGGTGTCCTGAGGCCGGTGCCAGCGGGGCCCAGAACTGGGCGGCAGGAGCACAGAGTCCCGGACGGCAGGGGCTGTATAGAGCTGGGCCAGCTCCCCCTTCTGCCTGCTGGTGCAGCCCAGCCCAGCCCAGCTCCACAGACTCCTGCCAACCTGCACCTGACTCTGGGCCCCACCTGTGCTGGCCCCGAGACATTGGTCCCAAGATGGTGACCACGTGGCGGGGCACCCGTCAAGGGGCAGGGCTACCCACACGGCCCTCGACAACTTGCCAAAACTGGTTAAATGGCCCTCTGCCCAAAATAATTACCCGCTCCTGTTTTACATCCTAGCTGCACTACGTGAAGAACTTCAACCTATCTTGGCATGCTGGCTTTAAGGCTGGGGTAAGATGGCTCTCTCAACCCTCACAGTATCTGGAAAAGCCTAACCCTTGAACAGCTTTCTAAGTAACCATGGTTCTGCAGCATTTTTACCTGGTTTGCTTTGTACTTTCTCAAATGTTTCTTCTCATTTCCTAAGGGGGACCCATATTTACACAAGGACATAGAGACCTATAATGAAATCGTTCCACTGGCAACACCATGAGAGTTTTCCTCCTCTTCCATTTATTTCTTGCATGCATGCCCCTCCTGCTCCCACTTTATCATATCAAACCACTCCTTGGTTTTCAAGTATGGTTAAATCCTGTTTTTACAATATAGAAAGTAACTCTGATCTGTCCACACCTAATCAATCAATACTTTATAAATCAAGGACCTCTAATACTTGCTGATGTGAACCAGTACTGGGAATGGTAGCAACCATCTGATTCCAATTTTAAGAGTTTAAGCTCTTCAGGATTGAATGCATTTTCCCAAAATCCATCAGAAACAAGTAACACATTTTGAAGGTAGTCATCTATTAAAAGGAGGTGATGTTACAAAACAGAAATGTTTTTCCAATAAAACTGACAGGGGTGTTTTGTTCAGGACTCGCTCAGTTCTAAAGGGCACCTATCCATGTAATGGAGGTCTCCTCCAATGCATGCTGATTAGCGATTACTTGAGTCTGCTAGAGCACGCTAATTAGCATGCTCTACCAGCCTCCACATCACATGTATGTGTCGTCTTTGTGTTCCAAAATGGTGGTATAGGCGCTTTAACTAAAGCTCATCAAACAGTCAGCAAGCTTTAGTTAAAGTGCCCCTGCTGTCATTTTGAATGGTGGACGCTGGATACACATGCCGCTGCAGGTGCTTTAATTAGAGCAGTTCTCAGAGCCGTTCTAATTAAAGCCCCTCTCCCCAGCACATGTATAGACACCCAAAGAGATTGACAAGAGCTGTATTTTATTCAGTGTCTAAACTCCAACTGATCAGCACTGCTTAAAATTACCTCCCCTGCCTTATACACAGCAATCAGTTCCAGCACAGACTCATGTGAAGCCTGCATAAGTTCCAATATTCTTCCTTCCCAGCTAAACCAAATAATCATCATTATTAATACAATATATACAATCATACCAATACATGACAATTGTTCAACAGATTCTGAGCTGCTCTGTAAGTTCATTAGTTCTCTCTTAACCTGTTGTGACAGATACCAGTAAGATGATCTTGGGCAAGAACCATAATTCAGCACCTTTTCTTTGCCTCTGCTACCTGAAGATGTCACATACTTCTCAGTAAGTACATCTATTTTCATATACAGAACGGACTACCACTGCTTTTTACAACCCTTATTTTCATCCATAGGAAACTGTCATCTGTAGAAAGTGGTAGCAACTTCCTGGACCTCAAATCCTGCTGCACCTTTTATTTTGCCTGATCTGCCTCTCTCTGTATGTAAAAATCCCCAGGGATTTAGGCATCAGTTTCTAAATTAAATAAAAATGACAGCAGGTGATGACCCATGCTTCATTAAAGCCATTCTGTAATAAAACAATAATAAATATAGATTAAAGTCTAACCAAGTAGCTTTACTCTGCTGCGGATTTATTATTTTGACAAAGTTTTCTACCAATTCCCTGGATTAGAGATTAGGAATACTAGCAGCTACATGTCTAAACTCTGTGTACTTCACTACGAATTGCTTAAGAGCATGCCAACTAAACTGACCCCCATTGTTTATACTATTATGTCAGGTAGAATACAGCTATCAAAAATAGATTTGCAAAATACTTGTTTAGCTGTACTGTATTCTAAAAAGGCTCTCTGTCAGGGAAGTGAGAACACTAATTTAGGACAAATATAAGGTTAAGTCCAGCCAATGTAAACAAATTGTCCCTATTTTGCCCATTAGGGCTAATTGTTCCCGTGTCTTTCCCTACTACTTGGCCTGTATTTTTGGCATGTGACGGTCTTACCAGCTTCCCCAAAGTTAATATTCATTTGAGATGGGTAGATGTCTCCAGTCTTTCTTTTGGAGTCTTGACAGATATGTATGGGAGGATGCACCATTCTGGGACTGGGGAGTAGATCCCAATCACATTTTACTTGCTGATACAGGGGGAGCCCACTGCGGCTCATTTACTACAATATAATGCTTTAAGTTGAGTTACCTGTGCGACTGGTTACTCTTTAAGTCCTTACTGGTAGCATTTACTATTAACTCATTAACTGTGTTTTAAACACAACATGAGTCGAGGGTCACGTGTCTTTTTTCAGTTCCTATAAAACCTTCACACATCCTTGTTAGCAGGTTTTTTGGTAACACTTTTAGACCAAACATTCTAGTTTCTTAAAATAAGTCTTAGCTGGTGCTAGGAGCTCCCCCTTAATTTAATAATAGGGTTGAGAATATGCTGCACCAGCAATCCTGCATTAATAACCTTAATTATTTTCTGCAAGCTACTATCCTCAGTTGTCACAATCCACAGCCGATACAAAACCAGACAGGGTCAGGGCTTTATTAATTATTACTGTTGTTATTTAATCATCAAATTCACATATATGGAATTGGCTCTGGGCTTTCCTTCATGGCACTTTTCCCAAATGCTCTAGGACTCATGTCTACATCAAATCTCTGAGTTTTATATACCAAATCCTACATTTTTTAGTTTAAAAAAAAATCCTGTTTTCAGGGTGGAGGGTACTGCCCTTTGGGCAATGACAAGAAGTGCTTTATGGTTATTTTCAGCTCATGCTAGCCTCCTATAAATGGGGGTATGATTTTTTTTTTTTTAAAGAACCATGAGCTAAGGCCAAAACCACCCATTTCAGAATACCAATCAATTCAACTTTGCTTACACCTCATAATGCTATGCGTCATGGATTCATTAGATTTTTGCCATACTTCTGCAGGAGGACCATGCCACCCCTCTCCTGGGATGCAACCATCGACAGCTGAGTTTCCATTTAATGTGAAAATACTTCAGGACTGGAGCCTTTACCTTCAGTTTCTCAGGTTTTATATAAAAGATTTGCACCCTATATCCATTGGCAATCTTTCTATTCTCAGGCTGTAAATTCAATTACCTAGTTTAGGCACAACATCTCCCTATATAATTCACCATTTTGAAGAATATTTGTACCTCTTTCTTTTTGTACTGGAGGAGACGCACATAGGTGATGGCTTCAGCCTTACTGTGACTGCTACATTAAGGTGTCTCCCATGTATGTTATTTCCACCGCATGTTATTGACTTTTTTTTTTTTTAGCTTTAGCCCAGCAGCTCTGGTAAGGTATGTTCTTCCATTTTTCCCAGATGAAAACTGTTTTGTCCAGATCAAAATATCATGTATGTACAACTTAGTACCTTCTTTTTATGCAAAAATGTGCATAATTGCTTAGATACTGAACAGCACAAAAATGGCACTCCAAAGCAGGTGTCTTATTTGCTTCTAGATTGAGTCTCATTCATCTTCTACTGCATTGCAGTCAATAGCTTCTGTGAAGAGTTTCTGTGGCATAGTTCTGCTCATCATCCTCTTCACTATAGTCTTCTGCTTGCAAAATGATGTGGTCCAAAACAGTTCTTACATCATTTTCCAAATGCTGGAAAGTATCTTGGGTTGTAAGTTCTATTTCCTGTGCTGTGGCATTTTAAGTATCTTGACTTGATCTCCACCTGTCTCTCTGGGCAACATGTCTACACATCTACGTCTACATGTGCAATTAATACTATAAAGAGTTACTACACAATAAAATACATCCACACATGCTCCCTGTTGGGAGCAAATCAGTTCCTAATAGGAGCACCCTGGTACAGGAGTGCTTCAACCCTGATCTGGCCAGGAACTGTCCTGCTTCTAGGGCAGCTCTGGGATTTCAGTGCCAGGATGGGAATGGGGGGAAGGGGGGACAGAGAGTTACCCTGTTGCAGTGCTGCTTGGCTCCCAGCTCCTGGGTGGAGCCCGGAGATGAGTAGCGCCAGAACTGATGCTGCGTCATAGCCCAGCCCCTGGCACGGATCTTTGAAAACTCCTGGCACTCTGGTGTAGTGCCCGAAGACTGGAAGAAGGCCAATGTGGTGCCGATCTTCAAGAAAGGGAGGAGAGTGGATCCGGCTAACTACAGGCCCAT
>NW_017728913.1:26185314-26215332 GCF_001723895.1 Crocodylus porosus | reverse complement strand
ATGCTTATCTTGCTGGGATCCTGTGACCCCAGCTGACTTCCTGCCCTTTGGGCAGGGGGCTGGACTCGATGATCTCCTGAGGTCCCTTCCAGCCCTAATGTCTATGAAATCTATGAAATCTATGATGGAGTTCCCCCTCCCATGGCCCCCTAGCATTGAGGCCGACTGGAAGCAAATTTGCTCTCAGCCAGCCTCTACACATGTGCTTCTGTGCAGTGTTTATGGCGCAGTAAGTTTACTACCTGAATTTATGGGTAGTAACTAACTGCACAGTAGACTAATTTACTGTGCAGTGAATGTGCACACATGTACACGGTGATGCTTTACTGGGGAGTAGAACAGTCTACAGCACAGTAAAGTATCTTGTGTAGACACACTCTGTCAAGTCTCTCTCCTTAGAATATTTTGGATTTGCTATAATATCCAAACTGTTAAAATACAGTCCACCCTTTGTAAACTTCACTCTTAACTCGTTTGCCTTACTAAGCAAATTCCAATTGCTTTGGCGAGGGTTAACCCCAGATCTTTCACTTGTATTTCCCTAAGTGATTTGTACAAATACCAGTTACAATTTGGTCTTTGGTCAGGAATATACTTGGTCATCCAGAACTGCAAAACACTGGCCCACCCCCCGCAGATCAATCACTGACAAACTTTATCCTTTCACATTTTCTTTTTTGTTTTATTCAGCTTAAAATAATGTCTTTCATATGTTTAAATTTAATCTGGACTGCAGGACTCCTAAAATTTCTAATGCAGTTTCACTGTCAACCTCTGTTGTTAACAATAAAAGCACTCAAATGCTACAATTCCATAACATTATGCTCGTAAATGCCTTTGGCCAAACAGAAATTTGTTGCTGTTGAAGCAAATACGAAGTCAGCAGAAATGCCTACCCATTCAGGAAGTGGTACTGGTTTAAGTAGATAGACTATTGGTATAGCAGAATTAATTATACCCTCCTGCTTCCAATACAGATGCAGTTCTGCAGGTATGCAAGCAGGGGAATTGGCAATGGTATAAATTATCTTTATATTTTTAAAACTGCATATACACTAGGGCTTATACTGGCTTAAAAAAAAACAAACAAACACACAGCTTTTTCTGAACTAATTATACTAATACAAAAAAGCCAGAGCATGAAAAGCTGGAAGCCTGAAGTTTATCTTCTGACCATAGCAGTAATTGCAAGCAGGTTTTGCTACTTATTAAGTCATCCTCCAGTCCAACAAAAACCTTGGTTTCTTAATAATCATATAATAAACAGAGCTGTTTAGTAGATGCAAGGACCTCACATCAAAATGCCACATTTACTTGAATTGAAGATGAGCCTCTCCCCCAAGCTTGCCCTCTGCAGCTTCTGCCTCTGTCTTCCCCTTGCCCTCCCTCTTACTGTCAGACACAGCTCAGCTCTGGCTGGATTCCCTCAGGCACAGAGCACAGAAAAAACTTTGTCCCCTGCCCAGGCTATCAACAGAGCTAATCCAACACTGCTACATGGCTCCTGCCCAGCAGATCAGCAGTGCCAACATTGCTGCATGGCTGTCAGGGGCTGATCTTCCACCTACTGTGCTCCCAAAAGAAAACAGAGCCTGAAGAGCCTCTAGTAATAAAGGTAGAGGGAGAGTGGTGGGGTGGAGATGCTGTGGGGAGCTGGGTGGGTGGGTACCAATGGCAGAAGAGGGACAGGAAGGCTGTAAGGAGAAGAAATGCGTGGGGCAGTGCAAGGGAGCCACCTAACACTCTAGCCACAGCTTTCCCTGCTGCAGCAGTGGGGGGAGGGGAAGGGGGAGAGGAGTGAATTCAAAATAATCCTTTGATAATTAGATTCTAAACCTGGAAGATTGTAACAAATTTATAAATTTCCCATATACAGAATCTAATTATTGAAGAGAGTCGTCTTCCATTCAGGGTTAACTTAGATTTGAGTAAATATAGTAATCAAAATACAGGACAAGCCATTTTGTGTAACCATGTAAATTTGCATTCTAAGTTGCTAATCTTAAAGGGAATCAGTTTACATCATTTTTATTATGATCATGTGTATGACTGAAGCATAAAAATATTTCTAGAACTTTTATTATAATTGAAAAGGGTGGGTTTTTTTAATTATAATTGAAGGTGCTTGGTACCATTTGATTTCCTACTCATCTTAAAAGATCCCCCCTCAAACTCACATCCACACCGATGTAGAGAGTCATTTGGACAATGGAGAGTTCTTTGCTCCAGAGAAAAGGCTTTAATGAAAAGAAAGCTTGTTCTACAGCTTGTCTTTTTAAGGACTGTGCATAAATCGGTACATCTTGTTGAAAAGTAGTGGTTACTTAATTAACCAAAAACTTTGTCTGCCAAGTGAAAAATGTCTGAAGACAGATAATGAAGTATGACAGGGAGATGAAGAAATCAGTGGGAAAGTATAAAACATGGATAAAGAAACAAAACTTGCTTTCAGGGACCAGAACCAACCCTCAATGATTGCATAATGCAGATGAGAGCTGTGCAAACTCACAAAGCTAAGAATATGTCTAGCTCTAGTCAATGCCAATGCCTCACATGTTCATGAGCATTCAGTACTATGAGCATGTTTCAACTAAGAGTTTCCCCTCTCTGTTAACCCAGCCCTTGGAAATATTTTCTAACCTCACTAGTGATGCTATTGTTAAACCTATGACAGTGTTTACATTTTAAGTCACTGTCAGAGAAAAAAGGATGGGAGGAAAAGACCCCAACTGTGCTGACCCATTTTTCTAGACAAGAGCTAGATGATAACAACTGCATTGGAAAAATGGAGATTGTGGTTCCTGCAGCAGCTATAGGATGATTCCTCCTTCCAGCAACTAGCTATATTGCTTGCTGAAGCAGAGAGGATTGAATAAAATCCAAGGGTCTTCAATCACCAATTTTGATACGACAAACAGGAAATTTTGATCGAAATCTTACTCTGCATTTGTACTTTCAAGTTATTTTTCTAACAATGGTTCCATTCTCATTGCTTGCTATTACCATTAACAAGAGGTTGAATTGTAACCACATACAGCCTTTTAAGTAAATGTTGTGCTTCTTTTTCCTACTCAGGATGCTAAACTATATCTGTACACATTTATGTAATTATATAACTTGATATACTTTAATTTAGATTCTTAATGTACATAAAATTATATTAGAAAAGGGTGAACAACTCATTTCTTATTTATTAACCATCATTTTTCACTCCAAAAGTTGTGCCAGGCTGCATTTGGATGGAAATTAGATTCAATTCAGCTAAATATGCTAAAATAGCATTATTTTAAATTAGTTACAACATTCTACTTTAAACGTATACATCCAGCATATTTAATCAAATTTTTAAATTTCAGTACAAACGATTTAATAAACAGAGGACATAATTATAGTTAGTGACCTGATGGATCTGGTTATCATAGATCAGATTTTCAGAGATATTTAAGTGCAGTGAGGCTTCCTACCTTTGCAGTTCCCAACCATTTTCACAACTTCAAAGGAAAAAAAAGTACAGATGAAGAAGAAAATATTCCATTTCAATTTAACAAATCAAAAACCAGAATTAATTAAAGACAAAACACTTTTTGCACAATACATTTGGAGAACTGGAAATGCCAATGCTGGACCATTATAAAGACTTAAATTAATACTTAACAAAGTCATGATATTAGAGCATATTTATGAAGCTTGAGTCAACCTAAGGTACATCAATGACACCTTCATTATATATAAGGCTAGAGTCTCGATGAACACCTTGCCAGGGTCGTTTGACCCCAGTTACTCTTTCCTGCCATGGCATGGGGTCAGACTTGATGATCTGCTCAGGTCCCTTCCAACCCTACTAACTATGAACCTATATAGAAATACGCGAAGGAATCAAGAGAAATTTCACCAGGACCAATGATTTCTACTCCTCCACCAAACTAACTCTGAAAAGTTTCACCCAGCAAATTCATTACCTAGAAACCATGGTGAAGGTTAGCAATGGCTGCTTTGCCACTACGTTATATTGGAAGCCAACTGATTAACACAGCTGCCTTCACATTGCCGACTTTCATCCTAAGCACACCACTAGATCCATCATCTACAGCAGTGGTCTCCAACCTTTTTAGGTCAGACATCATTTTTTGGAATTCAAAAGGAACCAAAGATCTCCCCCTCCCCCCCCAGCAGATAAGTCTGGGAGGGGGGAAAGGGCAGTTTGAGGCGGCAGCCCTGGCCCCACTTCCTCCCTCAACACTGGGGCTTACATCTGCAGGCTGGATAGAATGGCCACATGGGCCAGATCCAGCCCGCAAGTTGTATTTTGCCCACCCCCACTTTAATGTGTTCTTGTAGCATTTCCTCTGGCCACCATGAGATCTCAAGCCATTACTAAGCTGGGAGTAGAGAGTCAGGTATTCGGATACGTCTGGTTCCAGTGAAGTTGGTGCTTGAGGATCACAGGGCACGTCTACTCTGCAGTGGTTACTGTGCATTTAGTTTAGTACCTGTAATAACACATACTAACTAAACATGAAGTAACTGGCACCACTGTGCAGTAGTGCTGGAACATACATTTTAGGGACGCTGGTGCATAATAGAATAGTTCTACTGTGCATTAGTGCAGGTTTTGCCTGCCACACTAATGTACACTAGAATTAATTTACTGTGCTTGAAGCATCTCATGTAGAAACACCCACAGATTCAATGCTGGTAATACTGGCTTCAGCCTCCTTCTGCTAAAATGGAGGTATCATCTTGCCACAGAGAAAGAGCCCTTCTTTTCCAGTTAAGGAAGTCTTTGTTCTCACCGTCACTCTCATCGAACTAGTCTGGGTGTTGATGGGTGGAATACCCAATGGACTCTGCACATGTCCATTTGAATGGTGGTTTTAAACACCTGCCAGAGTTCCTCAATGTTGCCTTCATTTGTGGATAGTGCAGAGAGCTTTCCATAGAGACACTGCTGAAGATCCTTAAAGACCTTTGGGTCTTGAAGAGATTTGATGATGAGTCCTTTGCATTGCTTTTGGTTTTTTTCAGTGTTTCAGAGCAAGATGGATCCTCATAATGGTTCTGACAAGATAGTAATCTGTCCAGCAGTCATCGGTTTCCTGCATGGCTCGTGTGATACATACATCCATTTGATCATGGGCTCTAAGAAAAACACAGTCAAGGAGGTGCCAGTGCTTAGAGTAAGGGTGCCTCCATGTGTTGTATTTGTCACTCTGTCTGAAGATGGTGTTCATGATGACAAGACCATGTTCCATGCATTTGCACAGGAGAAGGATGCCACTGGAGTTGGCTTTCCCTACTCCTTTCTACCCAATGCCACCATTCCAGAGTTCCAGGTCATGTCCAACCCAAAGAGTGATCTTGTTCTCCTTGCAAGTATTAGAATGTGGTCACGGTTGGAGTAGAACTGTTCTTTGACAGCATCAAGCACTGGGGCATACATGCTGACAGTGGCAGGATACTGGCTGTTGCTGAGCTTAAGAGGAAGTGTCATATGACATTCGTTAATGCCCACAGAAAGCTAAGTTGGCTGACAAGTTGATTCTTGATGGTGAAGCCAATACTGTGGACATGTCTGTCCTGGGACAGTTTCCTCTTCTGGAAGAAGGCATGGACTCCATTCTCTTCCCTTAGCTTACCCTCATATGGTTGTCTTGTCTCACTCAGAGCTGCAATGTCTATATTGTATCTTACTAATTCCCTGAAGATAATAGCAGTACTTCTTTCTGGTTGCTCCTTATCTTGACTATCCATCAAGGTGCAAACGTTCTATGTTGTGAACACATCTCCACCTGTCCCACAATTACTACACCCCACAACAGAACCATCACCATTCCTGGATCTTACACCTACACCTCCAGAAATATAATACACCTCATCCAATACATGAAATGCCCTGATAGACAATATGTAGGAGAAACCAAACAACAACTGCGTATCAGAATCAATGCACACCGAAAATCCATCAAAGACAAAAAAATCCAATTACCTGTGGGTGCCCACTTCTCACAAGACATTCTCTCCCTCTCCAGTCTCTCAGTTCTGATCCTCAAAGGAACTTACAAAACACCTTTCATAGATGAACTTACAAACTTCACCTCATAAATCTACTGGATTCTAAAAAATCATGGACTTATTATAGACTTTGGATTTATGACACATTATAACCTGCCTGACATCTGATTCACCAGGTACCTGCTTGAAGCTGACAATCTGCATTCCTTTCACACATTTCCTCCGCCACTTCCCTACCTCCCCTCCTATCTCTACCCACTGTCTTCCAAACTTCCACTCACTCACATTTTCACAGATTTCTTATCACATTTTTAGCTTCTTTTCTACTTTGGAGAACTCAGAACAAACAGCGGAGTCTCCCAATGCCTGAAGAAGGGTGTTTGTGCCCAAAAGCTTGCAAAGAACTTTTTTCCAACTATTTAGTTAGTCTAACAAAAGATATCACATCTACCCAAAGAACCTTGCCTTACAAGATTAGATGCAGGGACTCAAGCATGCTGCACAGGACTGTTCTTAAGAATGTTAGAAACCATGTAAGTTCCACTTAGACGCAGCAACTATTTCACTTTGAGGAGACAGATGATTATACCTAAGGGACAGGGAGGGGGTGGGTGCGGTGGTGGTAAACTTTTGCCTGCAGACAGCAAAAACAAACAAACAAACAAACAAATAAATATAAAAAAATCAAGCTTGTCAACACAAGCATGATCTGTAATAACTAGCTGCAACTAACATTGGATAGACTCTTCAATCAACAAAACAGACTATAGGAAAGGAGTTTGGTCAACTCAGCCCACAAATGGGTATCAGCATCACCAAAACAATTCACAACTTTGTTAGCAATCAAAACAAAGGTCACTGACTAAACAGAGATGAAGTCAGAACTACCCTCTCACTTCTTCAACACGTGAAGACAGTACAAACACTTGCACTGCCTCTTTCCATAATGTACTGATTCTGCAGTTAGCCAGATGATTCAGCCTCCAAACATGCCAGCAAACTTAGTGCCCCCTACTCCCTACAATTCATGTGGTTTGGGATACCAGCACTCAAAGTCCTGCTGCAGCACTTGGATTGCTCCAGGCACTGGAACCCCAGGGACTCTGGTACCCAGAGTGCCCCAAGTGTCAGGAGTTTCAGTGCTCAGAAGACCCAGAATGCAGTGGTAAGGACCACCCTGAGTGTCAGAGCCCCCCAGGAAGCACCCCAAGAAGTAGGAGCCCAACAGGTAAGAGAATACAGTGGGGTAGGATGTATAGGCAGGCAGCAGTAGCCAGACTGCTGGAAGAAGGTGTGTATAGGAAAGAATACTTGATTTGGGGATGCTGTCACTGCACCCTGGCTGAGAATCACTGGACTACAGTATACTAGTTTAATGCACTGCTGTTGGTCATACTCCAGGCTTGTAGGTTTTTTTGTGCAGAAGTAGAGTTATTGCTATGGCTTCAGCATTCCTTATATAAGACTTGGCCATACTTGGTACTGTTAGGAGACAGCACACTGCTAGAATTGCTTAAAAGAAAATTGAAAATCCCTTCCTCTCAGTCTCTATGTGGTCTATCTATGAAATGTCAAGATTCTATCATCCTTAGTTATGATTTATGAATAGTAAATGTAAGCTTTTTGTTTGAATAATAATAAAATCTCTGTTTTGCATAACAATCTACAAAGCATAAAGTTTCCATGAACTTTGCCAGAGTGCAAAGGATATGGGAAAGTCACCTGAAAGTCACTAGGGCTAAGTAGTCAGTTAAAAAGCCTGAGGCTGAATTGATTTAATCTTCGCAAGTTACTTTAAACTGCATAGATTGAACTGATAAGCAAGTGAAGAGACATTCACTTCTGATTGCAGAAATGCAGCCACATGCCTGCAGTGGCCCAGCCCAGAAGCCCAGGTACACTAGAGCATGCCTGCCTGCTCAGCGGGAACAGACAGCTTTGGCCAAGGCTAGCCCACCTACCCTGCAAGAGGGAGTTTGCAGGGGAGGTGCAAAGCATTCTGGGATGCTGGGGGAATTGTGAGTTAACTTGAATCTGGAGGGGATCTGGGACAGAATTTCAATAAACCGATTTAACCTAAATTGGTTAAGTCTGATACAACATCGATCCAGGTTTATCTTAAACTGATTTTGGCCATTTTGAAAGTGGTTTAAGTGCACTGAACTTGAATTGTGCTACAGATCTGAATCAGTTTCCAATGATTTATACTGGTTTATGTAACTGGTAATTTCTGTCTCTAAATCCAAATATTCACATTAACACCTCAAGAAATATTAGCTGTGTTGTGTGGCTAGACAGATGAAATAAAAGATTTTATTATTGCTTTGTCCCTGATCTCTCCTTTCAGCCCTTCATTCTTACATCTTCTCTAGGTACGATATTCAAGAAAATTTGCTTGGCCTTCACCAAGAAATTATAGTTACATATAACCTGCTTAATGAGGGAAACAAAATTCTTATGTCCTGCTTGGTTTTTTTTTAGAAATATTTAGAGAAAAAATAATGCAGTACTTACATTTTAAATTTAAACATCAAAAAGTTACACAGGCATAAAGTCAAGTGGCACTGCAGCTGATTTACTGAACACAGAAAGGACTTTAGCAAATTGCCTGCTCATTTAGTGACGCACATAACTAGCCACCTCACAGAAGACTTATTTTCTTTTGCTGTGAAGTGCAGAAAATAAATCTCAGAATGCATTTAACCATTTTGTATCAGCAGACAAGGAACTACTATGATTAATGTGTGGGCAGTCTATGTTTCATATATCTTCTATAAAAAGGAAAAATCAACAAGAACACTACTGTTTAATGCTTTACAGTCAACTTTCTTCAAAGACTACATTAAGATACAAACTATGTATGTTAACTCCCTCTCAAAAAAACTGTCATTGACTTCATTTTTTGGATTCTGAAGGTACCAAAACTTTATTTTCTCTCCTATGAGATGTGCCAACATACATTTTAGCAAAAGACAGCTCTATGAAGCCCTTCCTTACTAGTTAAAGACTGACTTTGGGCATGCCTACAACACAATACCAGCACACCCCACCCACTTGTTCCACACCTGAAAAATGTACGGATGAGAATGCTCTTGGGTCACCTCCAGCTGCTGCTTAAGCACACTGGAAGCCAAGGTCTTGAAAGTGGCTGCAAAGTGACACCCTGGTCCAAAACAACCAGACTTTCTATATTAGAAATATGAATAGAGGAACAGGTGGGCAGGCTGTGAGCAGACATGGCCCAACAGTCTCACTGCTGCTCCTGCAAATATATGTCATTTAAATGCTTTAAACCTTTACATTTGGTTATATTGCCTTGAATCTTGGGGCCCCTCAGGGGGTGGGGGGATGAAGGCAGGTAGCTTTAGTGATCCACAATTTGAGGTCACTGAACCAACACTTACAAAGATACAGCACCTAATAAACAATATTTCTTAAAAGCTAAAAAGGTACCAACTTTTGCCACACATGCTTCAATGCTGATCTTTCTCCAGCTAACGTAATTCACTCGACATTTACCCAAGTGAGTGCAAGGCATTCATTTCCTCCAAGGGTAACATTATTGAAATAATAATAGAAAAAGGCATCTAGATTAGGCAATGCTAAACAAATAATGCCAGATAATGAACATGTGCAGCAAGACAACAAAGATGGTGTTTCAGACAACCAATTTTTAGAGGCCCTAGGTGGCTCAAGGAGACATTCTATGGCAGGGACAGGCAAAATACAGCCCACAAGCCAGATCTGGTCCACCAGGCAATTTCATTCCACCTGTGGGCACCCATCAACTAATTGTACCCTGCCCCCCACCCTCCCTTAAACCCCACAAATCCACACCTTTTCCCTATAACTCCCCCACATATACACCCAATATATCCTATGCCCTCACACACACATTTACACCCCTTCCCATATCCCTCCACACACACGCAATATACAAAAGACTTTATTTTTGAGTTATTATGCAATCACATCTATATACACTACATCAGGGGCAGGCAATTATTTCGGGTGAAGGGCCATTTACCCAGTTTTGGCAAGTTGTCAAGGGCTGGATGGGTAGCCCTGCCTCTTGACAGGTGCCCCGTCCCCTGGTCACCATCTTGGGACCAATGTTTTGGGACCAATGTCTCAGGGCCAGCACCAGTGGGGCCCAGAGCGGGGTGCAGGCTGGCAAAGGTCTGTGGAGCCAGGCTGGTCTGTACCAGCAGGGACAGGGGGGAACTGGGACAGCTCCGTAGAGCCCCTGCCAGCTGGGACCCTGTGCTCCTGTTGCCCTGCTCTGGGCCTCACTGGTGCTGGCCCTAGGACACCAATATGGGCCCCATGCACCCACTCACTCCCAGTGGCCCCCCCACTGTGGCACAGGCAGGGGGCAGCAGGGAACAAGCTGGTGCTGAGCGTGGGGGGAAAAGCAGCCCCTTGCCTGCCCCATGGCCAGCACTCCCTGCTGCAGCCGCTCGCAGCCTGCATGGGGCTGTCCTGAGCAAACACAGGCAGCCCCACACAGGCTGCGAGCAGCTGCAGCACAGGGTGCCAGCCACGGGGCGGGCGAGAGGCCGCTTTTCCCTGTGATCAGTACCAGCTTGTAACCTGCCCCCGCTGCCAGCCTGGGCCCTGCGCCGGCTCCAGGCTTGCCCGCTGGGGCTACGCCATGACAGGAGCAGCTGAGGCAATGGCAATGTTTGCCACCACCGCCTCTGGGCTGCCCAGCGTGCGAGCTCCGGGAGGGCAGCAGCAGCAGCAAACACTGCCCAGTGCAGCAAGTGGGGGGGGGTGGGAAACAGCTACTGCTGCCATGGCACAGCCCCAGCCGGTGAACCTGGAGCTGGTGTGGGGCCCAGGCTGGCTGCGGGGGCGGGTTACAAGCTGGTGCTGAACCTGGGGAAAAGCAGCCCCTTGCCCACCCCGTGGCCAGCACCCCACACTGCAGTTGCTCGCAGTCCATGTGGGGCTACTTGTGCCTGCTCAGGACAGCCCCACATGGGCTGTGAGCAGCTGTAGCAGGGAGTGCCGGCCACAGGGCCGGGGAGGGGCAGCTTTTCCCCGGGCTCCTTCTCTGCCTAGGTTCCTCCCCTGCCCTTCCTCTGACACTTACCTGAGTTTCTGGCACCAATGCAGCCACATGGTCCCAGGCCAGAAGCCCCTGCTAGGGCTTCCAGCTGGGGGTTCAGGGCTGGGTGGGCCCTGCTGTTGTGGGAGCCCACCAGGCTTCCCCTGGGTGCTACTGCCCCTGGTTCCTGTAATTTTTGACACGAACCAAAGACAGATAAATATTAATTTTCTAAATTGTTTAGGGGCCCCATGGGCTGGACAGAATAGCCTTGCGGGCCGGATCTGGCCCACAGGTCGTTTTTTGCCCAGCCCTGCACTACCCAAACACAAATTACAACTAAAATATTTTTTGTAATAAAATTAAAATATGTTACAATAGGTGTTTGACTTAGTATATGGTTTGTTTTTCTGATTCTAACATGGCAACCCTCCCATCATAAAAGGAGTATTTCTGGGGGCAAAGATCTGGGGTTAAGAATAGGACTTTAGGTCCCAAGATGGGGGCGGTGCACCTGGAAAGGGGCAGGGCTACCCTTGTGGCTGACAGTTCACTAAATCTTGTAAGCGGTCCTCTAACCAAAATAACTGCCCATCCCTGTGCTATGGCTTTTAAACTTGGCAATGTAAATCCATAATCTGCCTTTGGCAGGAATCTGAGAAAGAGTTGTAAATGTGTCGCTAAACTGGGTGGGGAAATGTAATCTGAGTACACACAGATGCATGGGGTTCTCTTAGTTCAGTGAATAAATGAATCAGTATTTATAACAGCAGGTTTAAGTGAGTGAAAATACAAATTGTTGGAACAACACTGAAAGAACTGTTTGTATTAATACTTGTAATTTTACTAATAATGTTTACCACTTTTCAATATCTTTGTTAAGAACTCAAATCACTGAAAAGCATAGTTCTTCATGTGAATAATGACTTGTTTACTTAAAATGGAGCATTGAAAATAATGAAAGATCTCTCTGTCTCCTCCAGACTCATCTTTGACATGAAGCCCATTACATGAAAATAAATTAAAATAAAAAAATTAAAATGGTTTGATGAAAAGATGAAGATTGTGAACACTTGAAATAATTTCCAGGATAAAAAATATATATAATTATATATAATTTCATGTGATGTGTCCCTTTCCCCACATCCTTCATATCTTGCAACTTTGGATTTACTGCAGGGCAAGGAACATTTTTATATGTGCAGAGTGTACTGCACAATGAGCTCTTGGAGTCTATTACAATATCTGGAATTTATGTACATTTGCAATTAGAAATGATAGCTTTTTATAGTTAGTAAACAACAAGTTATTAACCTATATTTTTTGTCTGGCAACGTCTCATTTTACATTGCCAAGAATAAACTCTGTAGTGGCTAATCTAGTGTATAACCTTATAAATAAAATGGTCAGAAACTAAGCTTTTCCACTGAAAGTTAAGGTCAAACATTAAAAGGTCTAGATTTTCATAATATTGCTGCTTAATTTTTTTCCCCTTCTTACAGAAATGAAGACAATAAAGTTCCATCAGTGTTTTTATAGATTCTAGCAGTACTTGAAATAATTTACTCAGCTTCAGAGGTCAGAAGAGAATGCAGTGGCAGATTCGTAGAGGAAAAATCATCTTTCCACCACAAAAACAGAAGTATCAAGAAAGCATTATGTTAAGTTTTGTTTCAGAATACAGGCTTCCCTCTGGAGACTTGTCATTTTAACTCTCCAATATTGTAACAATTTTATTAAAGTTCATGAACCTCTTACTACAGTCCGACACCCATTTTTGTTTAAGCATCATAGTATTTTTTAATGCTAAGTAAAAACATTAGAAGTAAAGCACAATTAAACACATGATTCTGTGCAGAAATATGGTACTGAAGAAGAGCATTTCTTTTCTCATTTTCTTCCTTTCTTATCTTTAGAAGGTCATTTCCAGGATAAGGAATATGAAGGGAACAGGTTTTGAAGACTGTTGAAACCAGAGGACAACCTTGGGACCAAACCTGTATGTAGAAGTTGTCAAACCTGATTTTCATAAGCATTAAACTTCAAACTCCCACTAGACTGTAATGCAGGTGCAAGTATTCTACATTTATAAAAAGTGAAGCCTATATTTATTGCACCAGGACTACAAATGCATGAATGAAACTTTGCTCTGTTTTATCCAGGTTATTATATGTGTTTAATTTGTTTACTTTTTTTAAAGGAAGATGGAATTCTTAAAAACAACCTAAAAAAGAAAACCAACATACCAGTTTTGTACTTAGTTCAGGGAGAAAACTAAAGATTGTTTTTTTAAGTAGTCCTGCTGATTAATTTGTAACTGGGCAATCGTTTGGAGTTCACTTCATACGCCATTCAGAGTAGTGAGGAAACATTCAAATCACTCCAATGGGTAAGATTTTAAAAAGGAAATGTTAATAAAACAAGTGAAGGTCTACAATAGTCAATTCCTTTAAGAGAGAAAGCTAAGAAAACAGACTTTTAAAAAGTTATTGATTTAGATCACAAATAAGCAGCTAATAGAAAGGAATACCCAGGAATTTAAATAGGGAGCAATAACAATGCAAATTAGTATACTGTATATTTAAATAAAAGCAGCAAAGTGAAGCCAGATATAAAATTAGCCAACAAAAATAAATCACAAAAATACGGTTAAAATTGTAAAAATAAATTGTAAAAATAAATGGCATATGTATGCACACATATATGCTCACACATTTTCACAATGCTACACTCATCGCAGACATTTTTATACTAGCTTGTAAAAACAAAGAATTTGCAAGCTTTTTCTAGCCGAATTCATATCACCTTATTTCTAGAGATTAATAATAGCAATAATATTGACTTGGCCAATCAACCCTGTCAAGAGCAGATAAAAGATTATTTGAAAGCTCTGGCATGTATTTGACAACAGCATGATACTGAAAATAAGAATGAACAAAACAACTTTACTTTTATGCAAAACAAAGTGACAAGTGTCAGATACCCAAAAATCAACATTTTACCAGTGTGTTGCTGATCATACATCCCAATCTTAAGCAAACCTGCCAAAAAAATTATGGAAATTTGTCTGAGTTAGGCAGCAGATCCTTTTACTTCAGTACAGCCTTCACAGCATTTAACATGACATGACTACACTCTCAGATACCAACAGAAACTGATTTTGGAGAAGACGCAGTCAGATTCCTTAAAAAGTTCATATGCCTGCTGGCTAGTAGAAAGAAGCTTTCCTTACCCCTAACATTTGCATCTGATGTTTCCAGAGCTTATTGATATTCCTCCCCTACTGCCTTTTCAGTGGAGCCAACAGGAGGAAAAAACATATTAAATAAAACTGGCATTGGTTTTCCTGCCCTTCTCATTTCCAGCCCTCCACACGATATGAAAGAAAATTCAAGAACTGACTCATGCACTATTCACTGAAAAAAAAATTAAGTTACTCATCCCACCAATACCACAACTCAAACATGCTCAGGGCTGCCCAATCACTATAACTTGCACTTTACTTACTATGTAACCAGAACATTAGTCTTGACAGATAAACTATAATATCCCTTAACACATAGTCATACATACAAAATTGACAGATTAAATTCATATTACAAATTTTAGAAAACTTGTCTTGGACCTAGACTATATACTTATGAACTGTCAATATTTGTATGAAAAGTATGTGTCACAGCTCAGAGATATGTTGGTATGTAAAACTGGTAGAGTGATTTTTACATCAATATGGCTATTAGTCTGAATGCACAAACTATAAAGGTTACAAAACATTTAATACACCTCAACTGATCATTTTTGCATTCCACAATACTTTTTGAATTGTGAAATATGTACAATATCAATTAGTGATACTCAGTCTTGATTAAGAAGTCAAACATGCAGCCAGCATTAAGCAAAGACCTTCACGATATACACCACTAGCTGAACTATATTGTATAAGTTTACTACTGTGCAAGAGGAGAAAAAAAACAAACCTAATACAGGACCAAGTTACTATATTGTTAATTTAATACCTGTACCTAATGTAGGATCAATTTACTCAAATATAAGAGGAGGTTCTTTCCTCCAATCAACATTCACACACAAGGGAATCTCATTAAAATACACTGCCTAGTGGTAAAAAAAAAAAAAAAAAAAAAAAAAAAACTTCCTATTAGTAAACTACTACCAAAAGCAGCACATTTTCAGTAATAGAAACAACTATGAAGTTGATTAAATGCAGCCAACACTGAGCACGACTATAGAAAATATGGCCCATACAGGTCAAACATACTAATGGGAACTTACCATGAGGACAGGCTAGTACAGGGTGGCCATATGTCCCGGTTTGACTGGGACAGTCTTGGGTTCTGTAGGCCAGTCCCAGCCAGTTGGTCAAAAGTCCCAGGTCGGAATCTGGCGGGTGGCATGGTACATCAGACAGGCAGGTAAGTAGGCACCACTGCCGCTGTGTGGAGACAAGGAAATGTAGGGACCTCGGACATGCCATCTTAGGGTGACCACATATCTGCCCACCTTGCTCTGGAGTAGCAGTGGTGCCTGCCAATATTTATTTCAAAGTCACTGTTTTCAAATTTGCTCCTCACTTTCATGTGCTCAGGGAGAGCAAGATCTGACAGTAAGCAGAGGTAGGGGGAAGAAGTTGAGGGGAGCAGAGGGCAAGGGGACCAACCTCCAGATTTATTTTCCCTGCTCTAGCAGTGGGCAGAGGATAAATTCAAGGCAAACCTCCAATAATTAAATTCTATACCTGGAAAATTATAACAAATTTATACATTTTCTATATATAGTATCTAATTATTGGGGGGGGGGTTGTTTTCTATTCAGGGTCATCTTGTATGAAAGTAAATACAGTAATATGTACATAGTCCAACAAGGAATAGTATTTTAATGCAAGTGTATAAGTTTAGTAAACAAGAGTAAAAATAATATTGTTACTTTTAAATAACTGCAAAAACTGTATCCAGTACAGTAATAAACATAAAAAGAGGGCAGGGACAGAGATACTTTGATAACATTTTCTGCAAAAGGTAATACTGAAAGGCCACCTTTGGCTTGGGAACTGTGATTTAAATATCACTGTAAAAGATTAATCACTTGCACAATATTAAAGTATAACGATGAAGGGTTTTGTTATAGAACATACTTTATCAATTTCAACTGCTTATATTTTTAAGAACACAAAACATTTAGTTTCAACTAGTTCAGTTTTAAGTCATTTGGTTCTAGAACTACAAAAGCTTTAGCAACCTCATTAAAGAAAATCGATATCCTGGATCCCTGTAATAAAGGACCAAAACCTTTCACTTTCATATTTGGCATGGCAGAAAGATACAGAATAAAAAGGGAGGAAATACCCAGCAGTTCAAGGGCCCACAGGACCACTCTTTTCACATATTTTTCATTTTCACTGCATTTCTGGGGCCAAGGAGCAGAGATGATAGAAAAAGGCAGATTACTCTTGTTATTTAGATGTGCCACACTCACCCCATAATATTTACACAATAATCTGTCACGTATTTTGTGTGCCACTGTATTTTCTGTAATACAAAAAGTACAATAACATTCAGAAAAATAAGTCCAAATTGTTAAAAAAAGACAGCTCTGTCATTTCTTATGACTATTCATAGTTGGGAGCCACTCTTCAAAATTACTATTGTCAAAAAACACAACCCTGTATATGGACAAGTTGCCAGGAAAAGTTAAATTCTTATGATTATCCACAGCCTTTCAAAGCCCATCAAGTCATTCTCCCTTTGCTGCTGTACTAATTAGTCAAGCCTATCACTGGATCTCTGGAGTGCAGTATTCATGCTGTAAACTATGTCTCATTAGTATCCTTGAACGTAGGCTTGAATTGCAGAATTTAAGTTTCTAAATATATGATAAAAAACAGAACAGGTTTAGAGTAAGAAATAAAATGTTGCTTATCAACCTTCAGGCTAAGAGAAAGATTTTCCAAAGGAGTATAAAGACAAAAGAGCTGGTACCACTAGTTTTTCCTTACTGCAGGCTGAGAATTTTCTAATTTAGTATCTAGTTAAACTTGAGGGCACAAGAACTGAGGATCAGTTATTGATAAGGTAAATAAACAAATAAATAAAAATCAATTTTCAATAAAATTTAATCAACTTCTTAAATTCCCAATAAGAATAAGCAAAAAACCCCCAAAACCCAAAACTTTTCACAAGGCTTTAAAACTATTCATCCTCCAACTGTTTTATAATTAGATGATGGTGTAGTAGCACATACTGGTTTTACTGGCACAGCTTTTTTGTTGGCTGAGGACAATTGTAAATTGCCAAGACATATATATGAAATGATATTCTCAAAAAAGTACTCTTTTAAAAGCTACAAAGCCATACTCCACTACATCATCCTGAGTTACGTGGATGCCACATATACATAGTTTAAAATAATTTTCTGCAATATTTTTTATTTTCACACAGTCAGAAAAGCCAATCATCTTAATTACAATGGGTATATATGTACAAGAAAAATGAAACCAATTTTATGGGGGGAGAAGAGGGATCACAGGATTACACCATTCAGGTCATCTCACTTTACATAGAAAGTCAAGATTCCAGAGTGTAAATGATAGCTTCCATCTTGTACAAATGAGCCTTTGAGAAAAAAATTCAAACACAGATTTGTTGAATTAAGTGGAACCTGGTGACCACTTATGGCAGCAACTAAGAATACCTTGTCTGGAAGGACAGGTAGGGATCTATGGGGGAACCTGCCTTCTCACTGGGCTGATAGTAATCAGAAAGGCCCTGTTCATTACATGATAATGCTGTAATAAATAGAATAATGCCAGTGGCCCAAAGAGTGCTTCCATATGAGCTGCAAGAGCTAGACTGTGGTTCCACTGTAGGATCAAATCTTGGAAGTAACTTTGTCCAATCCTACAAAAATCTTGGGGAGAGAAAATACCATCTCATAGGTAAATAATGACCTAGGTGCACTTTATTAGTGCCAGGTCCAAAGCCCCTGGTTCTTCCTATCACCTGGCTGTCTGAAACTAGTAAAGCAAACCTTTTCTGGACTTGGAAAGCAGATTCTCTGTGAAAGAAGCCTCTCACACTTGGATGCCATACCTTGCCACACTGACTTAAAATCTTCCATCTCAACCTGAAAGATTGCAAAGAATAATATTTTCTTCCCAATAGTGTAGTCTTTTAGGCTCCTTCCTTGGCTGGGTTTTGTTTTGCTTCTGGAATGTTCTTAAGTTGCAGGGTTTTCTTATCTACTGTCCCCAATATCAAGGATAGGGTTGATGAGGTATAGAAATGTTTTACCCAAATATTTTACCAATAAGAAATATTGACCTATTTTTGTCCAGCTTATACAAGGTGGGGGGCAGGCATGGCTATACATTCTTGCTGGGTTTATAATAGCCTCCTTTAGGATACAGCCATTTTCCCGCTGATTCTAACTGCATATTGTCCATCAAATTATGTGTAGGCTCCTCCATAGGGATTTGAATTGACTGAAGACAGGTTCACCCACATGCTGCTGGGGACAGGAGGAGCCCAGCCAAGTCTGCACCGGCCAGCAGAGGCGGTGGCTACTCCTCTTCCCACACGCACTGCGTCGGCAACATCAAGCTGACACGGTGCGTGTGGGAACCTTGTCCCTTCCCCGCCCCTTCAGCAGCCATTAGGAAGCTGCTGAAGGGTTGAGGGAGGGACAAGAGGTGGGAACAAAAGTAAACAGTGTTTCTTTTTGTTTCCCATCGCAGCACCAGGGGCCTCAGAAAACAGCTTGGCCAGATGTTGGACAAGCCTGGCATACAGGGAGATGGCCCTGAGGACAGGAGGGTAAGAAACCATGGTGTCCAGCAAAGGTATGAACCCCGAAGGGTCCAAGGGGAGCCCTGGGGGGGGCAGCACACCACGGGGAAAAGAAAGGAGAAGAGAAACTAAACAAAAACAACTTACCGGCAGCAGGAAGCACGGCGGGGATCGCAGCAGAGCGAAAAGCGGCGGGGGGTCCCGCGCGGCTCATTAGCCATGGTTTATTTAAAGGGGAAACAGCTGGGGAAGCGGGGGAGGAGAACCAGCGCGGGAGAATAAGAAGGGAGAGCGAGTGGGCAGAAGGGGAGGAGAGGTGGCAAGAAAGCGTGGGGAGAAGAGCTCCAGAGCCCACTAGGAAGGTGGAGGAGCTGGAGAACGGTGCTGCAGCCTCACGGGAAGAATCTGAATTCTGCCCAGGGGAAGACGCTGCCGTCGGGCTTGACAAGACCCAGGTGTCTCGACTGCATATAACCCTGGGGCGCGAGGAGAGTCGAAGTTGAAGGCTTCATTAGAGAGGACGACGGACATAGGAATTAAGAGGGAATCCTCAAAGGAAAGAAGGACTGAGACACGACGGTGGGGATACAGGACCTCGACCAAAATTCGTGAGCCGAATATCCCCTTGATAGGGAGCGTAGCTTATTTTGTGGGAGGTGATCCCTTAAGCCTTGTGGTTAAATTAGCATTTTTTTTCTTTCTTTCACTACTAGTGTGGTTTGTTTGTGTTGGCCTGGATCTCTGTATTATTGTTCAGGGCTATTGAGTTAGAGGGAACGTAGGATCCTACAGGTTAGGCTGGCCGAGAAGGAACCAGGACTTCCGGGGCCCCTGCGTGAGCCTAGTTGGCACCCAGTAGGGTCCCTCATCAAGCGGAGGGCCAGCCGGCAGCAACACCTATAGCACACTGCTGAGGCAAGGTCTAGGGCGAGGTGCAGGGGAGGTGGAGCCTCGCGAAGAGCATCGCACTTCGACCTTGGGGAGGTAGCCAGAGTCAGGTGGCCATCCCCTCCACCACTGAAATATCATCGAAGTCATGGCAGGCGGGATACAGAGGGGGAGTACGCCTGAAGCGGAAGACCGAGGACTACTCCCTTAAGAGACAGAGCGGAAGGTTACCACCAGGCCCCTGGGCAGGGCAGCAAGGGACCGAGTAATCAAACTAACATACTTTCCCATCTTTTGTATTTCAATAAAATGTGGAATATTAGAGTACAGCTTTCCCTCAATTTATGTGGTAGATGCAGTCCCCCCATCGCAGCAGTCCAACCTGAGTGCCAGGAAGCCTAATGCCACTGTTGGCCCTAGCCTGCACCAGTCACTGGCCTCAGCCTGCTCTTGTCCGGCTGCAGGCAGCTACCTGCCCCTGCTTCAGCCCCGGGAGTGGTGGACATCATCTGCTTGCAGCCACTGAACTATGCCGTACTGGGGGGGGGTCCAGGGCATGATGCCCTGGGGGAAGCGGAGCCCTGGGGGGTTCAGGGCATGGCACAACCCAGTGGCTACAAGCCGCTGGCATCAGCCACTCCCAAAGTAGCTGCAGCAGGGGCTGCAGTGAGTGGGGCTCGGCCCCACAGCCCTTTCCCCTCCCCTTGCCCCTCTTCTTTCCACCCATGGCCCTCACAGACTTACGTGCTTGGGGGAGGTGAGAGTGAGCCTATGCCAATCACATAACAGTGAGTTTACCTTTTGTATGATGAATTTCAGGTATAAAAAGGGTCATTGCATAAGAGCGAATTCGCATAAATCAAACCAGCATAAGTCGAGGAAAACCTGTAAATCCATGGAAAATGGACTGGCGGGCACAGAGCAAGTCAAGCAGTCAAATGTATGCAGTAGGTGCATTTTATCATAAAGATTTTGCCACCCACCACATGTGTGGTATATGTAGGACATGCACACAGAACTGAAATGTTTATTTTCAAACCTTGCCTAAAGAAAAATTTATAAAGAAGCATAGTAGGACATTATTCAAAAAATAAAACACTTAAACAATATCTCTTTCTTCTGTAACGACAACCATCTCAGTCATATCTTCTGTGTTATTCTTCCGTTAACAGAATTAATAGAATATTCAGTATGATTCTATTACACCACCTTCCCTGAATCTTTTAGAGCCTTTTTAAATCATTATTCCCAGTAGTTTTTCTCTTTGCAATTAGCATTTCAAACTAAAGTTAGATTCCTAATGTTTTTAAAACTCACTTGGAGATACTACTGGTTTATTTCACATATATATTGTTAAACATCTCAAACCTTCAAAAAAAATCAAGAAATCAGGAAACAAAACAGACTTTTCCTATCCTTTGTGTTACAGCTGAAGGTGTAACCACAGTTCTCAGGCTCCCAGATAAGGGTCATTTGGGATACTTTGTACAACAGGTTAAGACAAGTCCAGAAAGCTTTACCACATGGCTTTAAATATGAAAGCCAAATTGTTCAGCTTCCTTTGAAAGAATGTTACCTGCATGTCTAAATTAGATTCTTCAGCCTTTTTTTTTTTTTTGTCAATAAATACTTCTGGTCTTGTAAAACCAGAATTTAAAAAAAAATCTTCAGTTCAATCAGAAGTTTTTTAAGTATTAGTATTTTTAATTTTAAAGAAAATTTTACAACACTCTCTATACTAGAAGCTTTACTTGAATGTCCCATCCATTTACAGTTTATTTTTATTAAAAATTATGACTGGAGTATTTGAATAGGATGTAAACTAATGCACTGGTTTCCTCCAAAAACTTTCTAACAACTTTCGTTACTTTGCTGATGTTCATGGCTTTTCAGGCACCAGAGATAATCATTGCTATTCAAAATCCAATAGACTTAAAAGTGAAACAAACAAAAAATTAAGTTAGTTTCACTTTGCTGCACATCAGTGAAGTCAGGAGCAATGGTAGAGGCAATTCACAGACTGGTAGAACGGCAGAGCTGGAAGGGATCTCACGAGGTCATGCAGTCCAAGCCCCTTCTCAAGGCAAGATCATTGCTACAGACTAGATTGAAGGACTCAAGAAGAGAGGATGCAGGAAAAATAGCTTAAATACAGACCAGCCTTGTGGCAGCCAACAGGTTCTGTACTGTTGGGAACAATTAATTCTTTTATCATTGGCAACCAGATTGGTATGAATGAAGGAAGGAGCAAAGAGGCTTCAAAATTATATCAAATCCCTATCAGCCACAAGCAACAAAGAAAAAGGGATCAGACATAGCAGCTAGGTAAAGATCACAGCACCATCCATTCCCTCTGCCATAAAAGTGAGAGGTCTTGGCTCCTATCCCAGGCACTACCCCTTGGAGAGTAGGGCCATTTTTCTTAGGCTATGCTCTTCACTGTCAAAAAAGCTAGGATGTTATACCAAGGCAGCTAATGTGGATTGTCTATCTTACTGTTGAAATTAAAAGAAGTAATTTTTTTTATCTTCATGTAGCAAGATAAGGTCAACACTATTACCCTCCATACATTCACCCACAATGTACTGGATTATCTGGCAACTATATATCAGTGCCATAAAAACAGGCATCCCATAAAGACACAAATCTACTTGAAGAGTGACTCATAAATCCAGAAAAAAATAAGAACTCTTTTTTCTGTCAGTATAAATTTACTTAAGGCTCAGCAAAATCAGATCTACTCTATCAATGAATATTCAAGATACCATTCAACACTTGTTGAATCCCAAGTGGAAGTAAGTTAGTATATATAAAAGAAAAAACAGGCTATCCATCTTACATAGTAGAATTCTGGGAGTATATCTGAAATGAGGAGAGAGCATTCACACTAGTCACCACCCCATGGCTGTACTTTTAAAAACAATCTTATTCCAGCATTCTGGAATTTTTTTTGCTACTGCGTAAATAAGGAAAACAACAGCATCTTGAAAAACGTTCACTTTGCGGCTTCTGAATTATCAAGCATTGGGTTAAAATCTTTTAGTAAATTGACATTAGTCAAAGCAGCAGAGGAAATTAAAACATAAGGGTAACAAAACTTTTGTCCAGGCAGGTAAAAAAGACCTTGAGAAGCTTATTGTTCTCATCTGATGCTGCTGGTAATGGCTTGCTTTTCAATTAAAAAATAATCTAATGCAGCTGTGTGGCCATAGGAAACACTGGAAAGAGAGAGGTCACTATTCCAAATAGGTTCTAAATATAACAACCCCATTCTTTCCTTCCCCACTTTTAAAGTTAAATTATACATAAAAGAAATAATGTGAAAGCTTTTTCTATTTAGTTACCTTTACTAAACTAGGATTATAGAAAACTAAAGAAGGTAATATAAGCATTTACATTTTTAAACCAACTGCTTGCAGCAGATCCTGTTTTGCATAATAGTGAACAAAATCTAATGATTAAAAATAACAGTTGGACTCAGCTTTTCTTCAGATCAGGCAACTTACGTTTCTAAGAAAACATACATCCCTCTCTATGCTATAGGCCAGAGCTATTAATGTAATAGTGCAAGACTGCCAAGTCAAGCCAGTTGGCCTCCTGTTGCTGATTCAGAATTTGATAAAATAGGACAAAGACACTGTCATTTTTCATTAGGAAATGCCAGCTCAGCTCAAGCAGTTTGTGACTCAGTGTAGGTTCAGAGTTTCTGGGGTGGGTCAGTCCCACAATACAGAGGTTATATACTGCCGGGGTTGTGGCAAGACACACAGGTTCTGCAACAACATCCTTCCTCTAAGGCCAATATGAAACAAAAAAAAGTGAAGTTAACACACTTAACATTCTGCAAAATAGTGTAATAACAGCGGAAATCCGAACTACAGAAGCTTAGGACAGTCCAAATCTCTCAATTCACTTCTTTTAAAAGTAAGAATTCACTTTTTTTTTTAAATAGGAGTTTTAAACAATCATCATATATCATAATGGTCACTGACCTAAGTTTCGCTTTAAGTGAAGTCTCCCATTAACTGAAAATTAAGCATCCTATTGTCTGATCAGTAAACAGTCCTGATTAACCATTATTTTTAAATGACAGCCCAACAAACCTGCTGCAATGACTGTACTGGACGCGAATTCTACAGTTCCATGTACTGTATCCTTGCTCAGTGTGGCACTAGTGCACTACAAGTGCTTATACACGTGGGGAAGGAGGCTTTAATTAGAGCGGCTCCAAGAGCCACTCTAATAAAAGTGTCCAGAGCATCACAGGTATCAGCATCCTTGAGCTGAAAAAATGGCGGCAGGGGCACTTTAGCTAAAGCTTGAACAAGCTTTAATTAAAGCACCCTCATCACCATTCTTCATTGCAGGGACGCTGCAGTCTTCTGGACCATGGTAATTACCATGTTCCAGCAGACTTGATTAATCTTACAGCACATCAGAGCAGCACATTGGAGCAGCCTTGCTGTATGTGTATAGGCGCCCTACATGTTTACTTGTGGAGTTGTATTTTAAAACCAACTAAGAGGGTCATCATTCATCATATACTGTTCCTACTAGTGCTCATTCCTTGGACAATCTAGCACTCCTCCTGCAACAATGGGGACTCCTGGAAATCAATACCAATTTTTTAAAGACCTGCACATTTTCAGTTACTCTGCTCTCAATTATGGGTTGCTCTTTTCTATTTTCTCAGGCTTTTTCAGTTATTCTGTGCATAATATTAAAACCTACACAACAAGCTAGTCCGGTATCATACACATTTAAAGTTTATAAACATTTACATAGTTTTGAAGAATCTCTATATTGAGAAAGAAAAGGTTCCATTTACTCATAAGAAGATTTTGATAAGTTAGTGGTAGCAGCTCTGAGACTACCATTTTACATTCTATTTGTTTCACTGCTTGTATTAACTTGTAAAGATGAAAAATATAGCACTGTTAACTTCTGCATTAAAAAACCCAACATATTGTGTTGCAAATTTTTTTTTCTCAAATGTTTGGGCTTTTTAACCTTAGCAACATCATTTTAATTTATTAAAAAACCCTTTACCACAGGAAAATATGCAAGTAGACAGCAGCAATATTTCAGTCGTTGTTAATTATTATAAAATTACTTTGTGTATATTTATTCTGAAACATAAATTGAGAACATGGAATTATAGTCTTTTCTTATTTGCCAAAAATCTGAGATTTTTTTTAAAACCCTTGTATAGAAAGAGTTGAAATAGGCCTGAGGCTCTTTCAGCGCTTTTTCCAAAGGCAATTTGGAAAGGCATAAACACAAGAAAATGCCATGAAAAGAAAAACAACTCCATGCTTACAATGGAAAATGTCATATCTACTTTTTGCCACCAACAACTCTTGAAAATACTAAGAATATAAGAGGTGCCATACTGTAGTGGAGACTAACCTTTTTGGCAAGTGTGCCACCGGTAAATCCAACACCCTTCCTAATTGCCACTTTGATCCCCTTCCCATGCCAAATCTACTGCTTTGCTTTCTTCTCCCTGCCCTGTGTTCCTGATGTGCTGCTCTGCTTTGTGCTCTCTCTCCTATCTGTCACTGTGTCCCCTGGTCCCTCCCCAATCTGCCATATTCCACAGAAGCTGCCCATACCACAGCCTGGCCACCCCTGTAACGGTGGGTCAGATTCAAAGGTCCATCTAGCCCAGTATCTCACAGCAGCACAGCGTGGATGTTAAGAAGAGAATTAGTCCGGGACCGACCTTCTGGGACCACTTAGTTTCTTGTCCTCCTTCCCTAACAGCTGCCATCTTTGGAAATCTTTATTTGGAGGCTGTAGCCCATCTCACATAAATTCTGTCTAACCTTCTTTTGAACCTGGTTAATTATTCGCCTCTGCAACATCTTGTACAACATCTTGTGGCAATGCATTCCACAAGTTACTTATACACCATGAAAAAAACCTTCCTTTTATTTTAAATTTGCTTCCTAATAATTTCATTGCATATCCCCTAGTTCTCATACTGTGAAAAATGGTAAAAAGTATAACCCTATTTACTCTACCCATGCCATTCATTATTTTATAGACCTCTATCCTATTCCTCCTCAGTCACCTTTTCTCTGAAAAGTCCTAGTCTATTTGCTCTCCCCTTACAAGGAACCATGGCTCTGCTCTTTCTTTTTATCTTCTCTGTGCCTTGTCTAGTTTTACTATATCCTTTTGGAGTTGAGGGGAGGACTAGAACTGCAATCACTATTCAAGGCATGGGCATACAGACTAGCCACAGACTTCTGTTTTCACTTCCTTTCTTAAGAATGTTAGGGATTGTATTTGCTATTTTTGACTGCTGCTTAACAATGGGCTGATCTTTTCAGAGAAGTATCCGCAAGTTTCCTATGTCTGGCAGTGTTTCAGGCAAAGCAAACTTCTTCCTGTACAGTCATTAAGTGTTCCATACATGAGGGGTGTCAAACTCATCAGGCCCTGTTGGCCAAATGAATACCATGGGGCCAGCCCACAGGCTGGATGAATGGTGTAGAACCAGTCCACAGGCCAAAACAGGCCCATAGACCAGTCCTGCATGCTAGAACCAGCAGGCAGCAGGGCAGGTCTGGCACAGGTACTACAATCATACAATCTCACCCCAGCCCCGTGATATGTGTACCTGCCTCGTGCACTGCATGCCCCCACACTGGTCCCATGCACTGCATGCACCTGCCCTGTCCCACATGCCACGTCCAGTGTGTGCCTAAATCCTGATCCTAAACAAGCTGCATTCAGGCCAAACCTTAACCTTACGTACAGAACTCTAAGAAGGCAGAGCCAGCTAATTTCCAATTAATTCAGTGCCAAACAGTCTGAAACATCCCTCATTGCATTGCATTGCATCAGGTCTCAGGTAATTATGCAGGGGAAACCTTAAGAAATGGATACCCACAAAGTATTATCACTTATAACTAACTGAAAAGACGTTCTTCTTCTTTAATCTGTGACTGGAAGCTCCAGGTTCCCAGCCCCTTGAAAAATCAGGTACAAAATGTCAGCAGGGGAGTGCCTAAAAATTTGTGCAAATGTTGGCCTTAAACAGAAAATGTGATTTAAAGTTACAAAAGACTTGCAGAGGGACTCACCAGCATACTATAGCACTGGAAACTATTTTAAGTCACTTTCAACTGATTCAACTTCAAGTTGACAATACTACTTTAGAAATAAAAACAAACAATAATCATGCTTATTAAAAGCTATTTTGACTGATTCCATAAAAATTCTGTAATGTTAACTTCTACATTTTGAAAAGTTACAAAAACACAATAATACAGATAAGACCACACCCAGGAAAAATCATACATGTTGTTTGATTCATTTCATACACACATATTCTTCCCAAAATAAAAAATGTTATCCAAAATAAAGTCTGCAATTCAAAAATTCACAAGAACACGGTAATTGCACATCCTACACCCAACTACTACTATATTGTATGTTAAGACACCTTAAAATGCCCTTTAGACACAGAAAACTTATCAAATATACCTGCACATTTATAACTAGCCTATTTAGGGTTACCGTATTTCTGGTTCCAAAAAAGAAGATACCTGTTGAGGGGCAGACCTCACTCCCAACCCACAGCCCCCTGGCCCTGCCAGTATCACTCGCTCCACATCTGTAGCCCCCATCCCTGCTGCTGCCTCTCACTCCAGAACTGCAGACCCCTGGCCTTACTCGTGCCCTTCAGTCCCAACCCACAGCCCTCCACCCCTGGTGCTGACCCTCACTCCTGACCTGCAGATCCCCAACCCTGCCAATGCCCCTCATTCACAACCCACAGTCCCCTACTTCCCACCCCCTGCTGGTACTCCCCTACTTCCCACCACACTCCCAAGCCACAGCCTCTCCAGCCCTGCTCGTTCCCCTCACTCCCAACCCACAGCCTCCTGCTCTCCCCAGCCCTGCTGGAGGGGGCTCCCAGCTGCCCCCGGCTCAGAGCGCAGTGACTCCAATTCATGTGTGGCAGTGGTACAGGTTAGAGAGAGGAGGAGGGGAGGCCTGTGGCACCTCCTGCCCTGGGCTGGGTCTCCTACACTGCACCAGGTGGCCTGCCCACAGCCCCGCTACCCCCAGGGCACGGTCTCCTGACTGCCCCATGCCTGTGAGCACAGACACTGGCCTTGGTGCCTCCAACCCAGCCACAGAGCTTCCAGCTTCCCCCACATGACCCCCGTGCCCCCTTCTCCCACTAGAGGGGCAGGTACCTCTGCCCTGCCCACCCTGCTCAGCCGCAGCCTAGCGCCAAGACAGCTTCCCCCCAGCACTGCCGGCCCCCTTCACACACCCATACCCTCCACACACCCTTGCTACCCCTCCCGCCCCGACAGTCCCCAAGCCCTGAGCCTCCAACCCCTCTCCCCATAGACTTACTTGCATCCAGCTCATGAAGTTGTTCCCACCACCCTTCCTGGCTGCATGTTGGCCACATGCGCGTGCGCACAAACACACGCACGCACACACACCCCTTCCCCCGCTCCCACCAGTGGAGCACAGCAAAATCCCAGACATTGGTTCACATTTTAAAAAACTGCCAGGACGGAGATCAGGGGATACAAAAAGAGGACACATCCAGGAAAACCCAGATGTATGGTAACCCTTAAGACTATTATACAATTTTAATGAGACCAAACGAACTTCAAAAAACAAATTTACTTTCTGCCAAGATATCCAACGTTAAAGGTTGAGAAAATTCTGAATTCAACAAATGTGCTGTCTGCCATTTCGCCTACCAAAATATGCTCAAGATGTGATTATTTCCTCCTCTCTGGTCTCAGTGCTAGCAACTGCACTATATATTTGAGTCCATTCAAAATGCTGTTGCTACTTTCCTGGCTTGTCACTCATACCACCCACTTTCCCTCTACCATTTCTTTCAATAGTTTCCACTCTTCTATATCACATGAACTTCTTGTCCTTACCCTCAGATCCCTTCCCAGTTTGGCTCCACTCCAGCTGTCAGACCTACCATCTTACTGAAGTTAATACCTGCCTTCATTCAAATGACGATACCAGCTTTAATCATCTTATTCTCACAAGCACATTTACCCTTTCTCCTGAGCTACTCCTTACTTAAGAGAAAATTAGAGTTTCTGCTATGATTTATACTGCAAGAAGATGGCCCAAAGGAACTAATTTAAACCCACATGAACAAAGGGCTTTTCAAAATCAGGATTCAACTTGTCATTACATAAAGCAATTCAGCAAGTTATTAAGATATATAGCATCTTCAAACCTGACCCCTCTTTCTCCCCCACTGGATTCCTAACATCATGGCACCTGAGCACATTTGTTAAGATTTCAGAAAGTTTAACCCAATGTGTCTACATATTTGCTTATAAAGGAGCTTAGTTTTGCACTATGACATTTGCAGTCTTAACTCTAAACTTTGCAGTTGCATGGTATGTACCTACACACCTCTGTCAAGCCTAAGCCTGGTGGCTAGGATGTAACCAGTGACTCTCAGCCAGGGTGCCAAACAGCCTGAAACATCCCTCCCAGGCAGAAGGAGAGGTCTTGGAGGGTGCTGCCAGGGGCGAGATCAGCAGATAAGTGCAGGCTCTGCCTGGATGATCCCCCACCCCCACTACTTACCCCCTCTGCAAGAAGGTAAGCACTCTGTCCTCCTTGCCACCGGGCTTCTTCCCCTGCACCAGTGACCTCAGGTAACCCTGGGGCCACTTGACCTTAAGTAACCCCAAGCCTCAGTTCCTCAACCAGCTTCTCTCTAGTCCACTGGTTCTAATCCTGGTTCTGTCAGCTTTCACTCCATATACTTCAACTCTCTCTCACCTTAACCTACCCCCAAGTACCCCAAACACACACATACATTCTGTACCAAGTTAGGAACCGACCTGTGTGTATGTAGGTGGTTTGTGTGTGAACTGGTGAATATATATATCATTGCGTGTACGATATACATATTAGTGATCCGTGTACGTGTACTGGGTGTGTGGGTATTAACAACTGATTGTTGTCTAATTTTTGGTGTGTGTAGTGTGTATGTGCTTGAATTGGTAATAGGTATGAATGTGCCTAGGCTGGTAATCTTGGATGTGTATGTGCCTGAGTTGGTAGTGTATGTGTGTATATGCACCTAATTGATTTTTGAGTGTGTGCATGTGCAGTTGTACACCATGCCCTGTGTACACCACAGTCATCATGGTGTGACCAGTGGGGTCCCCAAGGCTCTGTCCTTGGACCCATATTGTTCAACATCTTCATTAATGATGTGGACATTGGAGTCAGAAGCGGACT
>NW_017728913.1:26178242-26184839 GCF_001723895.1 Crocodylus porosus | reverse complement strand
ACATAAGGAAGAATTTCTTTACTGTCTGAGCCCCCAAGGTCTGGAACAGCCTGCCATCAGAGGTGGTTCAAGCACCTACACTGAACACCTTCAAGTTGCTTATCTTGCTGGGATCCTATGATCCCAGCTGACTTCCTGCCCTTTGGGCAGGGGGCTGGACTCGACGATCTTCCGAGGTCCCTTCCAGCCCTAACGTCTATGAAATCTATGAAATAAATCTATGAAATAAATTAGTTTTAGAGGTTATGAAGGGGAGCCTCAAGTCAAAAAGGGTTGAGAACCACTGATATCAATATAATACTTTTATATGTTGCATGTTCAGAGGTTCTTTTTACCAGCTCCCAATGGGTGCCCTAGTAGAGGTTAAATATGACACTTGTTTAAAAAGATGAAATTAAAATAACTACAGTATCTCGGCCCAAAATCTCAAGGGAATGGGAAGGAATTCCAGAGGTCCCCAGATGTGAGGGAAATTGGTGGAAGTGAGACAGCCCTGATTTAAGTTATAGGTTATACTAGATTATCATACTAAAATGAACTAAGGACTTTACTCTGAATCAGAATGACATGATTGGAAAAAAAAAAAAAAAAGATAAAATCCCTTTCCCCTAATCTGGACCAAATCTTATAATTTATGGATCAGTGCGAACTGGGTATACCATTCCCAGCATTCTGTTCCACATCAGCACATTTTTATCTTATAACAGATGTCTAACAAATACATTCTTCTATTAACAAACATGTGAACTATCAGCACCCTAACTGAAAACAGTGGCCAACTAAGCAGAGCAGCCTGGGTCTGACAGCAACCAAGACAACCTTTTTTCAGAGAAACGTACAAGCCCTGAAGTTGGCAATTTAAGACTAATTTGCTTAGGGGGATTTTTTCTTCACAATCTTCTATTAACTTAACAGAAATTTATAGCACAAGTGTATCCTTACCTAAACTTCTGCTGTCTTTTTAATATTTACAATCATAATACTAGATAGTCTTGGCCATAACAAGGTGAGAGAAGCAATTTAAAAGGCCTAGGACTGCTGTGAATTTGACTCAACATATTTTGTTTGGACAGTTATTTCAAATTATTTCTGTTTGGTTACCCAAGGTTGTAGGCTTTTAGACTTTTCAGGACAACTCTCTTTTATCCCATTTCTATTTGAGGTCTTTCAGTACTACCAAAACATAAATAATAGATAGCCAGTCCTTTTTTGGATTCCTGTTAAATTATATGATAGCCTGTGGAGATCTACTGTGTAATTGTCTGCAAAATTACCTCCTTTTCAGTTCTAAACTTGCGTTCAGTTAGAATGAACTTGGTCCTCTACTGTCAGAAAGGAAGTAAAGCACCTGATTTTTTCACATAACTTGAATTAAAGGGCACATAAAAGGTAATGGTCCCAATTTTGTCACTTTCTTCATATGTAAACTTTCCATCCCTCTAATCATTCTTATCTTTAGTCTCCAAAAGCTTTCCTGTTTCAGAAGTCTTTTGAGGAAGGGCAAGTAGTAGTAAATACAAATTTTCAGGTAAGAGCATACCAACAATTAATGATAATAGCACAGTAAGATTTTCAGTACTATTGTCTGTACAGTTGTTCTCAACCTTCTGCCCTCAAGGGCCCAGTGAGTGGTTTGTGGCCAATCCACAGGCTGAATCCGGAGTGGGGTTGCCACACAGGGTCAGTCTATGAATAAATTCTGGTGTGCTGGCTCTACCCTGCACGCCAGCCTGACTCTGCATCCCAGTTATGGCTACAGAGCAACTCTACTCCCTGAAGCAATTAAATGCGCAGGGCCATGCCATCCAGCCCACAGGGCTCCCTACCAGTCTGGAACTTTGGCAGTGGGGGAGTAGTGGCAGCACTAATAGCCACTACAATTAATACTACCACAATTCCCCCAGCACCAAATTTCCAGATCCATGGGCAGCCCTATGGATTGGATGACATGGCTTTGCGCACTGGAGGTTGAGAACCATTACTTTATAACATTCCTGGCTGATCTAGGATACAAGATTTATGTAGCAGAATGAGCTCTCAACATTTGCTACTTCTGCTCTGAGATGGTTTATTAGCATTCTACTCCCTCCTGTGTGTGTGTGTTTACAATACAGACTGGGAAAGTGCATTATTTAACCCTGGCTTTAAAAAAAAATTAAGATCTATTTTTAGATAGCTGAAATTCTCCCTAAACCAGCATAGTGTAATCTAGATTTTTCTTCTACTGAAAGAATAATGCAAGGCTTTTTTTTATAAAAAGCAGAGTTATCATGCCCTTGGTTTAAAAGCAATGTTTTAGACTAGTAGCTAGTGACCAGAATAAATAATTTTATCAGGAAATCTGAACTAAGGCTGATAAAAAGCCATTTCAGAAGAGTAGTAACAACTATAAAATTTCTTGCTACGATATTTAGAAACATTATTCAGGTAAGTTTAGCTCAGTAATACCCACAGCAGTCACTGGAAAAAAGACTGAGATACGTGCTTTGTAGTACATGAGCATCAGTTTCTCTCCTACTTCCAAAAAGCCGTTACTAATCTGTAAGATATATAGTTGCAATTGAATTCTAACATGCACCTGTGCTTAACCTGAAAACAACTCTACAGAAGAAGTACATTCGGAGTTGCCAGTGCAAAGTATGCTGACTGCTAATTTGGTTAGACTGCTGTTTACCTAGTTTTATTAAAACTCAAGATTTTGGGGAGCTAAGTAATTCTATTTCTAAAAGTAGTTCAATACATGCCACTATCCTCTTCTTTCAAACACCCAATACTTGCTGAATTACCTCTTTCCTTTGAATCACTATAAAATGAATATTATTTTATCCCTCAAAACAAAACATTTAAAGTGTTGATAACCTTCTATGTTTAGTCAAACTTTTTCCCCCTTTCCTTCTATTTTAGTGCCCTGTTTAGTGCTTCTGTTGTTGCTCAGTTGATAAAAATTCATGACAAAGTTATCACACTACTTTTTTAAACGTACTCAAGGCATAAATAAGGAAAAGGTTAAAAAGAAAACACACGCACCCATAGACGGATGTGACGCTGCACAGGTACAACTAAATAATTAATTAGGAAACAGACCATTCATTGCAGGCAGTGATGTGAAGAAAGGAACAATTTAAGATTGAAATCTCATGCTAAATTAATCAGCCTGGGAGTTTGGGAACAACAGGTAATATCTTGTTACTTGCAGAATTAGATTGTTTGATAGAATAATTTTTAGAACAGAACCGCACTTCAAATCCTCCTGCCAGTGACAATGAAGACACTTCATCCCCTCTTGGTTAGTTTATTGTTTCTTTTTAAACCTTCTCCAAAACCGATATGTTCCAATAGCACCAAGCGTCCCAAAACTGAACCTAGGGCCACTAATCTGGGTTAGTCGCAAACGTGATTTTATCCAATTCGAGCTACTCCTCGCTTAACGTCATGCTTATGGTCTTGAAAAATGTGACTTCAAGCAAAACAATACTAAGTGAATCCAATTACGTCACCAGCAGCTGGCAGCCAAACAACATTACAACCAAACACCGCACAACTTTAAATGAGCATGTCCTCTAATAGATCAGGGACGTAATAATGAAACAACATTAACCGGAACGATGTTAAGTGAGGAGTACCTGTACATAGGTCTCCCACCACCGTGAATCTGTTTGGATTCCTGTAACAATTCCCTTGATCTCTTTCATCTTCCAAGTTAAATGCAATACCTTTTACTGTTTGTATGTTAAAAATTAAGAGTATAAATTTGCCTTCAGATTTTTAGTTGCAAAATGCATGAACTAACATGGTTACATTCCACTTCATCAGCCCTTCCAAAGACAACTAATTTAACTGACATATATAATGTACAGAAAGATTTCTAGAAATTACCCATTTCCAACATAAAACAAATACTTAACCCCGCCCTCCACCTCTCCCAAGATGTGTGCGCCTCCAGGCACAGATCTCTAACATAAGTGACAGTTTCATCAAGATGCATTCTTAAAAGACTAGATACTGTACTGAAGATTATTCACTTTCTAAATCTGTAACTGCATATTACTAGATAAGCCATTATGATTTACATACTTTTATCCACCAAAAATACATATTAAAGCTACTCTGTGTTTTGCAACAGCTCCTTCTCTGTCTCCATCTCCTCCAAATACCAGGTTTCCTCTACTGCTCACTAAAGCTGTGGACACATGTTCATTTGCTGTGCTATACTGCCTCAGCACTTTGTAGTGCTACAAAAATAAAGTGCCACATGGACAGGCATGCTGCTGCAAGTAGACCCCCTGTGACCCTCCTCCCACCCACTACATGTAACTGGACACACATAACATGTGACTCTTTGAAAACAAAACTTTTCTGTGGTGGATCCATATTTTTTGTGGCACTGCAGATGTGTGAACCTTCACTTTCTGTAGAGCTACAAGGGGGTTTCAGTCCATAATTTAAGGGCTTCTTACTCCTCCTACAAATCATTGCTAACCCCTCCCCTCTGGTTTCGTCAGGCATACAAACACTAACATTGAACAGGAAGTCCCACAAACTTCTACTTGTATTGATTATATATTATATGTCCTTGCCATGATCCTATAAGCCCATGTATTGCACTATATAAAAATAACTAACCTGACTGATATGTAAGATCTAAGCTACTTTGTTTTTCTGAGTAAACACACTAGCAATCTACATCTTCATTAAAAATAAAACAATATTCCAACCTTATGACTGAAAGTCTATCACTGAAATGACAACTCTTGGAATATGTCAGCCTTCATATAAGATACAGGTAACCATAACAGAATGCTTCGTCCTTGGATTCAAATATTTCAAACTTGTCCTGACTTGCTTACAAAACATACCTCAGATGGGAGCAGTTTTCCAATCAGACTCCTTATATGCACCTGCCACAGCACTCACTAGGAGAGATTGCAATCTCTTATGACCAGGGCGATACATCAGTTAACATACAGCCTTCAGATACCACTCAATTTGTTATGCCCGTGGCGCTAAACTTACGGGTTTTCCAGCATTAACACTATGAACTTTTATTTTCACAGGTTGGTTCCCAGTCCCTGATTCTTGGTAGATGCTTGGACTACAGGCTTTAAGTCACAAGCAACATTTCCTTATTTAGCTGCAATAATTCAAGGCTTGTGGAAACTGTTCATTTGATAGCACCGCTGCCCTTATATTTGAATTGTTACACCACGTGCATGCAATGGAAGTACAAGATTCATGTTATCAGTGCACCTCACCTGCACCTACAGAGGAGCCACTTAGGAATTACCCACCGAATAACAATACTATTGGCCATAATTTGCCATTTTTCTCTTTAGGAGACTTCAGTTCCTAGATCTGATAAATAAGACATGTAAGAAGCCCTAACAATAAAAAGAGCAAATCATTTTAATGATTTTAAAAACTGAAATGACGGGGCATAAATATACCCTCTAAAAATGCAACTAAAATTCCTACGGATTTTAAATGTGGATTTTCTGCACGTGCACAAAACAAATCCTGATCTCATTTTTTAATCGCATCAGCCTCAAAAACTTTGCAAGCTAACAAACTGCACAAGCTCCAAAGGAGCCATTCTGGTATGTCATCCCAGCAATTTCACCAAGGTACAATAAACTCTAACGATTTGGGGGGGGAAAAAAAAGAGCGAGTGAGCAAGAGAGAACAACATTGCTTAAAGGAATCCAAAGTAATTACCAGTTTTTCAAGAATTGATAAAAACTTTTCTTTGCTGATCACTGAAAATAGCCAACTACACAACCCAAGAACATGGGGACTGGACTTGATGATCTTACAGGTCCCTTCCAGTTCTATTTTTAAAAAGCCAAAAGAGCTGCTCTTTGTTCTTAATCAGAACTATGACATTTCTTCCTTTCTTGGGCAAAGGAAGATCAGTCAAGATTCCTCTAAGCCTCTTTGGATGCCTGGATCTCCGAACATCTGGCTGAAGTGGGAAAAGCATTCCAGGTCCTACCAAGCCAGGAGCACACCTGGCTGACTTTCACTTGGGGGGATTCTGCCCAAGGACAAGGAGTCGCTGAGCCCATCTGTTTCTCTGACCCCCACCCCCAGTCCCAGCGTTTGTCACCAGCTGCTGGTGCCATGCATCTTCCCAGCCACATCTACAGAAGCAGCAGTCCCAGGGTCCCCAAGCAGGGTCGGGTGTCCCTATTCAAGGTCTCCCTGAACACACCACGGGTCCCCGAGCTGCTACATAGCCCCTCTCCCCCCAGCATCCCTGTCCCCTGCGGACCTGCCACAGCCCAAAGCAGCTGTCTTCCCCCTGGCACTGAAAGGGGCTGCGGGAGAGGGTAGCTTGCCCAACCTGGGTCTGACAGAAGGGGGCAAGGCCCAGGCTGAGTGGGGCGGCCCTCCGGGCTCCCCCAGGCAGCGGGACCAGCCCCCCGGGCGTGCCGGGCCTGGCAGGAGGTCAAGTGCACCCCGTCCCCGGCCGGCAGAGGGCGGCTCTGCTCCGCCGCCCGAAGCTGTGCGCGTCCCTCCCCCCGGCCGGGCAAGCGGCGCCCGATGCCGCCCCCCGCGGGCAGGAGCCGCCAGCAGGGGCCAGAGAAGGGGAGGCGGACG
>NW_017728913.1:26173243-26178094 GCF_001723895.1 Crocodylus porosus | reverse complement strand
GCGGCCCGGCGCGGCGCGGCGAGGAGGAAATCCGCGGCAGCCGGCTCCACGTGGCCGGGCTGGAGCCCACGGGCGCTGCCGCCTCCGCCCCCTCCCCCGCGGCGGGGAGAGCCGTGCCAAGCCCTGCGGCTGCTCCCGGCGCCCTGCCCGGCCGCTCCCCTCCCCGGCGCCGGGCGGCGGCGCGGACCCCTGCTTCGCCCACGCGAGCTCCCCGCGGGCGCCGGGCCTCGCAGCGCCTCACCCGAAGGCAGCATCCTGCCTCTGCCACTAGCTGAGGTGCCTCCTCACCATGTATCTGGGGCCATGAAGACAGATTTCCTTACGTCCTCCAGGGGATAACTGTTCTTCTGGCCTGGTTCGAGGTGTTGGGGCTTAAAGCCTGCTTTCTGGAAATGGGAGGTTCCTCCCTAGCTTGTTTCTGTGCCCACATGGCTGAGGGCAGGCGAAGCTTGGGGCATGTGAGCCCCATGTTTCCTGGCTTGGGCCTGCACATAGGATGCCCACTAAAAGAGTTTGGAAATATCTGAAGCCCCTGGTAGGGGTGGAGGATGTGATTGGGCTTGCAACATGAAACATTTCTTTTAAAAAAAAAGTGCATTGTGCCTCCAACTGGCAGGCTGGAAAGGACACTAGAAGTGCCATGTAGGAAACCAGACCGTCCTCCGTCTTGTCCAGTCTCCTGTGTCACACCTGGATTCAGCTAAGGGCCTGTGGGCACTGTCTGGCATGCTCTGCTCCATGCTCACAAGGGAAACTCGACACGCTTGTTTTCCCTCTGACTGGCACTCCCGTCTGTTTTTTTCATTTGTCCCAAAAAATTTGTTGTCCCCTTTTCCTGCAGCCTCCCTGCCTAAGGGAGGCCAATGACTGACTTGGTAGACTGCACCCACGTGTTTTAAAGGATGACAAATAGGCCCATATTGCACCTGGATTCGGCTGAGGGCTGGCAGGTGCTGTCCAGTGTGTTCTGCTCCGTGTCCCCACTTGGCAGTCTTCTTTTGAACCTCTGACCTCCGTTTCTGTCCGTTTTCATCATTATTTGTCCTAAGCATTCAGTAACTCATCACTAGTGTCCCCTGGATTAAAGGGGGCTTATAGTTTCCTTGGCGGGCCTGGCCCATGAAATCCCTTCAAGTGTAAAAAGGCCTGTCACACATGGATTTGTCTGAGGGCCAGTGGGCACTGTCCAGTGTGCTCTGCTCAGTGTCTCCCCTTGGCAATTATTATGAACCTCTGACTTCCACTCCTGTCCCCATTTTCATCATTTTTATCTCAAGTAATCTGTAAAATGTCATTTGTGGCCCCACATACTAATGGGGGCTTCTAGTTGCCCCTCGTACTAATGGGGGCTTATAGTTCCCTCGGCAGGCCTGGGCCAACGGCTCTCCTTGGCGTATTAAAAGTCTTGTGTTGCACATGGACTTGTTTGAGAGCCATCGGGTGCTATCTTGTGAGCTCTGCCCAGTGCCCCATCACCTCCTGCTTGGCACACTAGTTATTAACCTTTGACCATCACTCCCATCCCTGTTTTTTATCATTTGTCCCAAGCAATCAGTTGCCACTTTCTCAGTAGTCCACCTCTCTGAGTGGGGCTTATAGTTTCCTGTAGTGGGCCTTTAGCCCATGAATCCAAAGTGTCCTGTGTCATACACAGACTTGTCTGAGGACCAGTGGGGGCTGTCCAGCATGCTCTGCTTGGTGCCCCCTCTTGGCACTAGTGTTAAACCTCTGACCTTACTCCCATCCCTGTTATGTCTGCAGTTGTCCCCAGAAATCAGTTGTTGTCTACCTAGTGACCTCCCTTTCTAAGGGACGCTTATGCTGTTTCCTTCTGGACACTGGGCAGCATTCTTTAAGCAACAAATAGGCCTGTGTTGCACATGGACTCATTCAAGGACCAGTGGCCACCGACTGGTGTGCTCTGCTCTGCAGCTCCTTCCTGATCCCTTATTTCAAACCTATTATGTCACTCCCTTCCCTGTTTTCTTTTCATTTTGTGCCAAGAAATCTGTTTGTCAGTCACCTCCCTTTTTCAAGGAGTTTTATAGTTTTTCCAGGCATTGGCCATAATCCCTTGAAAGTAGCAAACAGGTCCGTGTCACACATGGACTCATTAAGGGGGCCAGTGGATGCTGCCGGTGGGCTCTGCTCTGTATCCCCCTCCAGGGTGCTCATTTGAACCGATAACCTTCACTCTTGCCCCTGTTTTGTCTTTTGTTTGTTCCACGAATTCAGTTGATACATACCCAGTAGTTCCCACTATTAATGGGGGGGGCTGTTGCTCTGTGGGCTCAAGGTCCATGTCCCCAATATGTGTCAAATAGGCCTGTCACACATGGACTCATTTGAGGGCCGGTGGGCACTGGCCAGTGGGTTCTGCTCTATGCTTCTCTTCAGTGCACTCATTTTAAACCTATGACCCTTACACCCATCTTTAGTTGTCCCAACCAATCAGTCATATGCCCTTCATGGCCCCCCTCATCAAATTGAACTTGGGTGCCACTCCATTCACAAAAGTTATGGTGGAGTGTTTCAAGTTCAGTGAGGTGTGCCTCAATATAAAAAGGTTGAGAACCACGGTTCTAGAAATATCTCATGGATTACTATATCTCCCCAGATAATCTTTGCTGTTGCAGAAAATAAGAAACTAAACAACTTCCTGACTTTGTATCATTACTTAGGCTATCACTCTACAAATAGTCAAGAATACAGGCTTAGCTTTATTCACTAGCTCATTGAAATCCAGTCCTTTTGTAGTCCCTGTCACCATAGTATCAACCTGCTCTCTTGTAAACAAACTGTTGTATACAGCCTGAAGAAAAACAAGGATGGTGTAAGTGCAGAACTGTTTCCCAAGTCAATGAGGTTTTTCAAAACTTGGGGGTAACTAAAAGAGAAAATAAGCCACCTGTTTCCTTATTTGACACTTGCATTCAGCTGCAGTGAAAGCCAAGCATCCGATCACTTCCTTTTCCAAAGTTTTGAAAAAATGTGTAATACTTCAAGCATAATTCTCTTCTGAAAACCACTATGTGAAAGCACCTTGTTAACTAAAACATCTGTGCGTACTCGGTCATAGCATGTTACTTTATTGACATTTTTGTTTTCTATTCTGTTTGCGCTGCAAGAATACGCTATATCCAAGAATCCTGAATTTTACCTTGCAGCGATAATTTACTATTAGAGTAAAATGGGGTATTGCATCATGAGTCTATTTTTTAAGGTAACTTGGTTCTTAACATGCCTGGGAATTGACTGAAACTAGTATAGCTCGATTAGTGCTGTTGGATTGTTCTTTTCTCTGGAATAATTTGGTGTGGAAGGGAAGAAATACAGGCTGATGCTATGTTGAAGTCATGCAGTTAAAAGCTCCAGTCCTCCAAGCACTTAGCAAGTGCCTAACTTAACATGTGGGCGTGTCAATGACAGTTTTACATCTGGAGTTTGAAAAATTTACCAGACACCCACTAGTTATAGGCAGCTACAAAGGACAGGAGTCACTGAGGTCGTTATAAATTAGAACTTCAGCTCTTAGAAGGATAATGAAGATAGCTTTCCCCTTTCTGCTCTGACTAGAGAGAGGCAATTAACAGGTTTAGCCTAAAATCAGCAGAAAATAAGCTAGGGTGGCCCCTTAGGCTGCAAAGAGATGTCCCAGTTGTCCCAGGATAAGCCATTTTATCCCAGGAGAAACTACAACTGTGCAACCATTTTAATGCTCAGAAAGCAAAAGACGTATGTGTACCAGTAGGTTCAAGGCATAGTACAACTGGGTACTAGAAGAGTTTCTTTGACTGACTAGAATGGTAAGTCTGACAAACTGTAGCCTCTTCAGACCATCAATGGACCATCATGTCCATTGTCCAGGGATAAGAGGTAGTGAAAGTTTATCCCGGGATATTGCAAAGTACATCTGTACAGTTATCCTGGGATTGCACCATTGACTCAATGGCAGAAAAGCAGCACTGCATTTACCTGCTTACTAAACCCTGATTAGGAAGGTGGTGTATGTACACAGCAATCCCACAGTATTTATATTCCCAGGTAAACACAGGTATAACCTATCCAGGGACAAATACAACACCTTTTCTAGAGACTAACAAATTAATCTCTAAGGTGCCACCCTACCCTACCTTGTGTTGTGAAGAGGTGAAGTCACTATCCCCACCTAGTCTCAATTTTTGGGACCTTCTCTACCATGGCTGATATTAGTGTTTCCCTCTATTACTGCTCATAGCATTTTCAGGAAGAAAATAACCATTATTTTTTAGTCTTAGAGCTGTTCACAGGATTGTACAACTGACAACAGCCTGATAGCTACACTTTGCTCCTGTTTGGCAAACTTATGATCAATAACAAAGCTTGCAGACTAAGGAAGACAATGTTGTATCAGTTCACATTTGTAAAATCATCTGCATAAGCTTGTTTCTAATTGAAAGTGCAAATTCTGTAAAAATCAATAGATGAGATTGCCAGGCTCATCAGGAAAAGCTTCATGTGAATGCTGTAATCCAGTGATCCTCAACCAGGGTGCCTTGAGAGCCTTTCAAGGGTGCCACATGTTAGCACTGCTAGGTGTGCAACCATGATTCACATGCTAACCTCAGAGAGTTCAAAGAAGACATTCTGATCTGTTCTGGTCTGAGTATTTAACAGAAGAATTGGTTTATTATTTTTACCTAGTGAAAAAACAAGCCAAAACTAAGAGCTGGCATTATGTGAGGGGTGCCATAAATCTAAGATTTCATAGATTTCATAGACATTGGGGCTGGAAGGGACCTCGGGAGATCATCGAGTCCAGCCCCCTGCCCAAAGAGCAGGAAGTCAGCTGGGGTCATAGGATCCCAGCAA
>NW_017728913.1:26060306-26172811 GCF_001723895.1 Crocodylus porosus | reverse complement strand
CAGTACTCCAGCTGCGGCCTCACCAAGGCTGAGTACAAGGGGAGAATGATGTCCTCAACCAGGGGTGCCATAAATCTAACAGTGGATGCCTTGAATCTAAAAAGGTTGAATACCACTCCTTTAAGCCCTGCTAATGACAGACTCTCCTGTAAATTGCCTCAAGGCAATAGTCCCTTTTTGACATTGGCAGATAAGTGTGATTTTTCTTGTACAGGAGCAGAAGTTTCACTTCTGGGAGGTAGTTTTTTTTCTAGTGGACAGGGCAATGGGGTAGGAATCATAAAGCCTAAGCTCTGTGTCTGGCACTGGCAGTGATCAGCTATATAACCATGGGCAAATCACTTCAGAGCACATCTGTTTTTCTTGTCTTCTTTATTTGACTGATACGATCTTTAGAGAAAATGACCTCATCCATTTTCTGTTTTAGAGCACCCAAAGCAATGGGATCCCAGTTGTGGTTGGACCTTCTAGATATTGCCAAACTTGTAATAATGAACTTGGAAGTCAACTTTTCTGTTACTTACAAGTTTTTAAGTATTATTCTTTCCAGGTAATCAAAAATGTTTTCTCCTAGATATTTAAATACAATAACTAGCTCAAAACTAGTCTTTTTAAAAAATAAAATAAAATGGAAGAGTGTATTATTCACTATGGCTCAATTCAAAATGGTCAGGTAAAATCTATTTAGACTGTCCACAATAAAGCCCTGTTGTCTTAAGTTGTGACTAAGTACAATTTTGAAGAATATTTTTCATAACGTTATGAACACAGGAAAACAAGCTTTCTCTCCCTCTCTCATGTTAAATACAATTTTTCTGCCAGTTCAGTGAAAATACAATTACACTGCACAGTTATACGCAGTGCTTTATCTCCTCAGAACGCTGTATAATCCTGAAGGGCACAGATTAGAATCCTCCTGAATTTAGTTAAGGAGCTATCCTGTCAGCATACCTCAGCCCAGTTAAACCACATCTACTGTCTCTGTTCAAAGACTACTAATAAGGATGCTAGATGTCACAATATTCTTTTTTGTGTATGAAAACCATTCTACTAGGCATTGTATCAATTCCACCTATTAGTTTTCATATAAGCCATCAAAGAGCTGTCAGACAGTATTATTTTTAGTCATTATTAACCTTTGCTGTACTTGAACTGGTGACCTATTGTGACCTAAAGGTGAAGTATCCTATTACCAATCGCCTAAGGCCTAAGCCATTCAATCATCTTACTGCCAGGGATTTGGGGGATGGTATCTGGAGCAGGGCCACTAGAAAAATGTCAAAGCTGTTTGCATCATACAAATAAGGCTTTGGATATACAACTCAAGTACAGTCCTGATATACTTGCCCATCCTAAAACATTTTAGCTACTGACTTCAGTTTCTTAACCATTTTAATGCTCAGAAAGCAAAAGACGTATGTGTACCAGTAGGATCAAGGCATAGTACAACTGGGTACTAGAAGAGTTTCTCTGACTGACTAGAATGGTAAGTCTGACAAACTGTGGCCTTTTCAGACCATCAGTGGGTGGTATTTTTGATTTTCAGTCTTCTGTACTTGACCAGTGCTGTTGGCAGTACCAAAACGTATTCAGTTTGTTACTTTTAGCCTTGGGGTACATGAGAATGTGCACACACACCTTCATATAGGCTCTTTCACCTCATGTAACTAGGTGAGGCTGAGAGGGGCACCAGCTCTGGGCATCAATTTGCGGGTGTACCAGAATGATACCCACTCTGCTAGAGTCTTCTCTGCACAGGAACTGAGCTTGAGAAGCCCTGTGCTGCTTGGCTGTAGGAGCTGTGTGCCAGGACATGGTAGAAGTAGTTCTATAGTGCATAGCCCTAGAAACCAAACCCAAGCAGCCCCATGCTGCCAGACCATGTCAGATGGTGCAGGGACATGGCATGAGCATCAGGGGGCTTTTGAGTCCTCACAGCAGGTAAGACCCATGCCCAGGTGGTTCAGGCCCACTCCAGCTTACCATGTAAGGCTAGGCAGCACAGGGCTGCTTCTGCTGTGTCCTGGCATCCAAATCCTACAGTCAGGCAGAGAGGCTTCTCCAGTTCAACTCTTATGGCTGGCAGGGGGATGGGGCGAGGGGTAGAGGCACAGGGCTGCTCCATATGAGACAAAGGAGCTCTCACCACCCCTGAAGTTTTGCCTACAGCACCAACATTTATAGTTTCACCTCTGCCTTTCAGTCCAATGCAGCCAGCTCAAAAATCAAGTGTTTTTTTGTGAACTTTTATTTAAAGTGTGTGGTGCTTTGGAATAACAATGAGTTGTAGGGGTTCACAGAACAATTTTACCTTGAGCACTATTCTGTGCCTAGGATTCGTGGAATTTAACTGTTAGAATTTTCATTTAATCTTCTGTTTCTTTAGACAATATATTATAGCTTTGGTATTATTGCAGCCTTGGAGCTGATGCTGTCTGAAAGGAAATGTTAGCAATTTTTTTGAAATTGTATCCATTTAAATGCACTGAAATGGGAATTTATAAGCACTTTAGTAAATGAGCAGAAAGTTTGTCTAGCTTCATTTTAACTCCATTAATATCAATGCTATCATCCTTTGTTGAGATATTATAACCTATACTTCAATAGCATATTCTAGCTGAGGATCTCAAGGTGGGCTCTTGCCCTTCATGAATTAAAAGTCACAGTGGGGGTTAGTAATAGTATTACTCATACAAATGGAAAAAAAACTGGTGCAGAAAGAGGTTACATTGTATATGGAGTCTTTGAGAAGCAGGAACAGGATATAGATCTCCTGATTCCCAGTACTTTGAGTCCCTTGGCTTTGCCTCCCTCTAAATTTTTTTTTCTTTCTATTAGTGGTATAAATCACCACATTGAAAACAAACACAAAACAATTGTGGGAGACTTTTGTAGCCCTGCTTCTCAATTACTCTTGTTATATATTATGAAGAGTTTCTATTAGCTAGAGAAGAAATATGAAATCATTTCTGTGATGAGGCTCATTTACCTTTTTAAAAGTTATGGTTTGTGAGCCAGGTCTATGAAATTACACATGCACTACCCTTGATCTGCAGCAAATCTACTGCTAAAAGTAATGAAATATTTGCATGGACAAGAGAAGATTATGTCCTAGCATTATCACTGCTGTGGAAGAGTCCACAACATTGACAGTGTCAGAGAGGAACTGGACACAGCTCTTGGTAAGTTTTTTAATACAGGCCTCAGAGGTTAGAACTAAAAGGTGCTAGACAGAGAAGTTGGCTGCATCTGGGTTGATTTTTGAAAACTGCCCAGTCAACTTGCTTTAGCAGTAGTGGTAACTTTTTCTCCTAGATGTTGATGCCCCAGTTACATGCCCCAAACATTCTCAATTTTCTTTCCTTAGAAGAGATTGGATTTGTCTTGAGTTGTGGCTCATTTTTTCCAAAGCACTTCTCAGACTTCTTGTTGTACAAGTACCTTTAAAGCAAGAAGGTAAAAATACCATGTTACCAGACTTATACTGCTGTATGATTCCTCATGTCCAGAGGTAGCAGTTCCTTACTGGGTGGATGCTGGGCTCTAAAGTTGTATGGCGGCATTCCAAATGAAGAAAGCATTCTTGGTTTGGAATAATGCAGGAGGCTGTCAGTGAGCACATGCTATGATGGAAAAGAGGAAAGATTTCTATGCCACTGGAAAGAAAGTTTAAAAATATTTTTAAAATATTTCAGACAGTTGATTGGATGAATTGAGATTTAGGTTTTAAATGTCATATTACTTAGGATGGTAGGTGATTTTCAGTCTCATTTATTCTGAGGAAAATGAATGCAAATATGTCAGTAATACCAAACAGCTTCAGGTCTTGACATTTTCCATAAACGCTTCATCTTTTTCTTCCTGACTTCCTGATTTGGATTTATTGATTCACATTTACATATTCTCTCTTATCTAATCCAGACATTTTTCACTATAACTCCTACCATGATTATCCATCAGTATTTTTCTACTTGTACAAAATATTCTTGACACACAGTGTACCTTGCCTTCTTTTATCCTCTTTGTCATTTCTGTAAAGATCATTTTCAGTGTTGACATTCTTGTCATGAAGTTTAACCCACAATGCTCCTGTCACACCTACTTTCTCATATTTCACCTTCTGAAGTTATCACCTCTAACTTATCCTTTTTTCCACAACATCACAAGAGAAAGTGAACTTAGTATTAATGCATTGTACCTGACTGTATAATAAAATACACTCTTTAGGACATAAAAGACAAACAACTTCCACAGATAAATGCAAATAGCTAAACAAAACTTTTTTATTGGACTTCTACAAAAACATAACCTACCTTTAAACTTAAACTCATTTGTTGCTTTAGCTTTTACAAATATACTATTCAGTCCATTTGACTTCCCTATCATAACAGCTGCAATGCTGATAAGTTACTTGCCTTTTACTTCTTTAACGTGCACATGACGTAAATTGCAGCAACCACATCCTGTAGCTTAGGATAAGAGATTTCCATCCCACTCATTTCTCAGGTCTGGATTCAGTAAAACATATGATTACATTAATTTCTGTTTTATTCACATGTTTAAGTTCTGCACTGAAGAGAAAGGTGGGAGGGGTAAAATTCCTGGTATAAAATAGTTAAAACAATGCACATTTTGCATATTCCAGAAGTGAGCTATTTTTAAAACAACTGCAATATCTAAGTATATTGGTGCTTCTTTTAAAGTGTCTTATTTCCAGTTTTGAGGGAAAATAGAAAAGTTTTACTTTCAACCGAAAACAAAACATACCAGAGCAGGATTATTCCTTTGCCAATTGCTAACATTTTTTTGAAGGGATCAAAATCTTTTAAAGGTTGTGACCAATCCACATGATATATTGTCTTGTCAACTGGTAACCCAGTACCTTTCATGAATAGACATTTAGAGTAAAAATGTGTTCACAGATAACTCCTAGGGTTTTGTGTGCTTGTGGTGCCTGCAAAAAAATAAAGAGTCCAATCTTACTAATTGCTGAGCTTCCTTGGGGGAATCCAAGTAGTCTCCATTCCTGTTGGAAAAAATGCTTAAACAGCTTAAATTGCAGGACAGGAAGGGATTATTCCTATTAATATGATACTATGCCTAACTGTTTTGATGAGGCATTGATCAACTTATGCCTTCATATACAAATGGAGTCATTCAGTGGGAATTGCCACTGTGAAATCACAGGCAGAGAAGGCTGAGGAACGGCAGAACCTTTTATGAGCAGGTTTCATACTACTCAACTTAGGCTCCTGAAATGGATTTCATTCAAAGTAAACTAAAAGTCAGCAATGCAATATATGCTCTAATCCCCACATATTGGCTGTTTTGGAATTTCATCATATAACTCACTCAATTTTATTCCAAGTTTTGTAGTATTTGGTGTTTTTCTGAATTTTCACAGGCCTTAAAATAATTAGCTTCCACACATCTCACTTATGTCTCAACTGTGCAAATCTCTTCTCAAGTGTGTATTCCTAATAACTTCATTGTGTACAATTGCATATTAATAATATTGGAAAAGTACATAAGCAATTTTAACCATGGTGTCACTTTTCAGAAATACCAAGGTTCAGACTGGTGGGTAGAAGCAGATCTTTATTTTGTACTAATATACGTTGAACAATTTAAAAGACTTTGCTTTATTAAGTAAGTGTTTCAATCAATGGGGGGCTCCCTCTAGAAAAAGGGATTTACAGTAAGTAGAACAGATATTCAGTTGTAGTCTAATGAATTTTTCCACTTACTTTGTAAAATCCTTGTCCTTGAAACCTATTTAATTTATTTCATCTAGTTTCAACATGAAAAGAATGCTTTACACAGCTTAGATGGGAGAGGGAGTTACTTGTATTAGCATGATTTTTAAATGAGACTGTAGCCATTGGACATATTTAGGATAGAATTGAAAATATGTACTCAAGGGATCAGACAATGGAAATTGTCCCTGTACAAATTAAGAGTAAAGTTGATTCCATTACATTATTGAAGTTCTGAAATAAAAACGAGGAATGGGAATTACGTTTAATTGTACTTACTTTCTACTGACAATATCCATAGAACTGGTGGAAGAGGCTTTTGGTAATAAAGAGAAGGATAAGCAGTGAAGTGGGAACCACAGGAGAATTACATAATCTCAAATTTCCCTCAGGAAATACATTGTGAACCATTGGTTGTTGCATTGTTAAGCCACCTGAAAATCCAACTGACTCCATGTTAACTAGTAAATGCAATTAGATCAATCTCAGGCTTAAATGCACTTTCAGCCTTTTATCACCAGACCACTGAACAAACAGGTTTATAGAAATCAAAAGGAATATAACAAGCTACCCCTCTCTCCAGCTTGTACCCAAAATAGTAAAAATACCCTTATCCTGTAACTTGCACTGCTCACTTTTTGGAGTCAAGAGTTGATCTTTACAAAGGAGAGAGAGGTGTGATCTTTCCAACATAGAGGTCACCTCTGATACTATTCTCCCTGATATTCTCTGAGTCCTGTCTGTAATTAATCCTCAAGCATTCCTTCATCACAAGTTACATCCTGACAGCAAAGATTTGCCTTAGAGAAGAGAAAGTTCCCTTTCTTTACTCCAGGAAATTCCTCACTACCAAACAACTATATGTATAAAAACTTTAAAATATGAAGTATAAACTTCGGTGATTTCCTGCTTCACTGAAGTCAATGGGATTTTGCTGTTGACTTCAGTGGAGTCAGTATTTCACCTTAAGATTTTATTGGAACAGATTCATAAGTGTTCTCTAATACTAAAGTTGTCACTTCTCAGAAGATGAAACCATTGGGTTTTTTTCCCCCATTGGAGAATTTGTACACAGGATAAAGAGTCACATTCTATTTTACCTAGTGGATTACCAAAGTGCAGCTTACGACCACCTGTGAGTTACTTGATTAAAATGCTCTGGGTGCATAAGCACCCTGCCCCCCACCTTTATGGCAGTAAGGAAACATCTGCATGTCTCTGGAGGCAATCCTGTTCCTATAATGGGGGCACATAAATACACGGTGAGGGTTTTTGGGGTGGGGTAATAGAATTGCTCTCTGCTTTAATTGGGTAATTCAGAGGTGGTCTCAAGCTGTACTTTGCACACAGTGGATGGCCAATAGAATTTATCCAAAGTATTTAATCAAAATACAGGTGAGAAGATACGGAACAACTTCAAAGGTAAAAGGGATGGGTAAGTTCCCAATGTCCCCTAACTCCCTTTGAAAGTCAGTGGGAAGTGGTGCCCTGAATCCCTTTTGTGCTTTTGAGGATATCCCCCTTAGCTTTCTCTGTTCGCCTTCTAAAATTATATAAATATTTTATTCCTGGGACTAAGTCAATGTATTTGGCTCTGTGTTGTGCCTAAATCAGGACTGCAGGTGTACACTACTGTAGTGAACCAGTGAATACACAGAGATGCCAAAATCAAAGCCTTACCTTCAAATTAGGGTGACCATGTGTTTTGGGCAAACCAGAACACTTGTCGCTTCCATAGCCTGGTCCCAGCCATTAGTCCAGAAAGTCCCAGAGTGGAGTCTGATGGGGACACAGAGTAAAATAGTGCACCAGGCAGGCACCACTGCTGGTGGGTGAGAGCAAGATGGGAAAACTGGAGCAGGTAGCACCCTGCCCAATTCACCATGCGGCTCTGCATCCCTGGCAGGCTCTGCCCTTTTGGACTTTTGACCAACCAGCAGACTACAGAAGCAGTGAGTGTGCCAGTTTGCCTGGGACATATGGTCACCCTCCCTCAAATCAAACCTGATCAGGCATGTTTTAGTATAACATCAAATTACAAACAATTAGAAGATATTCAATTACCACATTGTATATATTTGCCCTTGAAAATATTAACACTAGAATCATCAAAAAGTGGCTTTACTTATATTTAGTAAAAGATCTGATTATGTGAGGTGTTGAATGTCTCCTATAGAAGTGCCATATATCTACCCAGCATCTAGCTGGACTGTGTCCAGAAAGATGACAATATGTCACAACCTATCCATTTTCCATCTTTGGTTTATGAACTTGCCATTTTTTATATAACTAACTACACATACAAGTATGCCTTTAAACATGAAAACATTCTATTTCAAGACCCATCACATTTTATTAGTTATGAGGAACAAGAACTACTTGTTTTTAATACCTTATTAAAATACAGCTCAAGAACAATTCAAACTTTGTGTATCACTAGTGAGGTTATTGTTTTTTTTCCAAGCCACCTTCAATTTTGAAATGATGTCCTTGAAATGTACAATGTTTACATATCAAAGATTTTGTTGCATTTTATACAATACAGTTGTCAGAAGAAAAGCTTATTTAAATAGCTTCAGCTGATAGCTTATTGAATTACATAATATTACAAATGTAAATGGGATGTAGACTGATTTACATACTTCCACTTTTCTCAAGACTGTTGATTAGAGACAGGAGATGCTATGAATAAGTGCTTGCCACGTGCATATTAAAAACACTTATTTTGAAAATTTGCATTTTTAAAACTAACATTAACACAGTCAAAAGTCAGGGGCAAGGAGTAAAAGAAGAATCAAATTGGATACATTTTTCTAAGAATTTTGCCTCAGTGAGGGCTTGGCTATGCTTAAATTTATTATGGGACAACTTGGGTTATTCTACATTAAAATCCTTTGCATCCATAAATAAAATCTTTTGTGAATCATTGCTCTTTGTAACATATATTATTAAAACTGTCTTGAAAGTGGATTAACTTAGGTCTGGGATGAGTTTATATTCAAGAAAGTTGGGTTTCAACAGGAGGACTTGACAGATATGCAGCATTTGTTATGGAATGTGAATGCATCCATGTCTACTCTTTTGATGGTTACGTTCCAAAGCTTCTCTGCTTACCTGTGAGCTTTCTAATGGTCCAAATTCATGCCACACAGGTCCACAATGCCACAGGAGCATTGTTTCAATGCTCACACACAGATATCTGTGCTAGTAGCTTGTGCTGAGTTCACATACTTGTGGCCCGCCATACCTGTTACCCATCAGTCATGTGCTATCATACTTCACAGGGTCTGTAATGAATGAAATACTGGAACTTACTGATCTCTGGGGAAAGCAGCTTTATTTTGCCCATTTTTTCAGCTTTAATATGCACAGGTATACAAGCCAAAATTGTAAAAGGTTAAGAAACACAACTGAGATACTTCTAAAGTAAGACAGAGGAGATCTGAACTATAGACATGCAGAGTTACAATTTAACTGTATGGAAATGTATGATGATCTGCTGATACCAAGAGGAACTTTATTATGTCTTTGCTAGCTAAGCTACCACTGTATCCGAGTGTGGTGTGAACACCATGACTGATCTGCAAAACCTGAATGTCAACAATCCAGTGACCCCAATTAATCCTGAGCCAGGGTTGCAGAAGTCCTGAATCTGAACCTAGAGGTAGAAATCTGAATTGTGGATGAGGGGAGTTGCTGTAGGTGTTACACGGTTACATTAAAACACAATGTAATGGAAGGGCTTTCAATATACCTAGTTATTAGTGTTATGTTCTGTAACCACATGGATCTAAATATTCTCTGCCACAAGTACTTTTAAGCCTCCCTCCCCCACTCAGCTCTAGACAGAATTATTTTCTTCTATTCAAGTATCCAGCAAAAACCTCCATAAGCCAGAGGAAGTAAAGGATAATCTGTCTCTCCAAGAATGATTGGAAGAGTAGCAACATTATTAAGGCCAATAGAGACAATGCATGTACAAATGTCATGCATCAATGAAAAAAGAAATCCAGATCTGGCCTGGCACCACAATCCTGTCCAGGTCATACCATATAAATACTGGTGAACCTGCCTGCATATTACTGAGAACAGCACCTTCTTTATAGTGCTGCATACCATCATCATGGCAGTTCATATGGTTCATCTAAGACCTCTAAACTGGTTCACACTGACTGCTAGCTGTCAGAGAGGTGGCCACATTTTTCTCCATTCTGATGGTACCTCTTATAGATGTTTCTCTGTTGCAGCTTTGGGAAGTGCTCCATCAAAATAATAATAATAAAAAATCTAAGAAAATGTCATTTAATATCCTGAAGTTCTGCCATCTCTGCTGGTAATCCCATGTCTTCAGAACTAACCTGTCCCATAGGTCAGTATAAATTGGCCAAGCCTTGAAGTGATACTCCAGTAAATCTGCTGTAGAAAAATATACTAGAGAGAACCCTGATTGTTTTCCTCATCCACTCAATGCTTAATGCCTTGGTTGTAAATTCAGTGCACAAGTTGATGTATTTTATCAGCAGCCTATTTATATTTATGACTGAAAGAATCCCATTACTTAATGTATGTTTCCTCCATACAGAAAATACTTTAATAATGGCACTGGAACACTGAAGCAGAAAGAATAAAACTAAAGGAATGATAAAAATTAGTCTGTTTGACCACGAGTCCCAGAAATCCATTGTCTTCTATAGGCTTCCAGATGATGAAGTAAAAAAATTCTAGAAAACACACAGCACAACAGTTGTGGGCTGTATTCCCAAATATGCTGGGCATTTATTTCCAACCGCTGCTGTTTTATGTATTCCCAAAGTTATGAGGCCACTGAATCGTCTTCATGAAATAAAAAATTTCTTGAATTTTTTCACACACATGCCCTCAGTTTTTGCATGTGCATGTGCATACACACATGCATGTGCACACACACACTACTTTAACAACAGTTACTAGAAACACTTGGCATGGATACAAAAAAACCCTGCAGTGTGCTGAAAGTGTACACATGCCCTAATTAGAACGGGTATCTTTTGATCTGCAAGGGCTACCCCATTGCTTTTTTTTTTTTTTTAGAAGCAAACAACTGTTTTTTGTTTATTTTTTAATTAATATTGTAACTTCTTTGGAAATCCCTATCCAGTGACCCCCTTCCATTTCTCAAGCGCTGTATAATTTTTGTGACAATTTATTTTTGCCTTTGGTAAGCGAGACTTGTCAGCCAATTGGTTAGAGTTCCCATTATTGTTAAATCACTTAATTTTCCAAGACTGCTCAAGGTGAAATATACAAGAATTCAATAGCACTTATTTGGTATTTCATCTTCAAATATACACATAATTTTGCACTTGAAATACTAGACAATATTTTTAATAAGTCTTTACCACTTTCTTTGTTTTACCATTCAGTTTTAAGCTCTGAGACAGATTCTCAAATAACCAGAGTGAAATCAATGGAGTCATATAGATTTATACTAGGATCTAGCTCTCTTACTTTACTTTCAGTTTTACCAGTCTTTTCTTTAACTAATCTCCCAGCTGCCTTAACCACATCTACTTCCTACTGTACCCCTTCAATCTTTTTCAATTACCTCCTTCTTAACATATAACCCCTCAGTAATTTTCCTTCCAAATCCTTCTAAATCCTATTTTTTCCTTTTTTTAAAATTAACTAATTGTTAGAAGCATTTGTAGCTCTTTGAAATTATACGTCTGAATATATTGTGGTATGTTGACTCTGAGGGCTAAAGTTTCTAAGCAGCTTTCAGAATAATGAGATTTGTGTGCATGGCTCCCATGTACTGCTTTGAAGATTTACTCTTTATAGTTAAAAGATTTTAAAGAATCAATTTCTTTGTGCTGTTCTCTTGTAAACACTGTGCCCAGAGCACATAGCCTTTACAATGAAGTTTTTCCTCAAGATATTTGTTCCACCAGAAATTTTTGGTCTTTGTAAAAGCACAGAACATTATGGCTTTTTAACCTAAGAGGTATATCCTTTCTTCATCCAATGCGGTGTATAATTTTGTTGCTCAATTTGCCTATAGTGTACTTTCAGCCTTGCTATCTATATATTTCCAATAGGATTCTGATTCTGCTCTCTTTGTATACCCACTGTTGGCTTTGATAGAACACAAAAGGTATATGTGATTGGCACTTAGATGTATAAATTATATTTCTTTGTTATAGTGGAGATAATACTTTACACTTGTATTGTAGTTTTCATTTGTTCATCTAAATGTGTTCTACAAATGCTAGTAAGTACCCCTTCTCCTCTAAAAAATGGATATTAAGGGGACACAAATTGGTTAAATAATTTGTCCAGAAAACACAGCAAGTCAGTAGAGGTATAACTTGAAATGTTGGGCACCCAGAGCAGTACAGAAAGGGTGAGGGTGTGGAGAAATTGTGAACACTGAGCTCCCCATTTAAAGGCTGCTGCAGTTGTGATGGCATTGTTGCCACCTCAGCACAAGCTCCTCAAACAAGGGCTGCAGCAGCAGCTGCATAGGCTTTCTGGGGGTTATGCTACTGCAAGATTGAGACAGAGCTGGAAATAGAACATATTTCCCAGGTCCCTGCTCTAGTCACTAGATTTGCTCTCTCACTAGATTTGCTCTCTCACCCTTGGATAAGCACTAGTGAGGGATGGAAAAATCTCAGTCAAGGATAATTTAGGAGCAGCTACAAAGAGCAGTAGCTGGAAGCCCAGGAGGGCCCCACATATGCACTGCTTGGCAATCATGAAAAGAACTCTGTAGCCCAAAGCCGGTAGAAATGGGAGAGGACCATACTTAGCAGCAGGAGAACAAAGGAGAGCTCTACAACTGGCTAGGTTATGAAAAAAAATTAAAGGAGCTGGGATAAGATGACAGAAAGGGGAGAGTTGTCTCCAGTTAGGATGTCTGTGTGGAGCTCCATCTTTTTTGTAATTTCCCTTCTGGTAGTTCAAGGCTACCACCTCTACTTTTATATGAGTCTAGAACAATGCAGACACACAAGAATAAGTCCACTAGACTCTAGGTAAAAATGCAAGAGCAATAGAGTGGTATAAGAAAAAGAGAGAGGCGGGGAAAAGGCTAACATCAAGCAACCTTTAACGGAAGCTTTTAGATAATGTTAGTAGACAAAACAAAAACAAAAGTTTACAAGAGCTTCATATATACATATTGTTACCTTTATACTCAAGTGGTTAGCAAAATTTAAGTCTTGCATTCATAGATTCATTTCAGTTGAGAAATCAATGATGAAGTCAGTTATCTCTGCTGTAATTGTTTATCCACAAGAATGTACAGCCTGCTTTCTTGAACACAGAAGGAATCAAATGACCAAAGGCAGTTTACTTCCTCGGAGCTCTAAACCCCTTTTCAGCTATCACTTGTGCCTAAAAAAAGATTTATCTCCTGGGTACATGCCAATGCCCTCTAGGCTGTTTCAGGCTTTATTGTTAGTCTGTGTGCCATCCTCCTCTTTGTATACACCCTTTCCAAAGCAGTATTCATTAAATACTCCTCCACCTCTAGAACATTCACATTTCTTAACAGGCTTGCATTTGCTTTTGTTTCAGTTGGAAACTTGCCTGCCTGTCTTAAGCAAAGGGTGGTGGTTAAAACTTTCAGTCCTACCCCTACTAATATGTGAATGAATATTCCTGATACTGGTAAGAGATAGCGCCCTAGTACCCGAGAAGTAATCGGATGCCAAAAATATTTAGAAAAAAGATTTCGTATAAGAGACTAATTTTGCAGTTTGGTTTGGTTATCAGAAACTATGCCTCAGAATTCTTGCAGTGCCTTCAGCCATTAGGACCACAATCCTTTCATAGTATTTCCAAATACTTGATATTAAATACAGTCAAATTCACTTGAGTCTGCAGTGTGTTTGATCCAACAACTTGGAGACTTTGTGAACTGTTTCTTCTCAGGGTTTCTTAAGTAATAATTCACTATTTAGCTGTATATAAGTAAAGCTGTTTGTTTAACCTTCAAGACTAACTAGTTGACTTTGCCAAACAAGTTGTGTTGTTGCTATTGATTCTGCCACTTGCATGCCCTGTGCTAGCTAAGACACTTTGCTGCTGCTGTGTGTTCTGCTTCAGACAATACTTGAACCTTGAAAAGAAAGCTCACAACATCCTGAGACACATTAGAAAGGAGCCTCCTCCCATGTGTCATGATTTACTCTGGCTTCCAAAGATTTTTTAAAGTAGTATAACCTTGGAAGATGTTGTATTTTATTTTATTTAAATTTATTTTGTGGTGGGTTTTTTTTAATGAGGGAGAAGAAATAGCAGGAAGAGCTAAAGGCATATGTCTATGGAATTTACATTTAGCCATGAAGTGGATGGGTTTGGGGTTTTTTTTTTTTTTAGCACACAGACTTTTCCTCCGTTTATCTATTTCACATTTAAGACTCCACACTTCTGCTCCTTTGGCAGTTCTTGTGTAAAATAGTCAGTCCTGTTAATCTCACTTGCCTATTGACTTTAAAGGACTTGCTTAGAATTTCCCCTTTTCAAATTCTTCCATTTTATGAGGAAGCAGAAGAAAGGGAGTAGAAAGAGTGTGTGAAATACTGAGAAAAAGATTTCTTCAACTTCTTCCTAACCCCCCACCCTCCCCAACTATAAGACAGTCTTATCCTCTCTTGCTATAAAGGTGCACATCTACTCTGCCTTCTGACTCATTTCAGACCAAGAGCCTTGTTACACTACAATTTTGGATGGCTCCTGAAGCTCTTAATACTTGGATTGTCTGCACATTAACACCTCAAACTGGTTTTAAGCACTTACGTGGCTTAAAGTTGCACCACTCCAAGGGAGGATCATCTCTGATCCATGCTACTCAGCTTCTGTTATACTGAAGGTGTAGCTACTTTAGGCTATACCTAAACACCCCCTCTCCCCTGCTGGCCCAGATCAGGCCCATTTCCCCCTCTCTCCCCAACACCCCAGATCCCTGCTCATTGCCCTCCCCACCTACTTGTATCTGACTGAGGGAGCAGGCAGAGAAGGGTTTACCCGCGTGTCCACCCCTGCCTCTGCTGCTCTCTGGGAGGACTCATTCCTGAGAAGAGCAGAAATCTGGCAGCAAGAGATGGGCTGGCAAGTTGGTTAACCAGGCCCTGCCTTCTATCCTGGGACAAACAGCTGGGCAGCTACAAGGCAGGGGTGGGGGGAAAAACAGGGGAGAACCCTGAGACCTGGAGGTGGAACTGGGGGAAACCCTGGGAGGCAAGAGGCAGGGGGATGCTTGAAATGGGAAGTGGAGTGGTTCTTACCTTTCAGGCATCCAGGTTCCTACTGGCCTGAAGTGTACCTGTTCCAAACTGGAGCTAGTACTAACACTGATCAACATTTGTGCAGCTTTAGGAGACACCCATGGGTGCCAACACAGTGCACCCACCTTTAGGAGTCTCTTCCTGCTAGCACCTTTGTTCTTTCCCCTTGTATTCTCATCTGCCATGTCTCAATGTAAGAAATAGGCAGTGGAGGCTGGCCAAAGGGTAAAGAGAGCTTTGGGAAAGGGCACCCTTGTCTGGACCATGACTCTCTTGGCCATGTCCCACTTAAAGTCTGGCTGTGCCTTCAATCTTGAAGCCCACTGTCCAGGGCCACAAGCTTCTGGCTCAGCTTTAGCCACAACTTTATGACCTCAGGCTACAGGCTCCATAGGCAGCTGGGGCCGTGACTCCTGCTTTCCCACATTCCACTATGGCCTTTCAGTCCCTGGCAGGCTTTGCCCCTCTCTGCCTCAGAACGTACCCTGAGTCTTTATCTTCTGTCTTCTCAAGAGAGTCTGAAATTCACGGCATCTCTAAGCAAGTGGCCTCCCCATCCCCTACATCCAAAATTCGGTCTACCGGGGGAACAAAACCCACAATATAGGCGCCGTTCCAGGCCTAGAGACATTCCATCCTGCAGTGGCATGCTTCAAGCAAAAGAAAAATAGAGAAGGCTCAAGGTACCTGCCTTACAACCAGCACAGGGTCTCGGTTTCCTTCACCCTGGCTACAACTCTGCGTTCTCCTTTCATGGTCTGGGGTTCAGCCCCTGAGTCCCTCTGCCAGGGGCTCCATCCCCTGTAGCTTCTATGGCCAGACTCTTTTATGGCCTGAAGCTTGAGCTTATAAAATGTGTTCTGGGTCACCTGACATTCCATCTCTGCCCCGTGGGCTTTCGGGCACTTTCTGCACCTGTGGCCATATTGCATCAGCTTTCTCTCTCCATGAGTTTGACTCTGGCAATGCTAAGAAAGCATAAGTAAAAGAAAGAGGGAGACCAGGTGGTTGTGGTCGGGGGGGCACACACAAAGGAGAGAAAAGGAAGGAATGAACTGGCAGAAGAAGGGAGGACCAGGCACCCTTAGACACCTTCCCCTCTAGTAACAGGTTTAGGGGCCCCATTACAGTGGCTGACTGTAAGGTGTAAGACCCTGACACAGCTAACTACTTCCTGCTTATCCCATCTTTAACACCAAGGTGTCTCGTCAGTAAACACACAAACTAGAATGATTACTACACGGTGATAACTAAATATTGCTTGCATTGTCTCCAGGCTCCATTATAGCTATACAGACTTTATAGAAAATACTTTAAAAATTCGTTGTTAGACAAATAGATAATCAAAGGCAATAATTATCTACTGCTCCTCATGACTACACAGCCACCAGCAATACAAAAACTGTTACGGTTAGTGCTAATGTATTTACATACACAAAGCTCCTTGGCTACTAATTGTAAAATTATAGCACTTGTAAAGAGTATAGAGAGTGAGCATTACACTTAATAAGGAGAAATATATGTGGAACCAGTTATACAATCAATGCACTATGCTGCACATTTTATGTACACCCCAAAGTTGTACCATTACATTGTTTTGTCCATATTTAAGATGTCTGTATCTATTGATTACAGACTTAATTACCTTCTGAATAAAAATACGATGCAGGAAATAGAAAGAGAGCAATGGTAAAATCATTGTACCAATACAGTGGCTTTTCTGCTGACTTCTCAAAGCTATTGGGGAATGCTATTGATTCAAAAATAAGCACACCTAATAGAGAAGGTATGGAAAGGAACAACAACAAAAAAGGAGGGTGGAGAGTATAGCAGATTTAAGGTTACCTTGACTGTATTTCCAGACTTGCAAATATTTAAGTTTCCTGTGAGTTTAATCATAACTTTTGAGTTGCCTGTTTTCCAGTGTTTGGATTTTTGATAGTGACAGTGACATTGTACTTGTTGTTTTTGGTTTTGTCCTGGAGTTCCCAGTTGGTACTATCAACCTTAAATTCACTTTAATATTTTTGTCTCGGAATATAAAAATCTTTAGTTTTTTTTATTCCCTTCCTTAAAGGACCTGCCCTGCTCAGATCTGTTCTTCAGTACTCATCAGGAGTAAAGGAATCTGCTACTGCACTTCTGTATTCTTACAGCACAAATCCATATCAGAAATCTTTCTTTTAATCCTCTTCAAATGCTGCAAAGCAAATTCTTTCTTGCTGCACCTGATAGCTCAGTAAATGGTTAACTGTTACTTGGCATGGTCCTTTTAAAAGAGATGAGCTAGCAGAGACCTAAAAACACATTTTTGTTTCTGTGGCTAGTTCTATGTTATAGTTCAGTAGGCAGGGGTGTTTTTCCACTCTGGACGTACAGCTTCTTTCTTATATTAACCTCATTTAACTCTATGTACCTCTGGATAAAAGACTAAGCTTTCCCTCTTATGAAAGGAACTTGCCAGATGCTCAAAAGTAACATTCATATTTAGAGAAATCTAATTTACATATAGATGCTTTAAATATATAGAAGGGCACAAAAGTTATTTTTGCAATCCATGACACTCTGTATTGCAGGACTTGTCAGCACAGGCTTCACATATTAAAGGCTTTCTTACTAGAGGAAGGAGGCTCCTTCTTGCAGCTGGGAAACAAACTCAGACTAGGAGAAAAAAACGCTATTTAAAATAGATTGTAACATTAGCTTGGTCTTATTCCTGTCCTGTAAAACATGCAGCCTCAGCTTTTGTCTCTACCATTCTGAAAAAAGGTGTAATGGATCCCAAACAGGGATTCTGCCAAACTGCCTTTATCAGGATGCCATTTCCTTGGCAGTAGTCCTGTCTCTTTAAGCTAGAGGGTAAGTGTGGCATTAGACATACATTGTTTGCAATAGGGAAACAACCTGCACTAGTAAAATGAGTTTGTACCATTATGTTGCTTGCAGTAATATGGAACTGTAGTTGATGACCCAGGAAGTCCCTCCCAGTTCTATGTCCTATGTTCCTGTAGCCCTTCCTGGAAAACTTGGCAGAGTAATCAGCATGTCCTTAATGGAAGCAAATCTTGCAGTCCAAGGAGCCAGTAAACAAACACAAGAGGCTAGGACAATAAAAAGTTAAAAAGTGGGAGTAAACCTTTGTAGCTTCATTTGAACAAATAAAGAAAAGCCAATACCAGGAGTGGCTAACGTCTAGTTAGGTAACTAGCTCACATAAACTAATGTGAAGTGCACAATCAAACTTCCACACCCAGTGCCCTCTGAATCGCCTCCCCACCCACCTGCTTTTCATAAGCTAATTCCTCACGCATACTGTGAGAGACAGTAAACTCTAGTGGGAGGGATAGGAAGGTGGAATCCTTCTGTACTTCTGAGGCTCTGTGTCAGGGATGTTGCTAAGAGCCTTCTCTAAATTCTTCACCCCAATTTTGGGCCTTTCGGTGGGGACAGGAACCCATGGCCTAGTAATGGCAGAACGAGGTCATCTCATTTCATGATCTGGTGCTCACCAATCTGACATTTTACCCAATGTTCCCACAAGCAGTTTGCAGAGTTTTAGGCCTTTTCTGCCAGTAACCACAACTGGTGTTTGCAGAAGACACATATAAAGAACTGTATTTTCCACCCTGTTGTCAACTCTTGTGACTTTCAGCCTTTTGCTTAAAGACCCAGTGCTTGGCGTGGTTATATGGTTAAATGGTTAAATATATGTAAATTAAGTGGTTATATGCGTAAATATATGTATGTTAAATATATATGTATAATATATTAGGTATACTTCCACATATTTATGGAACACATACGTTTCTAGTCTTTGCAAAGGAGAAAAAAAATTGAAAAAATAAATCTAAAGATTCAAAAACCCAAATAATTGAAAAAAAACAATCATTTTAAAATCATTTCATGGTTTTTGTTAATACATGGGTTGGCAATCCACTGTCTATTCAGCCTCAGAGTTGTGCTTCATTGTTTTACTCCTTCTCCCCCTGAGGACAAAGCTGATGCTTTCACAGGGTCTCTGGTGACCTTTTCCCAATTCTACTGGCTGCTTTCCAAGGAGGTGAGCTCTTGTTGCTATAGCAATTGAAGCTAAAGCTAGCACAGCAATCACAAGGTTTTGGGATAATTTCACTCCCCTCCCTTGAAACACTCCCCTCTTGTCCAGAAGTCACTGTTGCACAGAAAGTGAGCCCCTGATCTGCAGGACCCAGAGAAATTCCACCTGGACTAAATGACATAGTGCTCCTGTTATGAGCTTTCTTTATTGAGGCTAAATAGAAATGTTAGAAGTACCCGGTTTTCCCATCCTTAATTTCCAGGGTCAGTAACTCCAAATAATATATATTCCCTGGCGACAACAGTACCCATGGCTGTTTTGCCAGATGAATTCCTAGGGCTCTTGTATTCCTCATCTATTGTCTAGAAGCCCAGGTTTCTACTTCGTATTTACAGCTATTTCAGAATAACATTTTTAATCCTAAAGAGCTGGTATTTTTAGGCACTGTGGCACACCCACTGAGTACACATCCCCCTCATACTGTTTACTGCTGGTGATAGACTCTAAAATCTCTCTTTAGGTGATGATAGACTGTAATTGATTGGTATTTGTACTTGTGGTTTCCACAAACTTGCATTGATCCATTGTGTTTGAGTGAAATGTCAGGCATGGGATGGATGGTTTTTCAATGTTTCAAGCTTAGGGGTTTTTAGGGGTTTTTTTTTAGCACTTTGACAGCTTGGTGACCTTTCTAGATGCATTTTTATATACTAGAAAAAATTACAGCCACTCTGAATTTGCCAGTCAAATGACATATTTTAAAGAGAAATCAATATATTCTGTGTGATGTTTATCTGTATTTGAATGGCCCTTAATGTAGGAAATAACACAAGAAATTTCTCTCCATGAGCAATGACATCTTACAGTTGATTAGCTTTGTGTTAAGCTTACAATATCAGGGAGGGGGCAGGGAGAGACTCTTCATGCTATGCTACAAGACCCCGCAGGCCATGTGTGGCTTTTTTGCTGTACTTTGAACAACCTTTCTCTCCCTCTGCACATATCTTTTGTTTTCAGTAGCTGTTATTGCTGATGAGCTGTTGTATAAAGATAAATTTTGCATCAGCCAGCAAAAATATCTGGGCTAAGGTTCTTTCTGATCATCTCTGCCTGGTGTTTTATAATAAAAATCAGGCACCAAGTTTATCTTGCCTGTGGTTCCCAAAAGTCACATATGACAGTGCATGTTTCTGTTATAACTCCAGTGATATTTTCTAAAGCAGTCGACTCTCTGCCTAATTATACAACTTTGGGAAAATGTACCTATTTAATTATAAAAATACTTTGCATTACAAAGCTTCCATGAATAGGAAGCCCCTGTATTTTTTGCAGGTTGGCTGGGTATAACTGCCACTTTATTCACAACACCTGTAAAGGTTTCTGTAGAATACAATATATAGACAACAACAAATGTAATGACTGAACAATAAGGATTTAAATTCCTGAGCTGGATATTTTGTTCACATTCAGCTGGAATAAGATACCATATATGCTCACATATACCATGTGAATATAATATGCACATTGTTTTGAAAGGCAGACTGAAGGAAACAATATGATATTTCCAGAGTTATGGATGCATATAGCAGGGACAGCTGACCCGCCCTCTTTCTAAAGGTGAAATATGAGGAGAGAGACCAGGAGCAGCAAGCAGACAGCAAAACAGCCCTAAGAAAAGTTAGTTTGATTAGTGGAACATTAAAGACCATTAAAGTATCAGACCATTACAAAGGAAAGATGATCATTAACACCTTGAGAGTGAAGAACAATGAGCCATTAAGTCAATTGACTTCCTCAGTTCCTGAATAGTAATACAACAACTGCTGCACTGTGGAGTAGGAATCAAAGCAGAGGCTTCTATTCTGTTCAGAAAATCAGCTTCCCTGCTTAATATATGCACCTGGACTTGGGATCAGGGGCGAGGATTTGGGGGGGAGGTATATGTTGTACGCGAGAAAATACAGTGTTATTTAATCACTAAGATAAACCCCCCTTGTGACAGTGATATGATACTCCTGTAGGTGTTCACTTCTCTTTGGTTAAGAGAAAGTGGAGACTATGACAGATTTCTGCATTATTTTTATTAACGCTATGAGCAACCCAATTTACCTACTAGGTTACATACTATGTGCTGCTGCCCAGAGCTATTAGAGACAAAGATCTGAATTAACTTAGACACCTGCCATACATGAGATAAGGAGTGTAAAGGACTACCTGTGGCTTAGCCAGGGGACAACCCTCAACCTGGGAAAAGGAAGAAACAGGAAGCCTGGAACAAAAGAGAACAAAGGAAGGTGCGGGGGGTGGGGGGAATCTTCTGATGAACCAAAAGAAAAAAAAACCTGGAAGAGATGCTGACAAGTAGTCGGTCGAAGCAGCTGCAACCATTCCAGCTCTCCCTCCCAACCAAAGATCTAAGTCTGCCAGAGCTATGCCAGGCCTGTTCAGCTAAGCAAGGAGAAGTTATCAGGCTATGCCCAGTTCATGTGTATAGGCCTTCTTTGTTATTTTAACTTATAGTGCTGACTTCCGTGCGCCTTTTGACAACTGACTTAGTCTTTCTTTTTTTAAAAGACCGTTCTGTACCCTGTTAACATTTTATTTGGCTATAAAAGTCCAAAGAAAGATTTGTGCATGCAACCACTCCAGATTGGTAATGGTGGAGGAGCTGCTGTGTGAAACAGGGCTGCTGAAGCCTTGTGACCCAGTCTCAGAGAGTCATGGGACTCGCCTCTGCCTGAAATGCACTCAGGGGAGACAAAAGAAGGGTACAGGTATCAAATGCTCTGTTATCTGTGACACTTGCTTACTGCAATTTCTCAAACCCAACTGATCTTAGTGCAGGTTATCAAATACCACTTGCATATACAAAGCCCTTTAATTAGCTCTCCTGAAAGCAATGACAAAATTGATAATATGAAAAGAACTGATATTGTTATCAGAAGATTTTACATGTAGATCTTTTTTAAAAAGTCAGGTTTTTTCATTTTGCATAACATTCCAAGATCCTCCAGGGTGGAAGTTAATTTTTTTTAAGATTTTGCATGCATTTCTGTTCCTTTTACTTTTGATTATATTAAAAAAAACTGGATCAAATTTATTTCCCACACAGTTTGATCTTACTTTCTTTGCAGCCCATGTTTAAGTCTTTTTCCACTGATTTGAAATCCATATTCTGACATTAACTAACTGCTAACATAGTGATATGGAACCAGTTCTGGATTAAATAAAACCAGTGGCAAGATAAAATAATTATTCACTTTGGAAGACCAGGATAAAGCAAGCTGTAAAACATATAGAAAAACAAATGAAAAAATGGATACAGGATGGACTTAAGTTAATTTTCCCCCCTCTGACAACAGTCTGCAAAGTTCAGAGAGAATACTACTTCCAAGATAAAAAAGCTTCTTAAACCAGTGCTCCTCTGTCCTATGGAACCTAGATTTGAAAGACAAATATTGTTGGTGTGAAGAAATCTTCCACTCTCTTTCTCTGTCCCTGGGCCTGAGATATCCCATACCCTCCTTGCCCCCCATCCTTGTGGTGCAGAGACTCTTTGTCTCATGTTTGCACCCATGCACCTGCCGGGCTTGTTTGGTGATGCTGGGCCCTCCGCCTGGGGATGCTGACATTTTTAAAAAAGATTGGTCAGCCTCAACCAATGCCTGTTGCTGGTTGGAACTTAGTGTTGAGGTTGTAAGTGTTATAAAAAGGTGTCACTCCATTTCGGAGGGGGAGAGACATGTTTGGGATGCTGAAACAAGTGTAACCGAGGGTGTGCCCTCCCTGCCAAATGGAGAAGTGGTGATAGGCTAGGGTGCTGAGGGAGGGACGTCACTGCCTTACATGCAGTTCCCTCCATTTCCCTACAGAGACAACCCCACGAGTGTACACTTAACTATATACAGTTTTACTATTACAAATATAATTAAAACATTTACATGCCAGAGATAATTGAATACCTGATATTACAAAATAACTTTCATAATCTCCAAGTCAAGAAATGAGTTACCCGATCCAATGAATCCAATAATATTCACCCCAGTGGGTAGAACCCAGTACTGAAAAATATGTACACAACTGACCCAAACATTTCTTCAAGCTCATCAACATCATGGTTAACAACACTAAAATAATAAGAACAATATTATTTATAAAATATAAAGTGCAACCTAAACTCAGAACCTCAACCACATAGAAGTCTAATTATGAATTTGTTCCCAGAGCCAGGAGAACAGGGGGCCCCTCACCCACTCCCAACAGGGTCTTGGGACCCACCCATTGGGAGGGGTCTTCCCCCCACTCTTTTTCAGGGCCCCAGTGCTCCAATAACTCACAGCCCTTCTGATGGTCCAGCTTGTCCCAGCGAGATGCTCCCCACCAGGGTCTCTTCTCCCACACTGCCTCTGGACTCCCCTTGTGGCCTGGTGCCCCCGGCCTGGGCACCCAAGCCTTGCAATTTCCTCTGCTTTGGTCCTCGTGACCCTCTGCAGATTTGCTTATGCCACTCTATGCCCCGCTCTCAGCATCGAGGTCTAGCTTCTTCACTCAGCAGGGTTGCTGGGCTCCCAACTGCCTGCCTCACACTGAGAAAAACGGGATGAGGCGGCCTTCCCCATTCTATGTGCCCTGCTCAGCACCGGGGCTCTTTCAGCTCACCAGGGCCCTATGTGGGGCTCCGGCCTTCCATTCTCATACTGGGTGGATAACCTGAGCAGCCTTTCACTACTCCTGCTCACTATTCCTGGATCTTGCCCAGGTCCTGTGCACAGTGGTGGCCAGCCACTTGCTGGGATTTGCAAGCTTGAGCCACCTTGCTGCGCTCCTAGGGCCTGGACTCCGTGTGTTGGACCACACACTGTGACAAGCCCAAGGGTCTCACACCCCTCGCAGGGCTGCTCCATGCAGTGGGTCCTGCACAGTGATGAGCCTAAGGGTCCCACACCCTCCCAGGGATCTTCAGGAACTTGGGGCTTTTTCCCACTGGGGCAGCTCTTCCCCAGCTTTTCTCACTCTGATCCTCCAGACCAACCCTTCAGTCCTACTTAATCCCAAATTATGGAATCTCGAGCCCAGGACTCATCCAGAGCTCAAAAGGTAAGTCTGCTACACAAGCAAAAGGCCTCCAAAGCTCCAGCAGTCTCTGGATGAACATGTGAGTATCTTACCTGAAATTTAGCCAGTCATGTAGGATTAAGTGAACTAGATGTGTATCAAAAGGGTCAACAAGCCCATTCTGTTTTGCTCAAAACATTGTTTTTCTAATACTCTTGTATCTTGTACTCCTTCCCCATTCTTCCTCTCTTGGATTAATAAAAGGTATCTGTTATAGCATACCTATCTGTGAATGCTTGAGATGAGGGACAGGTCTTTATTCTCCTAGTAGAGCTCAGGAGAGTATTACCTGAAAACACTTGAGGTGGGCATGACTTTTTACTTTCCTCCTATACAAGAGGCTACTTGTGAATGCTTCAGGCTAAAAGAAGCACCCCAAAATACTATGGTAGTCTAAGCACCCTGTGACAGTACACTTTTGGTGCTTGCCATTTTAAGGGCAGAAGCAGGCAGCTGCCAGGTGCCTGATGAGGGCAGCCATTTTCAAACATAGGCCAGCAGTCTGTGTTGAGCAGCCAAAGTGGCAATGTTGGGCTGAGCTGCTCTTGGAACACCTTGGAAGTAAGGGTGAGACTATGGGGATGGAGGAGGCCTCAGTGATCCTGGACATGACCTGAAACTGTACCTTGCTGGGATAGGGAGGTCTGGTGGCAGCCCCACTTGAAAACCAGGACCGTGAACCTCCCCAGTGTATGGTGGATCGGGGCACCTAAACACCAGCCCCCAGCTTTGGGTGGATTACTAAGAGGAAGGAGTGGGGTCAGGCACAGCTTCAGCCACCTGAGCCCACAGGGGTGCAAGACTCTGGAGGCCCCAGAGAGGGGGCAGTTGTGGAGCCCTAGAGAAGGGGGCAGTTGAGAGACCCTGAGAGAGCAGGGGTGTTGGTGGGCCCACCCAGAGTAGGGTGCGTCTTCACGACCTGAAGAACTGAGCATAATTTGGGGTTAAGTAGGGGTTGGTCTGAAGGACAGCCCCGGGGGGGGGAGTGTTGAGAAGTGCTTCCCTTCCGACCTTCCTTCAGCCCATGGGCCAACCCCCCACAAGATCATGGTATTGTGTATAAGGAGCCCGGTGAGGGGCTAGGGCGAAGTTGGCCCCCCGTTTGGTGAATTGGCTGGCACTACCCAGGTGAGGGTCATGGGAGAGGCCCAAGAGACTGCATGTTGCCAGCCAAGGCATGATTCATATAAGCCTGATGGCCAGAAGGGTCCCTCCAGGAGACAGCAGAGCAGAGTGAAGGGGGTACAGTATGGTGCAGTGAGCAAGAGACCCCGTCAGAGAGGGGTGGTATGAGTGTGTGTGTGTGCGAGACCTGGTGGAGGACTAGATTTGATCTGGCTTGTGGCCAAGAGTATGAGAACATCTTGGATGCCCTCTGTGAGGCATGGGCCATGGTGTAGGGGAGGTACAGAGCCGTGGACCGCGCCCCCTGGCATCCGGGCATAGAATGGGCAGCCTCCCATATTTACCACCAGTTTGTAATAGCAAAGTCATGGCAGAAGAGACTGGGCAGACTGTCTTATGTAGACAGGTGAGCGGGCTGACTTGAGACTCGGCCCCAAGCATGCCCCCTGTCACACATCCCCGAGGTCAACAGGGTCTGTGTACCCCAGCTTGTACAGAGCCCCAACAGTTATGGCGTCCTTTTTATATTCAACATACAACTTTAGTCAAACTAATGATTGCCTTGGAGTTGTTGTTTAAAATACATTGTTTTCTTTGAAGAATTGTAATACAGGTAAGTTACAGTAGAATATCCACTGAGTAATTTTAGTTGCTTTGATTGCAGAAGGGATGCAGTTGCCAATGCTGTCTGATGTAGCTTGAATTTTCAGACCAGATCAGGATATTATCAAGAATCACTCACCTAATGCTCATTGTTTGCCAGTTCCCTAATTTCTATTTTGTCAATCAAATTTGATGTCCTTAAACCCAATCAAAAACAGCTGCTATCTAGATTTCTTCCTGTTAGCTAAATACACTACTGCATGGCCCTTTTGTAGAGTACAGTGCAATGCTTCTTAACCTGCCAAATAGAGGAGGAAGAATGTAAATCACCTTGCAAGTTGAATTGTGGCCCCTGCTGTCATATGACAGCTTGCTTTGCTTTATTGTCCATGGCACAAATAGTACCATGCATGGAGATCCAAAACCAAACACTGACACATCCAAGTCAAATATTAGTCACGAGATACCTGTGGCTCTGTACAAACTGACTCTTAATTCAGTTACATATTACTTCATTACACGAGATGAGAAACCCAACCATTTCACACTTCTTTGCTAATTTCGTTAATGACAACAGCAGGCTTATATTTTCTAAGTATTATATACCCCTGTGTATGGCACCTGTTTGGTTTTAGCCAACCAACTTGACTAACTGCCAGTGTTAGGAACCAAAAAGATTCCTCTTTCCCTTCCATAAAAAGAGAGGCTTCCTATTTCCCTTCCTGTATTGAAAAAAGGCCTTGCTGTTGTGACTGCTGCCCTGTGAACTGATATACAGTCAAGAAAAAATGAAAATATTCAGTTTTGTGAGAGTCTGTTCTCAATCTGCTCTGCAAATGCAGTGTGTACGCTGCAAGGTCCAGGCACTCTTTGCTAAGAGGTAGTTTTATCAAAATCTTAAATTAAAATCAGCTCCCTGAACTTACCTGCTTCTGCAGGTTATAAACATTTCTAAGACAGCAGTCAGACTGACCACCAGCTGTTTCTTAACATTGCTCTTCCCACCCTCCCTCCTAGCTTCCCAGGCACCTTCTTCCCCCCTCAAATGTGTGTTTGAATATGTAATCATTAGCTCTTTTGAACTTTAGCCTTGGAAAATTAAGGTAGATGGCTGAGGTGTGGGTTCCTTATGTTCCTCAGCAGCAATACCGTCTTATCAGGTATCAGAATAGCCCATTCCTACCCATGTAATTCATGAAATACATTCTCTTAGGCCAGGTAGAGACATTATATTTTTACCGGTACGGTATAAGCGATCGGAAACCAGTCTATACCCATAACAGAACAGAAGTTTGCCACACACAGACTGGTTTAAAAATGGCAGAACTTGGTCTAAGATTTGCACCTCTCCCTCCCACCAGAATGACAAATATGTGTTCTGTTCCCTAGCAATCTAAACTATGCCATTTACAGAAAACCACAAACTTAGATGGATTCCGCCTCAGGCTTTTTGAATGTCTGCACCTTATCACACCTTACTCCCTCACGTAGATAAAAAAAACCTGATATACAGGCTTTTGTAAGAGAGGGTAAAATGCATTCTCTGGCTAATAGGCATTTATTTGTTTATTTAACCATCCCATTACTTTCTCTGTTCACTGCAGACTTTGTTACTTGGCAGTGCTAAGGCAATGAAAATTCTGAATGATGGGAGAGGTTAGCATAACTGTAAACTGATAAAATGGGAGTTTGAACTATTAACCCATGACTTGACAGAATGGACAAGAACAAAGAATCCTGTTTTAATTGAAAACGCCTTTATTCTATGCTCTGTGAAAGACCAGTATATTTGCAGTACGTTGAAAATACTCAGTAATATTTAAGGCCTTCTTATTTATTATACATAGAATACCAAGCCTGGTGCTTGTTCCAGCTCATTCGGGACGCCAGTCACATGCGGCACAGATCCTGGAATGGGCATCACATGCAGCACAGTCTGGCTGGGGGCATGTAAAGCGGATCCTAAACCAGTCACAATGGGCACCACCTGCAATGCAGAGCCTGCTCTGGCCAGGCTGTTTCAGCCACAGATGCCATGTAGGTGCAGGATTAGCTGGGGCAGGTACTGTGTGCAGTGCAATGCCAGACCTGCCAGGGTGCGTGCCTTGCACAGCATGTGTACCAGAGCTGCTCCAGCCATGGAAGCCACATGCAGTATAGGTCCAGGACTGGCTGAAGCAGGCACTGTGTGCAGCTCAGTGCCAGAGCTGCCACAGAACTCCTTGTGCAGCACCATGTGTGGTGCTCCTCTGTCCGCTCTAGGATCCACACCAATGCATCACAGGCTGAGTTGTCAGTGTGGGACCCATGTGTGGCACAGGTCCCTGGCCCTGCCCATGAAGCTGGTCCAGCATGCGCTGTGCCCCATATGAGTCTGCTCAGACCCAAGGGTAACACCAGGGGCTGGATGGCAGGGCTCCTTAGGCCAGATCTGGCCCAGAGGCCATGTGACCCCTGTAGTATACTCTGTTTAAGTGCAGGATTCTAAGGAAACTATGCACTTACATGGAGTGCAAATTTAATGTTCTGTAAGTACCCAGTACTGTGGTATTGTAGCCTTGATATTGACTAGCTCCCATCATTGGTACAATTAACAGGAGTATAATTCAGTTACAGAGTAGACAGTGGGGCTGAAATATGCTATGCATGTAAACAATTTCTCAATATGCAGATAATCAGAGATTAGCAAACAATAGGCAACAGGAATGGGAATGGCATTATGTTATACAGCTTAGCAAGCTAGACAAGGTAATTTGGCTAAATCTGATATCTTTTATTAGACCAACTCAAATAGGTGGAGAAATTCTTTGCAAGCTTTCGGGTACAAATGCCCTTCGTCAGGCTGAGGAAGCATTTCCAGTATGTCCTTAGACCAACACGGCTACAACCTATACCCATTTAGCAACCTAGACACTTGAGTGCTTTGCATCCCAGTGGAGTACCTTTCTCAAGTATCAGGCATCATTATGTGAGAGGCAAGGATTTTTTGGGGTGATATCTTTGATTGGAGCAACTGCATGGTTGGGATAAAGTTAGACAAGCTTTCAAATGCAAGGCATTCTTCCTTGGGTCTCTTCTTCTCTGAGACCTTCCCCTCTTGAGGAAGAGACTGCAGAAAGAATGCTATGCCTAATTTGTCTAATTTTATCCCACTCATTCAACTAGCCCAACAGAATCACAGAATCATAGAAAAGTAGGGGAGGAAGGTACCTCCAGTCCACCTCCCTGCCTGAGGCAGAATCATTTTTCATTCGAACCATCCTATATAATCCTTAATCTCAAATCTACATAAGACTACCATCAACCCTCACACAACACAGAGTTAACACCCTAACCTGCCACAGGTAAAGCAGGGGAACTATGGCAGCCAATGTCCTGCTTCTGTGAAATGCTGTCAACATATGCTCAAGAGGTCCTGGATAGAGGGCCATGCCCTAGAACAGAGGAAGGCAAAAAACCCCACAGACCATACCAGTCTGACTGTGGGGTAAAAATCCTTCCTGACCCCCAAATACCGAGATTGGTCTGACCCTGACAGAAGCATTGGCACACCCCAATCCAAGTCCCCAACCTTGGATGTAGCCAGCACCCAATGCCTCTGAGGGAGACTTAAAAACACCTTGACACATGTAGCAGAAAGAAGGAGGTGGGGGTGCTCAGAAGCATGTGAAATAGCCACAGTAGAATATAGGCATAGCTACACCTAGATTATTCCCTATCAGGAGCTGTCCAACCTCTGCTTGAACACCTCCAGTACATCTTCTTGTCCACTACTTCCCTAGACAGTTTATTCCACTGCCTCACTGTTCCAACAGTGAAAAAGTTTTCCCAGATATCCAATCTAAACTTACTTTGCTGCAGCTTCAAGCTTTGGTCTGTGCTGTGTCCTTCTCTCTGCGGCGAGAGAGAAAAGGTGCTTTCCATCTTTATGGCAGCCCTTCAAGTCTTTGAAGGTTGCTATCAGGACTCTCTCATGTGCCTTTTCTATAAACTGAAAAGAAGATATCACCCCCAAAAATCCTTGTCTTATATAATTCCTGGACCACTGTGGCTACAATACCATTCTAAAACTACAAGAAGTCATTATGACATACAGTCATAGCTACCTCATGTTTAGAGGAATAGATATTTAAAACGATGTTTCAAAGTTCAAAATTAATCTTTTTGTTAAAAATGTTATGGTCAGCATATTAATGAAAAGCTATGCTAAAAATTAAGATTAAGACTTTAAATACATGCACACAGCAAAAAGCAATCTTAAACTGTTGCAACATTGGCTGTATTAATTAGCATTCTCTTGGGAGCAGTAATTATTTTTTGATTAATTGTTCTGGTAGTGGTTTGTTGCTTTTTCTTTTGAAATGCAAACGCTGGTTATACATTCACAATTTACTTTAACCTATGTTCTAATTATTTGCTTTCTAATTTATACTATGCAGTTTTCTAAGAGTAAAAATATATTCCTACTGTGTCTTTACTTATACATTTTCTCATTGATGCTATGGCATTTTCATCTGCATATTCAGAACTATGAAGTCAGATACCATAGAGCTGAATAGCATGTGTAAGAGGAAACGAAATGAAATTATATAGTTCACTTTGTTCCAGACTTTTGCTAGAAAATGAAAATATTTTACCCAGTAGATCTACTTTGATGGTAGACCTCTCAGGAGAAAAGAGCATGATATTATTAGCTTCATTCAAGGCTAAATTTTCCTTCTTGCTTTGTTTTATTCTCCACACATTTTTGACAAATCCCTCTTGGGAGACGCAGGATTATTACAGCTTCAATCTTTTTAGAAAGATCTAAAGGAGGAAAACCTTGATAAATAGTCAGCTATGAGACAAGTTGAAAAAAGAGATGACTTCTTGCAGGGAACAGAGGCTTAGCAACAGTATCTGACAGTGCCAATATCATAGGGGAAGATTAATACAGTACTGGATACAGAACTTTCCCCTACTTTGCGCACTCAGGGGCTTTGGGTCACAGAGCCCCTGAAGGATCCTTTTCCAAGAATATTATATTGTAGGCTAGAACCACCTATGGGATTTTGCAGGGGAGTGGCTTTTTAAGAAAGTTCCAATATGTTTCAAGAAGTATTGACTTGGGATCAAAAGTACTAAGAGAAAAGGGCAAGGCTGAACCTTCCAAACCATTTGGCGGCATAGGGTGTTGGGGTCTTTATACATATCAATAGTTCTGGATCATACGGAAAACTCCTATTTCATGGAAAAAAGGGTTTAGAGAGTTAAGTTAAGGTTATGGATGGCAATGATATCAAAATATTGGATCCATCAGTCAGTTTTATTACATCTGACATCCTGTTCCTCAGGTAGTGGATATGATGGTCAAAGCCCTCTAGGACCTCATGGTCTCACAGTCTAACATGCTGTCTTTCACACTACCACATGCTATTGCCAATTCAGCCACACTAACTCCTGGAATAGAAATTTGCATGGCCGTATGCATTCTATTTTCTCTCCTTACTGCTATGTAAAGAAAGCAGGTGCACAGATCTCATTTCCAGTGCCAGTGAGATTGTTCTGCTTGCTTTCACAATTTAGCTTACAAGCCATGATGCACTTTACATTTTACCTTTGCATACTTAAATTTTGGACACCTAGGGTGCCTTTAAAGGCTCGTAATACAGCATATGGCATTTTAATGTTTACTTATTAATAAAGCTTTTAGCTGGTATACTCCATCAGTATGTGAATGCTTGGGAAAGAAGATGCAGGCCATTGTATGTAAAGCTTTTAATAAAATAATGCACTAGTCACTGTGTCTCACATAAAGGCAGTCACAGTTTACTAGAATACTATGCAACTTCATGAATCCACAAGCATGTCACCCTGCAGTGCAATGTGACAGCTGCACAAAGCCTTTCTTATATTCCTTGCTCACCTAGATGAAGCCTCAGTCATAACAGATAACACTTTCTGGTTGTCTGGCAAAAGCAACTACCTTGTAGAAGTGAAGAACACAGCGGACTATAATAAGAATGGTACATGAGCATCCAGTGGCATCCAATCTTGCTTTTAGTCAGCCTAAATCACAGTGATTAAATCATCTGTTGCCAAGTGCTCTAATATCTAATTCAGGTTCTTTAGTCAGGGCTTGAACCTCTAAAAGTAACATAGACACATGGTTTATAAGCATGCTCCTTGAAGGGAAGAAGTTTTCTTGTTCAAACTGAAAAGCTCAGCAACCAGGGATTATGAATCTTATCTTTACCACCATTATATGCTAGTATTAATGACTATATTTTAAGATCAGCTAAGACAACAGATTACTAGTAGTAACCTTTGTAGCTAGCATTCATCTGCTCATTGTTGTGAACACATTTGTGCCATCAGTGTGCTGCGGCACAGTTTGGGAACCCCATTCTCCCCAACCTAATTATTATTTCAGGTGTATTGTCTATTTCTATCACATGTGGGTGAAAAATCTATACTTATAGTGGCAGAACGTGAAAAAAATCACCTATAGCTAAGTCACACAAGGATTACCCTTGTGAACAACCTTCACCTCACTACCAACAGTTGAGATGCCAACATGAAACTGAATAGCGAACAAGCTGTAGCATTCTGGGGTAGCCAGCTTCCAGATGGCAATAAGGACACACTTCTGGAGTGGCATGACCTCCTACATTTGTAGATCCTGGTGCTGAAGAGTTGGGGCAAGCTTCTCACACAGCTCCATGAAAGAAGCTTTCCGCATGAGAAAGTTATGGAATTTCAGTTTTACATGATAATGTGATCATAGGTGTTCTTTACCAGAAATCTGTCTTCCTATGGCAAGTCTGCAGTGACTTATATGTCAGCATCCAGCATGCACAGTCTCTTTGCCAAAACCCACTGCTGTCTTCTGAAGGTCAGAAACCATAGGTGAAATGCCCTCCACCAGGCTCCTTAACATCTATCTGCATCCAGTTGCAATGACAATGCAGCCAAAGCGAGAAACAAGTAATTTCCCTGTCTTGGATCTATGCATTGGCGCTCATTGTAATAGACAGATGCAAGGCACTTGCAAAGTTGCAAGTGCTTGAGATTTCTGTGTTGCTTGACTAAGACTTCTACACAGGAGCTCAGGAAGGACAGATGAGAAGACAAATACCTGACAAAACAATTCCTATAGCAGGTTAGAAATAAAGATTCCTGGGATACTCCTCCAGAAACCTCAGCACCTAACTTGAATTACTGTGGTGGCTATGAGCCTGAGCATTATAGATGTGGCTATGAGCATGAGTTAACATGTAGCTCTGCAACCTGGGTGCCGTAGTCCCTAGTTCTGGGTAAGATTCTGCTGTGAAGATATACCTTTATAGTGGACACTTTCTCCTAACTCAGCCTCAGGAAGACAGAAGAGGAGACCAGGATAACTGTGCCTTGTAATTATTCTTTAAATTTAGTTCCTAGACTTCACCTTCTTGTATATTCTTTGCTGACGGCCATAAAGTACTAGTGTGTTGATTCTATTACCCTGGTTTAGTCCTTGTTGGTCATGCTTTCTCTGTGGCCGCTCCTGTGTTGTCCGTCATTTGGAGGCTGCTTCCTTGTATCCTTGAGCAGCTACTGGCCTCCTGCCAGAATGAAATGCAAAGCTCATCTCTTTGCTTTGGCATTCCTTCAAAGTGTGTATCCACTTATGCACAGCCTAATTCCTACAGGTCATTGCTATTTTTAAATGGATACTACAATACTGGGAGTCGCACAAGGATTTAGTTAAGCAGCTAAAAGTCTAAATCAGCAGTTCCTTCTCACACCATACTAGAAAATAACTAACTAGAGATCAACCAAATGTAACCACATTGACATCATATATTTTATGCCTGACTTTGATGTGTGCTTGGAAAGTCAACAAATTCCTGGTATTTCCAACCAAAGGAGGAATTTCTTATTGATCCAGGGGCTACTGCTTGTCTTTTAGACCAGGACTGTCCAACTGGTGGACTCCAGACTGCATGCAGGCCACAAGTGATTAATGTATGGCATGCAGGTCCCTGCAGCTGCTTCTTCCACTGCTGTGCAGTAGGGAAGGCCACATAAGGGGCTGCATGCTTCTGGCACTGCCTGTGCAGTGGGGAGGGGGATAGAGGCCACACAGTGCCAGTACAACCCACAAAGTGTGGGGCTGTGTACTGGAAGTGTAGCTAGTGGAGGGGAGCAGGGTGGAGAGCCAGGATTTACCCTGCAGTATATTGCTCATGCAGTGTTTGGCTCCTGGCTGCAGCAAATTTGGACAGCCCTGTTTTGGGCTAAGGGATTCTAGTTTGATCCATTTGAGCTGGCTGCTGGACACTTCTCCCAAGATTCCTGGTGTATGACAATCTTACATTGTCAAGACAACTTAGATTGTCATTAAATAAAAATCAGAAATAATTCTGTGACAAGAGACCAGAACCCAGGTTTTCCCTTCCCAAATACCCTAACCACAGGACTATAGAGTCAAGCTCTAACTTGTTTGTTTTACTGCTGGACCCATTATCTTTGCATTTTTGGTTGCATAGCGACTCATCTTTTTCAGCAGATGGGTAAAGGGTGCCCTCACTTAGACTATTTTATAATTTGGGGGTGAGGATACTCTCCTGGGAAGTGGAAGAATTGGGTTGGAACTGCCTTCCTTTGTGAGGGGTGATTTGGTAAAAGGACTCCAGGCTCTACATTCAAGTAGATGAAAGTGGTTCTTTTGTTCATGTCATTCAGGCAGCTAAGCTTCAGAATGGGGTAGGACTTCAGTCACAGCTCTGCGCTCATTGTTTCTTACTGGCCAGCTCTAAGCAGTTCCCCCTGGGAATTACCTTTGGGAGGCCCCTGCTTGTGGCCCTGAACCTTACTGGTGCCTAACTCTGTTTCTTTGAAAGTTCCTCCTGGATCAGGTACTTCCTTTATAGTACTTTCAGGTACTGCTTTATAGGCAGTATGGGTGCATCTACACATTGCCCTATGGTGACATTGCTACAGCACCATGCTTTAGTATTTCCTTTTGGAAGTACAAAAGCATGGCACAGTAATTGCCTGTACTGCGCCATGTACATGGTCCACAGTTAGATTTCACTGCTATATTGCTGTAGTGGCACACTAAAACAGGGAGTGAGCTGCTATAGCAACATAGCTGCCAATCATGTGTAGACCCACATGATAGCTACATCACTGTAGCATGCTGTACAGTAGCGTGGCGCATCGCTAAGGCAGCATAGGGCTATGTGTAGATGCACCATATGACAACTAAGCTGGAGGTACCTAAAGAGCCTCTTGGGATCTCACGCTGTTTATTATTGCACAGTTGCTTGTCACCTATGGCCTTGTACAAAAAGGGGCTGACTGCTTTCTTTTTCCTCAGGTGTGGGAGCATGGGGGGGAGGAAAGGCATGCCGCCATCTTGAGAAACGCCCAATCCCAATGCAAGCTGCAACACTCAGCCAGACATGCTCTTACCTGCAAAAGTTTTTCAAAGCCTGTTTCCTAGAAGGCTTACAAGGTAATATTAAGATGATTAACTATAAGGTAGCATTTCATACAGATGCTTTGCCCAGACTACAAATCCCAAACAAGAGTCTTAAGTTATCTTATTATGTTCAACTTCAAGCTATGGTATTTATCTTAAAGCCAATGGCTAATGGTTCTTACATTATACAAAATGCTTGATTATTCTTTTACTAATAACTTATGTTTGTTCCTAGTCTTTCTTTAACCAAGGGTAGCTACTATGATCCTAAATCCAGTCTCCTTTGGGACCGTATGTTAATTTTTGCAGCTGTCTTGTTATTGAGGAAATCTTTGTGCTTTATTTTAAGGCAGTCACTGAGGGATATTTATCAAGGGCGACACAATCGAACTGTCTATAAAGGATTAGTCCCAGATAATTTAGTTATTGGATTGCCTAAAAATTGCAGTTGAGATAATAGGGTTTTTTTTCTCTCAGTTGCTGATATTTTTAGTGCAGTTTTGATTACAGGCAGTTTTTGTGCTAGTCAGAAGAGGAGCAGTCAGTTATTTTAAAGGAAGTTTATAGTCTTTCTTGTCATCTATTATTTTTAGAAGTCTTGAAAACCAATATCAGCTTAATTAAAGCTTCAGGAAAGTGCTGCAATAAACAAATGCTGACCAAAACAGGCTGCACCAAATTAATCTCTGGTGCAACTCCACTGAAGTCAGTGGATCTCAGGGCTGAATTTAGCCCACTGTTATAGACTTCTACATTGTAAATTTTAAAACAATCACTTTTGTATTCTTAAAAGATAAATTCTAAAATATGCATAAGGAGAGAGAAGGAGGCAAAAAAAAAACCCTTGACAAGATGATTGACTCCTGCTGTCTCTGTTCATGACCTTTCAGTATATGAAAGGGCATATCCTTCAAATGTATATGAAGGATACATTTTCTATTTTATAGAGAATAAATATAAGTTGGACCTACCTTGGGGAGGGAAGGGCAGTTCCTGCTTTTATTCATCTTCATTGGCGTTGGAAGTTAATAAATATGTCCCAACCTACTGAATGGACTAAAGGGAAGCAGAAATAATAACACTTGGTGAAGTTCTGGCTCCACTGACTTCAGTGGAAGCTCTGTCCTGACTATGGTATGGCCTAAATTTCACAATGAACCCTGTTTTCAAGTCTCGCTGAACTCTGCAGGTGTAACCCCATGATGTCAGTAGAAATTTCCCAATATACACCATGTTCAATCAGAAGCAGGCCCTATGTGTCCTTTTCTGCCCTTTTTTAAATTTTATAATATTCAGGTTAGTCTATGTGTACAACTGCACTCTGCTGGAAAAAAGGGAAGATATACAAGAGTACATGTTCATGTCTCACTCTAGAAGTTGAGTCACACAGGATATTTCCTCTAATATCTATGTACCTAAAAGAGATTCTCTTTCAGCTTAACTGTAGAGGCTTGTGTGTTATTCTGATCTGTTCCTATGGATGATCATAAGCCTATGCAGTCTCAGCATGCAGAGCAGAACAGCAGACAGCTGTGATTTCTGAGAGGTATTTATTAATTCAACTCATGGTAATTTTTGGAAACTGTACTTAATATTTTTCTTTGATCCCATAACTTAATACAATTTAATATAAAACAGACATGTGTACAATGTTTATTCCATATTTTAGGACCTTCAGTACAGTCTAGTACAGTCCAGTAACTTACAGACATGTGCTCCCTGTAAACTTCATAAGCTTTTCACTAAAATGTTATTTTAATACATCAATAAGCTGATCAGAGCATCTACAGTTGTTATTAATTAACATCTAAGCCAACTATCTTAGACTAGTCAGCACAGACGTGTATGTTTTCAATTATTATAATATATATTATTATTTATAGTTCATTGTCTAATACCTTAAATACACATATACGAAAAATAGTATTTTCCCATTATTTCAGAAAGCTATGTTAAACAAATTATGGTAAACAAAGTTCATTATACTCTCAACACTTTGGAAATTAGACAACTTTCTCTTACCTGCTAATTAGTCTTGACTGGCTATCCATCAGGTTAGAACACCACTGGCTAACACTGCCTACAAGTTGAAGGGAGTAGGATTAGTAAATTTTTCTCCAGGCATGGTCATTGGCTCTTTAAATTTCACTCTGTTACTTGTATATCAGGGCATATTTCTCCAGGATGTTGTGAAATGGTGAGTGAACACTGGAGGTACACTCAGGAGTAATATGATGGACAACCCTGAAAGAACAGAAGAAAAGTATCCTTACTAATGTTCATGGAAGAGGAGATCAATGTCAAGGAAGCTATTTTGATTGTAAGAAAGTGTCCCAGACATTTAAAGAGCTTTAAGTTTGGATAGAATTGCCATTTGGGTACCAGGTATATGGCAGTCACAGGGAGGAGTTTGCATTTGATTGCTTTAAAAAATCAGAGATGGGTGTATGGATTACCACATTATCCAGAAAGCAGTGGAGCACAGAGCTTCAACAGATGATGCATATACCCACAGGGAACTGAAAGTTAGTCCAAAGTTGAACTGCTTAAGGAAATCAAGAAAGGGATTTATAGAAACTTTGAGAGGGTTGAGGTATACAGCTTTGCACCACAGGAAGAAGATGGATAGTCAACATTTTCTTAGACATGAAAAGGGAAGGAACAGCCACTGGAGCCTTGGTTAAACTGTGTCAACTTTTTGGTTATGAAGATATAATTGGCTGGGCTCAGATGCAAACACTGTCCCTTAACTAGATATCTCTGGCTGTGGCGTGGAGGTCTACATTGTACACAAGGCAGGAAGCCAAGGATGCGGAGGCCGAAAATTGGAGTTCATCTGTGAGACCTGCTTCTTCTACGTGAGGGATGTCCCCTCAGACATCAGTCCTTTTAGCAACTCAGATATGGGGATTTTGCATTTATTCTTAGACCTCCCAGGAATTCCTTAAATGGAAGGGTAGGACCAAGCTTCTACTCGGGTAGATTAGGTGCACAGAAGTGATTTTGTAGAAATAATATTGCAAGGTTCCATGTTGCTTGTAATCCTGTTATTTTCATATAAAATATTCAAAGTTTGTCATTAACAAAGCTCTTGTTCTAACTCCCAGTCTCCAAACTTATCTTGAGCTCCAAGAGCCAAGATGAGTTCTTTGCTTCTTGTGCATCGGTGACAGCTACTGTTTTGGCTGACACTCTAGGAACAGAGGAGGTCCTCTAAAGCTAAAAGCAAGAGCTTATCCATTTTAAACATGGTTTTTTCTGCCTGGGGTTGTATCAGCCTCATATTCTCTATGGGTCACAGAAGGGGACCTGTGACACACACACATTGATGGGCTACTTCTTTACAACTAGTAAAACTTCTGGATGTCAAACACCTTTCAGTTACACTTCTAACTCTTCATTGGCTTGTGATAGGTTTACCTTAGTACAGTATAATTCTTTTATTATGCAGAGTGTGGAAAAGCATCCAGCTCACTCTCCTGTAGCTGTGTGGGTACTGCAGTATTAACAGGAGTGTAAGTGGGTGCCTCCTCGGTGCCTGCTATTCTTATCACTGTCTTCCTTATTTGCCCACCACGCTTTTTTAGGAGACCGATAACATGTGAAAGGAGATTGGCAGCTGCTGGGATAGTGGTAAGATATTGCTGCTCTGGTTTCTGCCGCAGGCTCCACCTTCCTACACCCTGTCCTGTCCCAGCCAGTGTCTAATTAGTGTGATGCTAGTCAACTGAGTCTCTCTTCCTCAGGAGTGAGGGTCATTAGCCCTGCCTGCTCTTTCAGCAGTCGCACCCTCCCTCCATTCCTTCAGACGGGGTGATCTGGTTTCTCTCCCCGCCTCCTCCAGCCCAAGGGGATGATCTCCCATTTATAAAAGTGTCCTTGTCTAGGACCTGCAGTTCCCCTGTAACAGTCCTGCCAGGGAACTGGGTCCCAGTCAACTCTGAACCTCGGGGTGTCTGTGGTCGTCTGGCCCCTTCCCTCTGATACCAGTCCCATTTTCCCAGTTGTCCCAGTTTTCACTAACACAGTCCTTTTTACTATGCATCTGGGTCACTTGCTGATAGCCTTCTCTTGTCACCCCTCTCTGGGTTTGTCTTCCTGGATGACTCATCACAGTTATAAATTCATCATGGTCCATCCACCCCTGCCTCACTCGGCCAGCATTTCCTTAGTCTCTGTTAATCCTCTGTACCGGCTTTCAGCAGCTTCCTCCAGGTGCCTCTCTCTCTTTCCCCCTCTGGTAAACAACTCACAGCCGGCTTTCTCTTCAACAGGTTCTTCTGGGATGGTGGTCAATCAGCGTTGGCTCCAGCAGAGGACCTCTGTGTTGCTGGGATTCCCCTCTCAGCGTCTGACATCACTGGGAATCGACGAAGTATGGTGGGCTCACCCCCGGTAAGTATTCTTCCATTCTCTCCTAGCCCTTGGAACAGGGGCAATGGGCAGTCCCCTGTTACCAGGAGTAAGTACAAAACTCATGCACACCTATTTTTTCACCAAATGAAGCAGATGTGAATACACTTACAAAGAAGCAGATCATTTGAGTAAGATACTGCCATTTTTACACAATTCTTTTCGACTGGATTTACAGATCCAGTTCTAGAATGCATTTCTAGTATTTAAGGATGAGACAGGAGATGGAATCCAGCCTATCAGATACTGTTAATCCAGCCTAGGAAACTGTCCAGTCTCAAAGATACAACAACATCTGTCCTGTTGCATTGGAAAATGTGGTTCTGTCAGAGATAGGATCTGTAAGGAGACTGAGATGGAAGGATGCAAATTCCCAGCATCATTGGTTTGATAAATTACTGGCTCGTGCACAAGTAGCAGCAGGATAAATTCCAGTATGTCTGGGGCACAGGCTGCAGGCAGAGAGACTGGGGGTCCATAAGGCTGATGGCAAGCTGCTGAAGCTCCTCCAGTCAAGCAGAGATCAAAGTAGCTTCTGTTACTATTATCTCGGGAAAGGGGTTTGATGGAGAAGAAACATCCTTTTTCCCTGCTGTAAAGTGAGGAAAGAAAGATCATTATTCCTGATAGGCAAGATCCTACAGATCTGAAGGAAGGAAAATCAGGAAAAAGAATAAAGAGAATAGGGGAAAAGGGGATAAAAACAAACCCTCATCAGAGTGTAAATTTGATACAGAGAGTCTGTTTGGTCCTGGATCCAGTGAGTGATGCCTGGAGAGAAACATACCACTATATATTCTTGCTCCAGACAGCAAGTGCAAAGAGCTAACTGGTAGTGATCTGGACCAGCAGCTCCTGGAAAATCTGTGGAACATCCTCCTAGTCCCAGGGGGGCAGAGCATTCTGAGAATGGCGGGACCGGCCCAACCCTGATGTTGGGTCTGTAACAGCAGCGTGGTCTGTGAAATAGCTATTGTTGGAAGTGCAATGTCATGGGGCTGCTTCTGCTGCTAGGGTATGGGCACTGTGGGGGTGGGGGCACAATTCTGGCACCCCTACCAAAATTGGCACCTGAGGCTGGTGGTCCCTGCCCCACTCCATGTTATTCTACTGTTTTGTGCCACCCCACAAAGGTGGTGCCCAGGGCTGCTGAGTTTCCTATGGTTGATCTTTGAATGTCCCCTTCCATGCTCTTTTACATCCAGAAAATATCAAAGCTTACTTGATCCACGGTCCTCCCCCTTTCTAACTAAACTGGCAAGTGATAACTTCACCATCCAGCCCATAACTTTCTCAGTTCCAACTCACAATTCCTGATTTTCCTAATTTGAGCTCTCTACTGTCATTCATTCCTCTAGGTTACCAACCTGTCTATTTTACTGAATGAATCATAAGCCCATCTGATCCCATGCTACAAGAGAAAACAGAGAGTTTGTTCTAATTCTGGTACCATTTGGGACTCCTGGGTAGATTATACCTAATAATTTATTGTGCCAATCAGATCAGGATGTTCAGGGCTGACCTGCAGACATACTAAAATTTTGTTTTGCCTGTGATTCTTTAAAGTTTGGGAATCTCAGCCTTGAAGTGTCAAAGATTACTTTAATCATATCAGTTCATCCTTTAAAAAAAGATCAAGAATAAGGCTGAACTTGATGAAAGCCAAGTTTTCCATCTCTCTTGCAAATGTCATTTATATACTAGCATTACTTATCTAAATGTGTCCCATAATATCTTCTTTCACTTCTCTACACTACTCATTATGCCAGTCATCATACCCTGTTGAACTCTGCTTCTCCAACCATTGCCTTTTTCCATGTCTCTTGCTAAACACAGGCTTTCCTTTCAGGCCTGGTCCATAAGGCCATTACTTTTTCCTGATTCATATATCCTCTTCTACATCAAGGAGCAAATAAACATAGACAACTATTTTTGTACATTACTTTAAAAAACCCAAACCCTATTTTACTATGCTATAAACATCATTACTTAGTTTTATTGCTTTGATCGCTTCTTTCCCCACCTCTTTCCTGTTGTCTTTATTCTATTGTTGTCTGAATTGGGTTGTAAGAACTTTGGGGCAAGGACCATCTTTTCTTATCTGTGAAGTGAAGCACCTACGACATTACTAGATAATAAACAATAATAAGATGATTGGAACTTCATAAATATTGAAGATAGTTAGACAGCTATCGCCAACATTTCCTCAGATGGCCAGGTTAAAAAGGCAGCTTCTTAAAACAGCACTCCCAGATAGTGATTGCCAGCCCATCAGCATGTAGAAATCCTGTCACACAATTTTAAGAGTCCAGCAGGAGAGTATTGTAGGATTACAATACTCATCTGTGAGTTACAAAAAAAGCCATGTTGGTTATTAAACATGGTCATAAGTAATGGCAGCAACTAGCCATAGGTGTACCAAATCCTGCTCAGTTCCAGAATAAAACCCTTAACTAGAAAACACTGTATAGGATTAATCCATTAACATAGTTTACTGATTCATCCAGAGTTTTCTAGGGGAGAACTATTATTTGCAAACAAAAGTTCGGTGAACCTTTGGTATCTCCAAACATGTAAGGTATTTCTCATGTTAAACCACATCTTCACCATCAGCCTCTACTTAAAAGTTAACGCAACTCCTTATTTGACTATGCTGTAAGATCATTTTCAGAGACAATGACTTCACAATAAACAAGGATAACATTTTGGGATCTTTGTACTCTTTGTATCAACAGAAACAACATTTATCGGAAGGTTAGCTAGGTGTCTTAGCTTGGTCTTAGCCAGCCTAGTTTGTAAGCAATAGTACTGTTTGTCTAGTACCAGCTAGCAAATACAATAGCTTCAAGTCAGTCTGTTAGGTTCAAAGCTTTGAAGTAGTTCTTGTAACCACCTTAACAGAAAATTTGAAATGAAGATACCATGTAGAGTTTGTGTACTCACAAAAACATGCTGGATTGACATCAGCAGAGACTAAAGCCTTTTATTCACAAAAATGGTACTATACGGGTTGCAGTAACACTGCAAACCTCTCAGTACTGCCCTGCTAAAGTGCTTTCAAGCCACTCCTTGCTGGACAGGCTGAGAGGGTAATGCTAATTGTCATCTCCTGAGACTGTCAGCAAGGATGCAAACTAATATCAATTGTGATAGAACTTATGTGATGGAGACACCTGTCATTTCACTAGGCTAGTTTATATCTAGCACATAGCGATTGCTTATATCACTAGTTGTGACTAGTTTTGAAGATTTAGCATTTTAATGTTTAAAGATCATTTAATGTTTAAAGATCATAAATGTATAAACTAATTTATTCAGGCTAGACATATACTATGACATTATAGTGTGCTATTAAAAAACTTAAAACAACCTGAATTTGTGAAATCAGATCACAAGTAATAAATAATGAAATCTTGTCACAATGCAAGGACTTCTGCAGCAAGATGCCTTTGCTGACATGTCAGTCATGATGACAGATTAAACAGCTGCTGATGCTCTTGGTCACATTTGAAAATCATATTATTTAGAAACAATCGTGCTGACGCCTTTTGTTTTTTTTCCACTATACTTTGGATATACTCATGAAAGCAAATGTGATTTAAAAGTTTTACCAGCACATGTTGCTTGTTTCAGTTTCTTCAACTACGATCATATCTCCCCTGCTCTAACTTCTGCACCAGTCAATTTCAATGTTGCAGATAGACTGTAGTGTCTATAAAGTGAAGAATTAATGACAAGTGGCAATAAGCCCTTATGAAATAACAATTTTGTTTCCAGGGAGATGTAATGCAAACTCAAAAGAAGATGTGTTGAAAAACACAAAGGGTGTAGGGCCAGATCATCAGGTGGTGTAAAACAATGAAACATCAGTTTATACCTCCTGAAGACCTGACCCAGAATACACGTAGAACCAATTGTAAATAGTGTTTTTGAAGTGATACAAAGCAATATTTTATAGCATTTTTAACAGTAATTAACAAAAAGAATAGTCCTATAGCAGCTTTCTAAGGGCCTGAGTCTCATTTGAGAGAGCCACAGGCTGCAGCTGAATATTCTGGCAGGGTCCCTGGGTTCAATTAAGGCAGCAGAACGTACCCAGCAATCTACTCCTAGCATTATGCAAATGTTTATAGGATTGGGTTTGGAGGATATAGTTGTGGGATGGCTTGCAGAATTTCTAAACATAAAATCAGTCATAAATAGGGACCTACTCAAATTGCATTTTTTTTCATGGAAACTTGCAATTTGAGGTGGTTTCCATGAAAAATAGCATTCCTTGTGACTTTTGGCAGAATTGCTGGGCAGCAGGAGGGGGGCTTACTGAAAATAAGATGCTGGCTCCTGAACTACCATGGCTCCCCAGGAAACAGAGAGGGAGCTGAGATGTTGGTTGCCCTCTCCTCCTTCCACTACTGATTGGCCAAAAGGGCTGCCCATCATGAGGCCCCACCCCTCTGCACCAATCAGCAACAAGGGGCAAAACTGCATGAATGCCAATCCTTTTGGGCAATCAGTGGTGATGGATGGGGCTGCCTGAAGAACAACCTTCAGCCAATCAGTAATGAGGGCCAGGGCTACCGCCAGGGCCCTTTAGCCAATCAACACTGTGTATGTGTGTGTGCAGGGGAGAGAGGGGAGCTCACCGCAAAATAACACAAAAATGGCAGCAAGTAAGTGATTGGCTTGCAAAATCACCCACCTGCCTCCTCGATTTATAAAACCCTACTGAAATCAGTGGAAGACAGGATTCGCCTCACAGTTATAGATGTCTATTTGTATTAAGTTCTTTTTAAAGGTACTCTCTTTTTTGCCAGTATATCTCATGTTAAACTTCTGCTCCAACTGTTATAAGACACAATTTGGAGTGCCTTTGTCCCCTTGGCTTGCATGCCACACTTTTTGGTTATGTGTGCAGATGTGGTACAACTTTTCTCCCTTTCATTTTTTTCCAAGAGATAGTGATGAAGCCAAAATGTTTTGGTGATTCTCTATTGTTTGAAGAGTCATGGATCCTACCAGGTAATGTTCTTTTCACTGTATAGGACTGATTGTGCTAAAAATTCAAAATTTCAGTCATCAAAAAATAAAACACTGTTAGTGCTCAGTAAGATTTCCTTAAAGTGGGCCCTTGCCTTAATAAACATGTTATATTCATTCAGGGTGTCTTTTTCATTACACAAGACATATAACAGGGTTCCTTATAAATTTTCTGCCAAGGTACACAATTTTTTTCTAGAAAATGAAAAAAAAAAGCATTTATTGGAGCACACTGACGTTCTGTTCAAAGATCTGAATCTTATTAACGTGGAATATTGTTCCATGGCAAGTGATGGAGCTTAGAAAGGCTGTAGATCTCAAGTGCCTTGACTAACTGCAAGTAACAGGAAGGTTCCCTGTGGCAGTGTAAATTTTTGTATAGCGGTACGCACCTAGGGCTGTAAGAGACGCAGAATGTCTTTGCCACAACTGCAGTTTAGTTTCTAGTAAATATTTTCAAAATTCACTGATCGGGCTGCATTCAGACACTGAATGATATGACCCCACCGAAGTTTTGTATTATGTAAATTGCTTAGCCTGGCTAGGTACGTCTCCCATAGCTCTTATATCTAAGATATAGGGTACTGCTTCCAGTACTTTTACGATCTTGGGCAAGTCCAAATGGGCAATTTGGAGTTTTCATTTTCACTTCTACATTCTAGGCATCTATTTTTCTTCAGTTTTCAAACCTTTTTTTGTTAATGCTTGAGCTGCAAATAAATTGTGCCAGGAGTCTTGCAGCTGAGAGGATGCACAGCCTGTAATGCCCAGTCTATGTACTAGTAGCTAATAAAAATCTCAACCTCTTTCTGGTGACAACTTCATCAACTTCTGCTGGACTGAGGCATGAGACAGCCTGAGGTTAAATCAATTTTCTTCCATTGTGCAGTGCAGTGTCTTCAAGTTTAAATCTAAACAATGCCGTAATGTCTAGCCTACAGGCAAATTGCTCCTTGAACATTTGATACGTATCTTTCCTCAGTTGAAGCAAGGGTTCAACATACAGATGAATTGCACACAACTAATTTTCTAGAACATGCATCCTAAATGCTCTAAGATCTCTTGTGCTCCTCCTAAAAAGTCCCTACAACCTACAATTTGGAAGTTGTTGCCATAAAACTTCACACAAGCATGGATATCATACTCATCCTCCAGCTGCAACCACTGCTCTTCATGCACACAGCTGAAAATCAATCTAGACTCTCAGGAAGGGTAGTTTAAACATGAACAGTTTGGTTAGCCACCCACATTACTAACAATCAGAATTTACAGATCAAGTTATACATGATATTTTTGAAAGTGAAAAGTGTTATTATGGCCATCTCTTGTAAGATGTAATGTCTGCATTCACAGTACATTCATCTGTCAGTTCAGGATTCAAGTAAGACCAGGCCACTTAAATGTGCTACTAATTTTAGCAGTCCCTAAATCCTATCACTGTGTGTTACACATTAGTACACATCACTTTTTACTGAGGAAGAAAAACAGGTCTCTCCGAGCTGTATTAACCCACCCAATTCTCCTCCTCCCCACCATATTAAAGATATAAAAGATTTGGAGGACACTATTTTCCATAATGGATACCAACATAAGGAAATTAGAGCTACGTTAGATAGTCAGAATACTTTTTTTTGAGCTTTTGCTTTTCTCACTTTGTTTGCCCCACAACCCAGCAATATACAAAGCTGTTAGCTCAAAACAGTGGCAAATTCGTGCAATTTCCACTATGGATGTCATCAAGTTATTTGCAAAACATCTAACTAGTTTTGCAGAAACCCTTCCCCTTACCTCCACCTCCTAGAAATCTCTGATTATCCCTGCAGATCCTATAAAATGTGCTGCAGGGAGCCAACAATTTTTGTAGCTGATGGCAGTGTACCAATGCTATATGCCTATCCTGGCATATAGTAAACAATTAGTTTGTTATTCTCAATGCTTCTGTGAATATCTTAATTTTATTTAAATGGAACTTTATTAAAGATACCGGAAAAGTATGCTTTCTACAAACCTTGCATTGTGCTGCTATTATTGGTGATATATCCACTACTGCATGATTAGTAAGGATTTGGTAGATTTGACCTTTTGATTCTTAACTTACTCATGTTTGAGTCACAGCAGATGAATGTTAGGTAGATCCCATTATGTATGGAAATTTGATTTAGTTGCTTGATCAGGTTTTTTTTTTTTTTCCAAATGCAGGAGTGAAATGGGATGTAGACATCTTACAGTCTATTTCATGCTTCATTATAACGTAATTCTAACCCCTAAGATTTCTACCATTTTCATTTCGGTAATGAAAGGAATGTAATGGGGTGTAGTTTAAAATGATCTGCAGCAATTCTAAGGGTTAAACCTGCGTAACCCAACCTTTATTCAGAGAGTGACAGGAGTGCTGGGACACTGTTAACATTCCACCAGCTTGGTTAGTTCTAAACCTGTGATTTCTGCAGGTTCCCGTAGCAGTCATGCACACTATATACCCACCCCAAATAATAGCATCCATTCATAGCTACTCATTACAGCAGGGTTTGACCTGAGAAACTCTAGATTTTTGTTTCACTTTATTAACTTAGAAGGTTTTGAAACATTTATTTAAATAAAGTTTTCCCTTGACCAGCAAGGGAATTGTCAGCCTGAAGTTCTCAGCAGCATCTGGTGAGGCTCTCAGCCAAGTTCTTCAGATACTGTACATCCATAATGACAGCCCATTGGCCTTTGCCGTGGCATTTTCTTAATCCTCAGAACAGACTTCCTGGATCTAGGAAATTTAATTCCTGACTCCTTCGACCCAGATGCTGGCCAAAATGTAGTTTGCAATCTGAATGTAATCGTCTGGTTTTTTTTTTCCCTAGGAACTGCCCTTGCTGTTAAATTTTTCTAAAACAGTCATATTAATATGTTCAAAAATCCACTGCTGAGTTTCAGATAAAGGATCACATCTGTTCATGAAAATCTTCTTCTCAGCTGGGTTGCAATCTATGCAGCTGTTGCTTACTGGATGGAACAAAGTTTTGTCCTATGGGAATGAGGAAGAAAACAAAACAGAATTTAGTAGTAAATGATTAAAATGCTGTCATTTTCTAGAACTTAGATTGACATAACCCTGGCTAAAATGATATTGTGTTCTATAGTAATTCTGTGTGCAATAACCTGGAGTAATAAACTGAGTATTGTTGGGGATGTATAGATGGCCGAGTGGGTTCTTTGGACATTTTACTTCAGAAAACTGGGCACCTGAAAGAAACTGGAGCTGGCCCGTGGTCTTTTGACCCACAACCATACAGTGCAAAACAAAGGTAAAAATGGCTTTTCAAAAATGTACATACCAAGTTCCTTATACATTCCTCATACATTCATTTCAAAATGTGTGGCCTGAAAAGCTGCCTGATTTCTCCACTATAGGGCTAGAGGTTCTGGAGCAGTGCATTTTAAACAGGGGTGGCAGGGCCATCCTGATGGAGAGGGGATGGAAGAAATAAACACATTTAACACAGAGTTGTGGTGCATGGTCTAGATACAGGACTGGGGACTTTTTCTAAACACAACCACCAGAAATTCCATCTGGGACTTTTAAGTCACGTAACGCTCCGACGCACTTTCCCCATCCGTCTAAACCTGCTAATGGAGGCTAATATTGGCTAACGTGCCCAATGGAGATTTTGTGAGGATTAGAATGTAAGTTAATTATGAAAAAAGTATCAGTATTAACTGGGAATTACAGTTAGCTGAGTTTGGTCAAAACAAGATGCCATGGTAAATAGCAAAAGATTGGTCTTTGACAGTTTGGCTTGTACTGATGAATTTCAGCTATATTGCCTCCAAGAATACATTGAAGTCCATCTTAACTGAGGGCTTGAATAGTTCTAATGTATTTGTTATGTCCGTGTGTCTGGTGTGGGATTGATTAGATAGTTGGAAAGTTTCTGCTGATTGTACAATAATACACTTTTTGCATTTGTTGAAATAATGCTTCTAACTGCCCCAGATAAATACATTCAGGTTTCTCCCTCTCTGTGCCAGGCATACTTCTGCCAACAATCAGTACTAATCCAGGATGTGAACATTTGTACAGTCACAAAGAAGAGAAGAAAGAGTAACAGGAAGAAAATCATACTGTTAATAAATAAGTATGGTTAATAAAGCACCCTGCAACAGTGCTTAGAGAGCAAAACAACAAACATAAAACAGTTTTTTCACTCGCTTAAAAAACTCTACTTTCAAAAGAAATTACAGACAAGTTGGATTTTAGGGGGAGCTAGGCAGGCCTTAATTTGATGTGGCCTCTATACTTTCAGTACATACAATGAACAAAACCACATTTAAGAGCATAACACCCAATTCAGGCCCTAGAAGATTTGTTGTATATCTGCACGACTCACACGTATCTTCTCCTACATAGATAGCAGGAGAACACAATCTTTTTCTAAATAATATACTTTGAAGTAACAAAAAGTTCTCAAGAGGCAGCAGCAGGGCTGACAACAAAACCAGACCTGCCGACTATTTCTGAATCACCAGTAGGCAAATTCCCACCTGGCTTCCCCACCTCAGCCTGTGCATCCTTGTAAGCAGATGGGATATTTCAGTTTTCAAGAATCCTGAATTCTAGACAGGGCTGGATAGTATTATCCAATTATTATAGGGGATGTGAGTTAGCACAAGCCCCTTAGCTGTGGTTCATAATTCTTTTTTTTTGTGGTGGTTAAGGGTAGTGGTAACCAGTGCAAAAAAGGAGTAGAGGGGATGCTCTTCACTTTCTCTGCCATGACAGGTTGACCAGCACCATGTGTCCTTGCACTCAGGACAGCACAATGACTGTAACTGTGGCTGGCCCCTGTTCTGGGATTTTGGGAAATGACAATTTCTTATGTTCTTCCTCACCTTATAGACTTGCATGAGGACTAGCCACAACCTGGCCCCTACTGCTTTGGGACATCAGGATCCTTTGAAACTAGACTATCCTGGCTGCAAACAAGGAGAAAACAACCTGCTTCAATGGGGAAATTATGTGTAGTACAAGTGTTCTAGCCTTCCCCAGGAAAGCCAGTACGCTGCTGGGTTAGTCTGTGTAGATTTTTCTATAGGTATAATTTTTGGATTAAGCACTGCTCCTACTCCCTTTCTGAAAGGTTTGAAAATTAGGAGGCAGACCATGTCCCTTTAAGAACAGCTGTTTACCACTGGAAAGCTTCGTTTTGACTTAACCATGTACTAGTGTTATCCATTTGTCATCTCTACCTTTCTTTGACCTAAGGTCAGAGCTTGCTGCTGTCATTGAGATGAATGGACACAGACTCAGAACAGTAGTACATGCCCCAAAATATAATTTTCCATTTGCAGTAAGAGAGGCATAGGTATAAATCCCTCCTTCATAGTAATAATAAAGAGTGACAACAACCCTCTTTTAGAATTCAGTCCTATTTGAGAAGAATAAGTTGATTTTTAAACTTCATGTGAGCAAGTCCAATTATTACTTTATAAAGTAATATCTTTTTCATGAGATAATGGACATAGAGCAGGCCTGGACAGCTCAAGGAATTGGTAACGAAGCAAGAAGCCTTTCACTTTCTTCTAGGTCACTACTTAACTGTGGCCAAGGTCGGTAGTGACTGAAAGTCATTATCATCTGATGACTGCAGTAGTTTATCTGAAATGAGTTGGTAGCCTCAGCACAGTTTCTGCTGGACAGGTGTGTACATGATAAAAACCATCATCCGAATGACACCCGCTTTGGCAGTCTCAGCAAAAGAAACTACAGACTTAATGGGCACCAGGGAGAAAATTTGCTTTCACAATTTGTCCCTGAAGTGCTATCAGGGGCAATCTGAGCAAACTGTACTGCTTTTGTACCTGTTCTGTGCAGAGAGGACATTAGTCTCTGACATAAATCTAGCAGCTTTCATAATCACTATGCTCAGAATAGAATTATAGCATAATGAATTTGATCTTTCACAACATTTTTTTTTTTTTTTTTTAGAGATGTACTAAATCAGTCCCCACTTTGGTACCTGTAGAAGTGCTACAAATGGTAGTGAAGGGCTACAGCACATAAATTGAATCATGCTGTATCAGGATTATTCTATTACTCATCCATCTGGAGTGACGCTAAAATACAAATCGAGGGCAGGTCTCTTCCCTGGGAGAAATGGAAAATGTCAGGGTCTTTGCAGTTTCAAATCTGGAGCATGTACAAGTTAACTTTTCATGCTTATGGAATGTTTTTATCTTGCGAAGCTATCAAAACTTGAAGTTTCCTGTAATTTTAGATTATCTGTATATTTACTTCTCAAAGAGCCCCTGACCTACCTACCTATCTCGTGTTATATTGCTTCCATCACTGATATCTGATTTTCAATAGAGATTCCTTCTTTCAGTCACAACATCATGCATGTTGTTACTTGGACTAGTCCTATTTGGTAACTCCAGTGTTTTGAGAGAGATGGGTATGCTGTGTTCTTTGATTAAGAAAAAAATGTTTTGGATTGTGCCAAAAATATGCAAATGCTTTCATGGTAAGTGATTGTTTAATAATATAATTTAATTTGTAATAAAAAAATAATTTACCAAGTCAGGCAATAGATTTACTGTTCAACTGTAGCATATCAGGCAATAGTGTTGATAGTGTAGGAATCAGTAGTTATTTGACATATTCTTTGCCTGTGTCCAAATATTAGACATTTTGGGTAGAATTTTATATTCCTATCTGATTCAGAAATTATTTTATGGCATAAAGTAATGATAACACATGAATAATCCTACAAATTATTTCAAAAGTGGCCCGCAAAGGCAACTGATCCTTAGAGCATGGAAAACTTCCTATGTCCTAGTTTTCCAGGACCGGTTATGTCAGCATGGTAAAAACTGGCTCAGATTAGGGTTTTATAAAATTAAGAACAAACACTGAAATTGTACTTTATAGGACACAGAAATAATTACAAGCAAGAGGGGGTACACAATCAGGAGGAAGCTGCTGTGTATGTATGTAGGAGTGGAATGGAGTAGCATGGTCTGTTTTTGCAAAAGGGGCTGTTGTTAAACTGTACATGCTTATTATTTCTATGCTCTTTGAAAAAGTAGTTTAAAATTTAAAAAAATACTTTAAAAGTACCATGGCAAGGTCTGTGCTAGGAATGTTTGCCAGCATAGCAGTAGCGATTAGAGAAGTGATTTTTTGTGACATATCTAGGTTGGCAAAAACCCTAATTTAGATACAGATATATTGACATAAAAGCACTTTCACTGGAATGGCTTATTACCCTTGGAGAACCAGTACTTTTTTTTGTTAAAGTCAGAGATATCCACACTAAAAGGATTTTGCTAGTAAAACTTTACTGGCAAATTTTCTCATGTAGATTGGGCTGAAGAAAAAGAACCGAGGTGAAAGGCAATCAAAACATATTAATATATATTCAAGCAAAGTTTTAAAAATTATCTCAGAGAAAAAGGAATATATTTATCCATTCATTTTCTATGCTGTTGTGGCTCCTTAGCTTTATGGTTTAGGGCTAAACAATACACAATACTTGGGTATTTTACTCCTTTTAATAACCAAGGTTTGTTTTTGTGTTAGTTAATTTTGAATATTTCAGCATTTTCACTATTGAGGGATTTTTAATTCAGCTATAAATTCACCTTGTACTTAGACTTTTTATATATTATTTGAATCCTCTAGATAAGAGAAACAAAGCTAGACATGGGACTTAACTGAAGTTTTTTTTACAATACTGTTATTTCTTTGGCCATCTACTGGGTCTTACCCATAAAGGTGATGAACCATATATAGAAGACAGCACTGGAGCTGTATTTTGTCATATGTACTTGGTTCATTAAGCACCAATGAAGTGTTAAAGTTGTCAAAGCTTCTTTCTAGCAGCATGGATAAGTATTAAGATAAATTGGATGGGTTCTGAAAGTATTATTATGGACGTAACTCAGCAACAGAACAATGCTAATTTGCACAAAGAGTTGGCCCACACCTTCTTTAGCTGTATTACCAATGCCACCTTAGCTGTGAAGAGATCACATTTCCGGATCTGATTGCAATGTAAATATTGGCTCAAATGGCAAAAGTCAATAATCAGACACCTTAGGAAAACAGCAGACATAGCTAACCTGTTTCTAAGAGTTATAGTTAAGCTCACTACGATGTCTCATTTCTTACTAGAAAATCCAGCAGATTTGTCCAATCTTAGCCATTACACTCATCTCCAGTAAATGTGGGAATATGGGGATGATGGTTATGTGAAGATAAAGAGGAGATGAGAAGAATAGTGCAATGGTCTATCACAGCACAGATTACAAGTGAGAGCAGCAATGAATGGGTTAAACCTGTTACTGTTAACAATGAGGCGGCAGGATAGATTTTCACCTTACAAACTAACTAAATTAGATATGTATAAGAAGCTTTCATTAACAATGTCATTTGAAATCCTGATAGTGTTCCTATAGGCTTGTTTGCCCTGAACTAAGGCCTGACAAAGTTTCCAGCATAAGCTTCTCCTTTTTTTGCGATACATATAAATAGGCTAAAATTTAGCAGATCGGAATGACACCTAAATCTCATTTAAATCCCTACTTTTTGGAGGCTTACAGTGGTGTTTTTAATGTGAATTCTTTTGTTTTTATTTTGTTTTGGAGGTTTGGGGGCGGGGAGTTGGTTTTTTGTTTAGATTGAGCTGTTAATTGTAATCTTTTAAGTACAGCAAAATGATAACATTTAATTCATGAACAGCACTTCTTACTGCTGACACAGTGAATAAAAATATTCTCAGTGGCATTATTGTTAAAATGACATGCATGTCTGGAAGTGCCAAAATAGTAAGGCTTTTTCAGGGAATATGCGGCTCACTCTGTGTTGGATCAAATCCATATTAATTTAAACTTGACCTAAAAAAACTGCAAACTTACACAGTGTGCATTGAAAAGAAACACAGTCGACAGAGAATCCATTTAAAGCAGAATTGGAATAAATCATGATGGATTTTAAATTATTTTAGGTGGACAGATATAACCGTCTCTAAATACAGTACAGACTTGAACCTCTTAAAATGACCCAAGGTGACTCCAACCTTCCGATAGCTCCAGTGCTGGTTGCCCTTCATCCCATGACAGTCATACAGTGTGACGGGGCTACTGTGTGAAATGGTATCGAAGCAGAACTTCCTAGTGTGAAGAGGTTCCCCAGGGCGGATGTCTTCTCTCCAACCAAAGGTAAAGAGCTAGGAAAACAACCAGGCAAGATAATAATATATGGCTGTTTCAAGACATTTAAAAACACAAAACTCAAGCAGTGCACACATTCATACTTTGCACATCATATTTTACATTTAATTAGATAATTCATCTACGTGTTCTGGCAATGCAAAGTTACAGTTGTTAAATGAGCCCATTAACAGGAGCAAACATCAGCAAAGAACAAATGCTGGTTCATGGCAGAAAAGAAGAAGTTTAGAATAGATGAACCAGGTCTTAGTTATTTTCCTAATTCTATAAACTGAGAGGGATGAATCTTGAGTTACTACCACAAACGAAATGAATAAGCCTCAAGAATCCTGTTTCTGGGCAGTATTCCATGGAATTGTAGACAATACAGCCCTATAAAACACTTGGGGTTCAGATGATATTTCTAACTGAGCCTTAAACACAAACCATTTCTCTTGCCATTCTTCTAGAAATCTCTAGGACCAAGGACACAATCAGTTACCTGGACAGATTTTTCCTCTAGGACTAGGCATTTAACATAGTTTCCTTTATTTATAAGAAAGAACAGCCACCGACAAACATGCTATTTGAAGTACTCCCAGTGCCTTTGAAGTGCTACAAGCTGTGAAGTTGCAGATGCTTAAGGCTGAAGAAGTCCTTAAAAAATGACCCTCAAAAAAGAGAAGCATCTTTGCAGTGCAAAAATACTTTCTGAAACATATTGTGCATGCTCCGGTAGAATGTGACAGAATTGATCGGTCCTCCGGCAACTCACAGTACTCTGCTTTTCTCCCCCTTGAGGGTGGGGGAGAGCAGGGCAGACAGGCAAGGGAAGTAAACACTTTCTTGTTTCTTGGCTGTCCTCCAGAGGCTGAGGAATGCAGGGATTTCTATTCTCCATGCCCTTGGCTGGAGAGCTCCACTACTGCGTGCCTTTTCAACCATTCTGAAGTGCTCTGGGGGTGGGGATCATAGACAGTGCTCATGTGCACTGAATTTGAGACCCTCCAAATTGGAGTGGCCTCCAAACACTTCACATTTGGAACTCTTCAAATGCATGTCTGTCTATGCTGAGTGTTAGCATGTCCTTTCTTTGCCCTGCTTTTTTCCTCAGAACAGAAATTGTTTCCTCGTTTCTCCTGCTGTGCATCTTGTCATTTACCTACAAGACATTAGAACTGCTTTTATGCAAGTGTGAGGGAGATGCTGGAGTCAGAATAAGCATCTTGCTCCATCAGAGACCAGTTAGTTGAAATAAATGCTGTGAAAAACAGTCTTACAGTTACATAGGAGACAGACCTGATGGCACCAAATCTAAATTTGCAACGTCTTTTCTTTTCAGGTGGCCAATAGCTTTTGACTGAATATTAGTATTAGCTCTTCAGCACTGTGCTATCCCTGCTGAAAGCTATTTTCTGTGCTAACAACTCTGTCCTTTGGCCCACTGAGTAGCTGCTGATTACCTGAACTCAAGCTTGCAGTGTGTAGAGGTACCTAAGCCAGCGGGGGTACTAGAAGCAATTTAACTGCAGCAGTACAGGGCTCCAAATGGTATAATTTACACTGCACACAAGCTGCATACTGCTATAACTGCATTGCTTTTGGTACCTGAGCTAACTTGGTTAAACATTTGTTTCTGCAGTGTAGATCTAGCCTGATCTATCACACCTTCAAAAATCCATACTAAGACCCTTCAAGTCAATGAAATCAAACTCTGATCCTGAGTATCTCTAATATCAGTCTCACATTTTAGCCCTTTCACTGTAATATTCATCCTCAGCTTCTTTCAAGAAAATTATGCTTTTTAAAATTAAGCATCTCAAAATGCTCCACTGTACTCCAAATGTGGTTGTATGGATATGACACAGAGGCATTATTACCTCCCTTGGCCTGCAGGCAAGTCCACAGTGTGTACAGCTCATATCAGAATAATATTTGCTTTTTGCTGCAGCACCTCATTGTGAGCTCAGGTCCTTTTTGTTAGCTGCTGTCGCTTCCTATTTGTTTCTGCATTACAAATTCTCTACCCAGGGTTTTTTTAGCCTGATTCTGTGCTATGCTTACTTCCTCTTTTCCCCCCCGAGTATTATGTTACCTTTATCTACAGGAAAGCACACTGGACAGCTTTAACTTTATTTTTAACCCGATCCTCATTTTGCAAAAGGTTAAATCCTTCTCTGAAGAAGCCTCACATACTCTACAGTGACATCTTATTATGTCATTATCAGGACGAGAAGCCAGACTCAGCATAGCAGAATGAAGCAAGGCTGCTGTGTTATAAAACCCAGAAACCTGAGAGGGTAGAAAACAAAATCACTGCTAGTCTACAGAACAAGTCAGAAACCTGAGGCTCCAAAGAATGACTGACAGTCAACAGGAGAAACCTGGGAATACCAGCTTCTTACCAGTATGGAACAACCATTCTACAGTTTTCTAACTCTTCTGATTGATTTGAAAGCAGTAAATCCTCCTGACTCATGAGTCATTTTCTAATCTTCACCGCTTGATTCTCAAAGGCTTGGGACAGGAGTTACAAGTAAACCAGTTTAAGTGATCAGAAACTGGTTTAAACTTGTGACACAACAGAAGTCCAGTGCGCATCAACTGGTTTCAGAATGCCAGAAACTGGTTTAAGATGAACCTGGTTGAATATAGTATCAGACTTAACTGATTTAGGTCAAACCCATTTATGGAACTTCTGTCCCAGACTCCTTCCTGGTTCAAGTTCAATCAGAGGCCACCAGCATGCTTTGCAGCCCTGGGCTATGCTGTCTGCTCGAACAAAACAGGACTGGTCTTGTCTCCCTGCTCTCTAGCTGGAGCAGTGAGGGCTGGCTGACAGGGGACAGGGGTGGGAAACCCAGCTGGTACAGCCCGGTCTGTCTGGTGGGGGCAGAACAGCCTCTGCTAGACTTTTCTCTGCTGGACTGGAGGGGGTGGGCCAACAGGCTCAGGGGGACCAAACTCCCCTGTCTGCCCTTTCCCCATGGGCATGGGGACTCCAGCCTGGCTTTCCCCTCTACTGGCTGCCTGCATGGCAGGGGGTGTGGTCAGCCTGTGCAGCCTGTGCAAGAGAGGGGAGAAAGGGAGTTTAATCCCCCTCCCTACCCCCACTTTGCTGGAGGCACTGCCCTGGCTGGCATCTGGCTATGCCCCACCCTCAAGGACAACCTTGGCAAGGGCTCTTTTCCCCTTCCCCATCCAGGCACACCCCAACTGGGGTCCCTGCAGGCCAGGGTAGGGGTTTAAATCCCTCCCCAATCATACTCAGGTCTGCCAGGGCATGGCCACGTACCCCACACCCCCGGGTTAGCTTCCCTTCAGCCTTGTGGCTACTGCTGAATGGAGGGGAGGGCTCAGTCTAATGCCCCCCCTGCCCCCGGCTTACAGCTTGAGCCACTGCAGACATGTGGCTGCATTTCCAGAATCAAAAGTGAATGTCTATTCACTTGCAGATTGGTTCAGTCTATGCAGATTAGATTAACCTGCAAAGATTGAATCAATTCAGGCTCAGGCTTTTTAAATGTATGTACTAAGCCAAAATGTATTTCTGTGCAGCAGCAATAACAGGCCTCAGACCACTGCGGCCTGTGAATTTCAGCCTGGGATCTGAGAACTGCTGCTACACAGAATGATGTGGATGTAAAAGATCACAACCTGACCCTCACATCTAAAGATTATGATAACCAGCCTGTGTCCAGACTCCCTTTTCAATTCCTTCCTGGTTTCTGTAGATGACTATTTTGGAACTGCTAGAAGGAGAGATTAATGTTGTAGGCCATCCTGTCTGAAAGCTGAAAATAATGGGTTTGTGACTGTATGAAGCTCTCATTTCCAGCCCTGGTAGTTTCAGAAATACTGGATATTAAAACCTTCATGCTAGATGGGTTATTTCTTCTTCCTCCTCCTCTTCTTAGAGCTGCTCTTTGAACTACTATCTATTTTTTCCTATCTCCAGCAGCAAGTGCTGTCTGTCCCCGGTGATAGCATTATAAAAGTAACCTCAGAAATGGAGGATATAAATCAGGCATATTCTTTAGTGTGACCTTGTGTATTTTCAAGGAACACACACAAAATCCTATAGCAGCAGATATCTCTAGTGAGTTCTGTACCCCAAGAGTGTATTGTCTCTCTGTTTCCAATAACTGTCTCCCTTACTGTATGCTGGTCTTTTCTTCTTATATACACAGAGCTTGCCAAAATATCTCATATCTCCTATGTTTACAGTCAGATAGCTGGTCAGCCTACCTGACTTCTCAGGCACTGCCACTTAGCCCATCCAGCATTACCAGGGCAATAGCTTCTATTGTTTCTAGCTGTCTCAGCATAAACATGTTAATTGATACTTCCATTCAGCCTAAAAAGGAGATTTTGTAATTAAATCTGACATTGTCTATACATCAAAACTTATTTATGGCAGCTGTTAACACTGTGCAGGATAAAGACAGAGTTCTGCTACCATTAATATGCTCTGTCAGTAAGTATTGTCTGCGCTCCAATGTTAGCTTTAGCCTGAAAGCATATGTCTAATTCTCTATTCACTTTAGATAAGGGGGTATATGCATGTCTTGATAAATTAAATTCACTAAACCCGTAGCTCTGTCAAGACAGCTAGAGTTTGGCTGCAGTTGTCTCTCCTTTACAAATTCATATTGCTTATTACAACGTCATCTTGTTTATAAGATTTGATCCTGTGCAACACAGCTTCAATTCTCATTGCAGTCATCAGGAATTGAGACCATTCAGCACCTTCCTTTGTAAGATGGTTAGATAAAACCTTTACTTGTTCACAAAAGGGAGAAATATCTCTATGTTCTCCTAGGCAGCCTGCCATGTGCCCATTTGTTTCTCCTCTATTTTTTCCAAAGCAAGTAAGCAGGATTCAGGAAAAGACAGAGATGTAGTTTTACTCCGCTAATCTCATCAGCCCTCTGCCTGATTTTAGAATATACACTTAGCAACTCGAGGTGGGAAGGACCTACTGAATCATGCAATCATCCAGATGGCTTTCTTGCTAGTAAAAGCATATTCCTTGTTTCCCTCTCTGTTGAAGAGTATTCGATCTTCATTTTCAGAGTCTAAAACAGCAGAGCTGTTCTTTCCAGCTCTCCCACTCACCAAAAACTTAAAAAATGGATCACTAGTTTTTTGTCTGCTGTTTTGCCTGCTAGTAACTTTGGAGCTCTGTGATTTAAGGTTTCTATTCTAATCATTGCAGGCTGTTATAAGGAAGTGTCACATAGGCATACTGTTAATGGATGCATCTTTCCTTCCTACGCCTCATGACGTACTGCATTTACCCACATAAGGGGGTGGAGGGTGGGGCGGGGGTTGCTGCCTCCATCCCAGCTCCCTACAGACTCTGCCCCTTTCCCTCTCCCCATGCTATTTACCTTGACTTTGCTCTGGTTTTGGCTCCATGCCAGCCTGGGGCATGAAACATATACTTGCTCTGGCCCCAACCCGACCTGGCAGCAGCAGAGGCATGGCATCTGCCTGTCCTCGGCCACCTCATTTTCAATTCCAAGATGAGGGGCTTTTCTCCCATGTTAAATAAAAAAACACCTCACCTAGGAATTGAATAAATATGGTAACAAGAACAAATTCTGGTGCAAAAGTTGACTTCTCTGTCTCAGGGCAGGGTCACTATCTATTAATTCGTTATACAAGTCACATCCTGCCACAATTTTATCTACAGATGTACCCATACATTTTTGATAGAAAGTTATCTGATATGTAGCAAAATATGTTATGAAAATATAAATGGATACAGTAATAAAATACTCAGCACAAAATACTATCAGCATATGCAGAAATCCTGTAAGCCACAAAGAATGAGGAAAAATTGGGGATGGTGTTTTTATAGCTGTTTCTAGCACTCTTTTAACCAAGCTCATCTTCATGGCTTTCTGACAATTCTGAGTGGCAAAGTGATAATCACTAGGGTGTGCAAAGTGGGCCCTATTCGATTTGGATTTGGCCTGAATCGGGGACAGTTATCAACAGATTTGTTGATTCAGATCACTGTCCCCGATTCAATTCAGCCACATCTGAATCTGAAGATTCGATGCTGATTTGGAGAATCAGCAATTCGGACACAGACACAGATTTAAATGTTTTTTTATGTACCTTGAGGTACCAGCGTGGCTAGCGAATGCTGAAATGCTGGGGTCCCACAGGAGTGCGGAGGTGGGGGGGCCCTCCATGTGTTTGGTGGTGAACCTGGAAGTGGACTGGAAGTACTTCCAGGCTACTTCTGGGTCCGCCGGGGTGCATGCTGGGGGTCTCCCCACGCCTTCCCCCGGCTCAGCAATCTGCCATGGGGTGCTCTCCTCTAGGCCCAGGAGGCGCCAGTTGCTGAGCTGGGGGAGCATGGGGGGTGGGGAGGGACAGCACTCTCCCCAGCAGACCTGGAGGTGGACTGAAAGTGCTTCTGGTCCTCTTCCAGGTCTGCTGCCAAGTGCGCTGGGGAGCCCCTCCCTGTGCTTCTGTGGGACACTCCAGCATCACAGCATTCATGAGCTGCCTGCTACCTAGAGGTATGTAGAAAAAACATTTAAAGCTGTGTCTATGTCCAAATCTCTGAATCTTTCTGAATCTGTCCAAATCGATTTGGAGGGTTCCGATTGGTTTCGGAGAGATTTCGGAGAAAGACCTCTCCGTTTTTTTCCTTCTTACTTTAATTGGAAGCCTTAAAATGCTGAGTAAAATGATTCCTACTGTGGCAACAATCACACCTTTTGATCCTATCAGCAGGGTGCATGACTTTCACATCAGGGCTCAGAAACTCTGAGTCCTGATATGAAAATCCAAACATCCAAACATGCTTCTTTTTATCTATGCTTTATTTTGCCATAAGACAATCCAAGTAAATATTAGGTATCTTAAAAAGTAATCAAATTAACAAGCTCTTCATCAGTGGCATGATAAAAATTATATATTAGGGAAGATACTCTGAATCTTCTCACTACAAATATTTTTCCAATCTTTTTGCCTTTCAATTTCAGAGTTTTTCAAGTTTAAAAAAAAAATCCCTTTCCAGAAGGAAATGTGTGTACATTTTTGCCATGCTATTTTTCTTCTGGAGGCAATAATGCTTACAGCATTTGTACTTGGAAACATTTCTCAGTATTTTTAGAATGCACACTGAGAGCTGGACAGACTAATCCCAATTGTTCCTCAAAGCCGAACGTGTAACTTCTGCATACAGTGTAATTTTCTGTAACATGGAAAAGAAGCCTCCTGTGTCTTTTTCCATGATAAAATAAACTGTGGTATTTTGAAGTTAAAATCTGTTTACTTTTCCTCTGAACTTTAAAAATGATGAACTTCTCCTTATGTCAGTGCAGCTGAATCTCCATTGTTAGTGGCTTTCAGAACTGAGAATCTCTCACAGTTAAACATTCATTAACCTTTTTATCTTTCCTGTCTCAACATGGTGCACCGCTTGTCTGGAGCTGCCCTCTGCTGACAGTTTTCTTAAACTACACATTCCAGTTTCAGATATTGGTGAAATGCAGGGAGTGATGTCTATAATTACAAACATAACTAAGGGACTGATTCAGAGAAATGCTTACCACCACCTTCAACAACCAGTGCTGATGAGTACTGGTTCATGAGTACTGAAGATGATCAGCTCCCACCAGAACTGATCAGTGCACCTCACTGGCCTAGGTTTTAACTCAAAGTAAGAAAAGTGATCCTAAATCTAATTCTTTGCCTGGATTTACATAATTTTTCACCTCCTCAGACGCAACAGATACGAAATACCTGTGCTGGAACTTGCCTTTTTTTTAAGCATCTCAGCAGACAGGGGAAAACCTAAGTGATTAAGGCTTGAAGGAAATACTATCTTGTAGTGTTCTGAAAAAATATTCTGTTGCATGAATGTGCATATGATTTTGTGTCAGTCGCACAGGAATAACTCAGGTTCTCTGGGAAGCATAGGTTTAGTAGTGTAACTGGGAGTGAACAAATAGCACACCAGCCCTTGGCACAAAACTGGGCATCTTAGCCAGTCTCTGATATCTCATTGTTTAAATTAAACATGGACAAAATAACAGGAAACCCCAATCCTAAAGCCAATGTACTGTCCTACTTCTTTATTCTCTCCACATTACCCAAACCCATAACCTGTAAATCATCTTCACTCCTTTTCTATGACCTATTGGTCAAGTCTGTATACAAACCTAGGCTTGTATTCCTCCAATGTTCCAATATTTGTCGATTCACATGGCCAAAATTTTTAGGTAAGGTCTCATTACTTCTTGTCTTGATTACAATCTCCTTCTTTCTAGCTTCCTTGGATATCAGTCCATGTGGCTTGTATTAGAAGCCCATATAGCTGCTAAGATCAGCTTTCTTACCTCTTGATCTGAGTTCTTTTCGAATCTACTTTCTCAAGCCCTTTTGGCTCATCTCCAGTCATTATGGTTGTTAGGTGGAAGGGGTATGGAGGAGATAGACTCCTCTGTTATTTCAAAAATGTTGACACTTCATGTCAAAGATGGACATGTTACAAAATCCTGGGAAGTAATTTAAAGAAAGGAATAAAGGAGGCTCTAAGGGTATTTGAGGGGTAACAACTTTTTTTTATAAAAGAAGATAGGACAAACTGTTAAAGACACATTGTGGAGTTTCTAAGGCTATATTAATGTTTGTTTTGTAAAAGTTATTACGGTTAACAGCACAACAAAATATATATTCCATACCTTGCTTAATGTCTTACAAAGAGGAGAAAAGTCTTTAATATTTGGAAGAGAGAATCAATAATTTTACAGTTCTTTTCTTCTTTCACTATTAAAATACCTGTTCATGCGACCAAGTCCGTTCTGAGCCATCCTTCACACAGACATCTAATCTCAGTTCAGTCCCTGTGGCCCCATGTTTACTGTCAACACAGAGATTGGCTGCCACGTTTCGAATCTGTAAAACCAAAAAACAATATTTCACATTACACTAAGATGCAGAATACAACTTCCTAGGACACAGGAGTTTGAAATTTGACTCAGTTATGGTTTAGTTAGATCACAGGGATAGATACACACCTCTTACTTATTTATCTTTACTGACATATTCCTTTGCAATACTGTTTCTTGAAGAAGACCTTGAAACATTGCATTAAAAAATCCAGGTTAGGTGTTTTGTGGAATCGTGCTGGGAATAGAGACTAGACATTTGGGGGAGGGGAAGGGAGAGTCGTCAAAGTTTACTTTTACTCTTTTGCAATCCAAATAAGCCAGCTCAAGCTCATTCAAAGGAAAAACCATCCATTCCTATCTCTGACTCTTACAGTTTTCTGAAGCTTAGATGCAAACAGTTCTTATTTTGACTGTCCTAGAGTTTATTGCATCAATTTAATTTCATGTGTAGATGCACCCACATTGTTGCAGATATGATCACATATTAATATTTAATATACAAAGTCTTAAGAAACACTTATATTTGCACTAAGTGTGTGGAGAATATTCTGTCCATATGGATTCTGAGCCACTGAACTTATCCATAAAGGGAAAATAGCACTTTTGAGATTGAAGGTAATTTACTGTTGAGTAATAATTAGTCCTGCATTTTCAATCAGACCATATACATGGCACTGATGCTGTTCTTGGAAAACAGGAATAAAAGAGAGTTGTGTGGAAAGTGCTATTGATAACAAGAAAAGGTGCCAGATTTGGGTTCTTAAACTGTACTATTTAAAAATATCAAACAACTCTGCACTGTGGAACTCAAGATTAAAGAAAACAAAGAAAGCATCCCCTTTAGAGCTGTAAACAGAAATCTAGCACATGGACAGACATACAGATTATACATCTGCAATACATTTCAAGTACATACAGTCTGTAACTTTGCTTTACCTAGGCATTGTAGTCTGGAAAAAAGAGCACAGAATTGAAAGATGGGAACTTTTGAATTCTAATCTTGGCTCTGGCCAATGACTTACTTAGCGACTGTGACTTGCAAATCTACTTCCTCTACCAGCTTATCCCCATATAAAATAGAGAAACTAATAATAATTACCTACCTACTGTGTAGTGCTGCTGTAATGGTAAGTTAGTTACAAGTTGCTTGTATACTATGTGTCACTGTTATTATTTTAGTTGCCAAGAGGCCTGCAAGGAACTGGTTGTCTAGCATTAATGTAATGTATGACCTCACTGGAAATCTGCACTGAAGTTGTGAGTATTACTGATGACTTCCCAGGCAGGCAGGAGCTAAACAGAATTTAACCCTGAAAGAAGTGTGAGGAAGTCTCAAGCTATTTTCAAAGGCAGCACCTGGTATAGACACAGGACAGAGCTCTATAAAACCTGGAAGGATAATTCAGACCAGCGCAAGTCATTTGAAGGTTTTAAAGAAGGAAATACACCTTCTCTTTAGGCCTTCTGGGATTTTGATTCAGAGGAAAAATTGGAAAAGGATTTAAAGAGAACAAGGCAATCCTGGATGATCACTCTCTTTTGTAGAGAAAGAAGATATAAGGGGGCAACTCAGCTGAGATAACTTGTTATCTATAGACTTTGACACGCAATTAGCTTCTATGTCTTACTTCATCTTGTGGAAAGAGGTGGCTATGGAGACAGAAATATTATTGTAATAAACAATAGAGTTTACATAAATATACATTATTTTACAGAGATTATATAAATAAGTAACTGAGACTGGGAAACGTAAAGTACATATCAAGCTGCCATGAAAATCACTGCAGAGAATTAAATCCAGTATTTCAGAGGTTCTGAGCATTCCTGCTCTCACCGAAGTGGAAACGTGTGTGTTAAAAATGTATTTAAAACAATGCTCAAAATCCCTCTACTGATTATTGAAGTGAGTCAACTTCTCCACATTTGCAGAGTGTTATCTGTACATGGGGGGAAATGGTTTGCCTACCAGCTTGAATATTTGGCTTAATAACCTTAGGCCTCAACCCTTCCATGGGTTGGGTGGGGATGAGCCGTAAGTATGCAGCACTTTGTTACATGTCAGTGTAAAAGTCAACCAGATTGTCAACACCGCTGTCTTTATTTTTATATTTTCAATCAGAAATGTGAAATAGCAAAATTGGGTAGGTAGATTTTAAGTGCAGTTTTTCAAAATTTAAGTTAAAAATAAGTCTCAAATACCATTTCCACTATGCTGTCAATAAGGCCTCATTCACACAGTTCCAAGATGGTTAATTATACTTTGTACAAATAAAGAACACCCAAACTATCCTAAAGCTATAAGCTCTTTTAGTAACTGTCTCCTCGTCAAGTTATATACTCAAAAGGTACAATCCAACTGAGACAGAGAGGCTAAAATTAGTTTTAACATTAAAATTAATAAAGTGCCATGTAGAAATACCATGGGAGCTTTAACAAATGCAGCCCTGGGTCAGCTACTGCAGCAGGAACAGTCACTTTAGCATGCAAGATATACCATAAAATAAATATTTATTTCAAGAAAGGGTGGAAACTGTTCTCCTGAAGACCTTGTAGCCTTCATAGGGCTTCCATAGTTTCATTTAGTATGGCAATTGCCCTGTGCTGTTCTCCCTCATTTCAGGAGCAAGATTACTCTATCAGTTTTCTGAAAAAGGCTTTTATTTAAGGATACCGTTTACTTGCATCCTTCATGATTTAGTTCTTCCCTGTCTTCTTTATTTCCCTTTTCTCTGCTTCTCTCTTTCTATTTCTTAAGTATTTTCTCCCCGTTTACTGGTTTCTTGGCTACCTGCTTTGCCCTGTCCCGACCATTTCTCAACCTTTCTTTTCTTTCTGGCCTCTCTAGTTACAGAGCAGTTTTTGTTGTTGTAATAAAAGCATCTCAATCAAATCTGTACTTCTGCTTTGTGATGTCTCTCTTCTGCCTTGGCTGTAATTAGAAACTGAACAGAGCAGTTCAAACTGCTGTCAGAACCACAGGGAATGTTCTACGGAGCATCAGCACCATGCTGTTAGTAAATCTGACATGATTCGCACATATATCAGGAAAGGAGAGCAGAAGTGCTTTGGAAACTGTGATTTTTTTTCTCATTAAGGAATAAACATGCCTTTGAATCCCTCATCTAGCTATACATTTCTAAACTATTGGGTTTCAATTAAAATTACAAAAGCAGTGGCAAGTCCAGATTTTTTATCTTGGTCATCTAAAAGTGACCTCCTTTTATGTGCACACAATTTTTGAACCACCTCATCAATCCAGTTTGCGTATATATAGAGGGTGGGGAGAGGCAGAAACAAAGCCCATTTGTTTCACCCCAAATCCTAACACCTGAATACAGAGGTGAATGCATGGGTGACTGGTGCCTCCTGAGTCAGGCGGGGGCACGTGCCCCCCCAGTGGCCAGTCAGATGAGGAATAAGGTGATTTTCTCACGGACTGGGGGCGGGGGTGGGGGACAGTGTCCCACTGCCGATCTTGCTGACTGGGGGAGGGAGGGTGCGATCACACCACCTCGTAAGTGCGAGTGGGGCATCCCGGAAGTGCCAGCAGCACTCCCAGAAGTGCCAGTGGTGCTTCTCCTGGCAGCCCCACTCCCTGGCCGGTGCTCCCAGGGGGGGCACCAGCACTCCCACCTGCCCCCCCCGCCTGTTGCGTAAGTGGGGAGTGCTGGCTGTCAGGGGGTGCACCAGTGCTGTCAGGGAGTGCATGCACACCCCCTACACATTGCCACTGGATGCCTATGCTTAAAAAGGGCTTGCACAGATAAAAATGTGCACACAAATACAGGCTTCGTTAAAGTCTATTTATAAATCTGCTCTTTACATATTCTGTTTAAGTATTTAATGTAGTATGAAAAATGGTGTCATCTGTAAAACGCTGATAGTTTTTTCCCTAGTGTAGACAAAGGCTTAGCAAGAATTTCATTTAGCAGGGGAATTGACACTCTGAGATTCTGAGGTTATTTAATACATAAAGATATTAATGAAAAAAGGGACATGACCTAAAATGTCCCTTCTTAAATGTAGGGTTTTGAAAGGACTTAAGAAAGGACTTGAGCTGCTTAGGACCTTTGAAGTGAGGTTAGAGAAATATGATCACCTATTAGTCTTTTGCACATTTCATAACTGAATAGATTAATAGTCCAGATCGGTTTAAAAAAATGCACTCTAACGTCCATAATTAATAAACAAATAGGGTTTTGAAAGGACTTAACCGATCTCTTGAGCTGCTTAGGACCTTTGAAGTGAGGTTAGAGAAATATGATCACCTATTAGTCTTTTGCACATTTCATAACTGAATAGATTAATAGTCCATTCAGTTTTAAAAAAATGCACTCTAACGTCCATAATTAATAAACAAATATGTTTCTTGGGCATCTAAAGAAAATGGAGGAATTGTAAATGTAGGATACTTTTTGCAGAAAGTGTCAAAAACTGCCAGCTTTGCTATGAATCACACCTCCTGCTTTTGTTTTATTAATCAGATCCTATTAGAATATTCAGCTTTATAATGCTGAGTTTTCAATGTTTAATTAAAGCACATCTCTAGTTCTCTAAACCAATGGGAGAAGTTATCATTATACTTTTCATCTAATCTCTTGAGTATCAATATTTAAGCCTCTACTTTGTAGGGGAAGCTGATTTTTGGGACATGAAACACTGGTGGAAGCCCACCATTTTTCCCAAGTCAGCCATTGTCCTTGTCAGGGTTCTAAATGATTGGAGTTTTTTTATATTTTATCTCCTTTCCCATGCTGAAGATGATTAAATGAGAACTTTTTCTTTTATGTTGCTTTGACCATTAGAAAATCTGTTGTTTTTTTTTTTGTTGTTAATGCATATGACAGTACCTGGGTGGGAAGTGAGTAGAGGAGGCATAGTAAATAAGTTGGCACAAGTTTTTAGTTTTACATGTTGAAACCAAAACATTCTGGTCTGAAAAAATGCAATTTTCAATAAATACATTATTTAAAAAATAGCGAAATAAATAAATAAATTGGTTGTAAAATTTTGTATCCTTCTGCATGTCTCTCTCTATCTGCTGTCTTCAAGGTAAAATTTTTTGAAATCAAATTAATGAATGTTGTAGATAATCACTTTTTAGAATATAATTTGCTATTTTTCTGGTTCTGAGATGGCAAAACCTGAGGTACCCGAAAGGTGTACTTCCGGGGGCAAGGGGAGGGACTTCTGGTGGCAAAGGTCAGAAGTTAGGGGGTGGGACTTCTGGTCACAGTATGGCAACCAGGGGGCAGGGCACCTGTCACAGGGTGGGCTACCCACGCGGTCCTTAACAGCTTGCCAAACCTTGATAAGCTGAACTACACCCAAAATAACTGCCTGCCCCTGTGATAAGGTTTCAGGCTGTGTTTTTAGAGCTTGCCCTGGATGTATTCTGCATGCATGAATATGATCAGGCACAAGATGGTGGGGACTCCCCTGTAAAAATACCTGGCTGCTAGGTAGGGTAAGTTTAAGTTCTGGAGCCCAATGCAGCACATCAGAACTGCAGTTATGAGATGGCACCTGGGCATCAATTCCTTTAGGGATTTATAACTAGCAATTAGTTACTATAAATAGTAATGAACCTTGATCCACATAAAAATGGTTGTAAGGAGCTGTGGTCAGTGACCCTCTACCAGCAGGAACCACCAATAACAGGGAGGGAGAGGGAACCAGGCACTGCCCTTCTGGACATGCTTCCTTTTCTGAAATATTTTACACAGCAGAAAAAAAAAAACTGTTAATTTTTAGACAGATCATAAAACCCCTGAGGTGACTGTATGAAAAGATGCTTTGAATTTTCATCTGTGGGTTTCAAGGTGCATCACAAAGATTAGAGCCACAGAACTAAGCTGGGTAGGTCAGTATTTAGTACCCTAGTGTTAGGTAGAAACCAAGGTGCTGATTCAGCAAACATTTATGTGTTTAAATACTTTGGCATTGCTGAGACCTCTTGTGAGGTTAAGGGGACTCAGCCCCAGAAGCTGCTGACTCTGGGTCCCAGCAGCACGCGACTAGCTGACGGGACTCCTGGCTGCGGGAGCTTGCTTCTTGCCAATCCCAGGCTCCCCTTACATTAGCAGTAAGGTGCAATGGGATCTAATGCATGAACCCACAATCACATCTCCTGATATTCACATGTAGAAGGGCTCAGTGAAGAAGAGACAGTCGCTAGGGCAACTTGAACCCACATTCTGTGTGTTTCAGCTTGCAAAAGACGTCTACTGAAAAATTAAAAAGTATCACTCCGATTTTCTGAAAGTACAACATTAATCTAAAGACAAGTTTATGTTTTACCATGGACTCATACCAGTTTAGTGATATTTAATAACCTCAAGTGCATGTCTTCGATGTAGGAAATGACTGAAAAAGAGCTCTGAAATAAGGTGATCAAATTATCTTCAGTACATGAAATGAATGACAAATCATGTTAGAACTACTGCTCAATTTAATCGTCTGTTCAAATGATATATTGCCCTTGAATACAAAGGTGGTGCTGGGACTCTGTTGTCAGAGTCACTGCAATGCAATACGGCGTCATCATAAGAGGCTTCCAGTCCCTACCAATTTAGAAAATGCTTTTCATATAGTGTGATTTAGTGCTCAGAATACAAAACTGGCTGTATTTTTAGAGGACATTAGAAATATTCACATAGGTACAAAAATGGGAACGCAGCTGTTCACAGTCTGCTTTCAAGTAAGCCACCCTTACAATGATTTTAACTATACTTGGTATGAGAGCGTGATATATCCTTAGATAATCTTTCAGACCTACATATCTACAGCCTAAAGATGAACTACCTTTCATGTTAATTGATATGCAATTAGTTAAAAGAAAACATCTTCCCTTTGTGTGGACCATAAAAAAGAAGAGACTAGAAGTCAAGCATAGTCTGAGTGAAGTCCAAAGAAAGTAGGGCACCCTGAAACCCAGGGTGACTAATTTTGAGCTAATTTGAGTGGTACAGAAACTATGCAGCACTCAGTATTGAATGGGGATTGAATGAGCTTTAGTTAAAGTGCCCCTTTTGCCATTTAGAAGCACAGGACGCTGAATACACGAGATGATGCGAGCGCTTTAATTAAAGTGCCCAGCCCCCATGCCGGAGCACATGTGAAGCTGTCCTTTGATCCTTTTTCAAATAGGTCATTTGGTTTAGCTTCAGAGTGTTTTATCTCTGGGCTTTCATATCACTATCGTAAAGTGGTTCTATTAAATCCATGAGTTCTCCATGGGGATGAGGATGGAGTGACTTTAGGCCCCATAACTTAGCATTAGGGCAATGGCAGAGAGACTTGTTGAATATTAAATAAGTGAAGAAAAGTTTAATTTTACAGATGTTCAATATTGTATCAGGAAAGTGAATGAATTTCCCATACGACTTTCAATGCAGGATGTATGAAGTCCAAAACAATTTATTCAGAGCTACCATTTTATATCTGACCTTGCAAAACATGTTCTCACATAAATGTTAAAGGTATGTAATGTTTGCAAATGTACACTGTATAACAGCTGGTAATGCTGCAAGTGCTCCCAGTCTTTAAAATCATTCAGGGCAATGTCACCCAACCCAGCCAACGTTTTGGACTTTGGTCACAAACACTGTATGAAATTCCATTTCTTTGCAAAGAACTTGCTTTTTAAGCCCAATTTAAGGGGCAGTTGACATACCCTTCAAATACTAGCAGGTACCGTGCAATCTAGGACATGTTCTGTAAACAAATATTCTTGGGATTAGCATTTTACCTTAGCAGCTGAGGAAATGGCATAATTGTCCAGCCCAGATACAAAATTGATGGCAATTTGTTCATTAACTTTAATTTCTCCTATATTCATTCTACAATTGCCATATACATGCATTTGAGATGCTGAAAAGGCAGAGCAGAAACAGCAGATGCAACATGTACCCTTCCAGCTATGTAGGGAAGAGGCACAAATAAGTTCAAAAGATCAAGCCTGATGAGAAGGGATTTAAAAAAAAAATTCTTTTCTAGCAGGAATAGATTTTGCCAAGAAATTTAAAAGTCAAATTCTTAGCAGATGTGTTTTGCAAAAAGAAAGGAGCAGTTTATAGGCTGTTTATGGGCTGCACACATCATTTACTAGTTACATATCAGGATACTGGAGCCAGGGATTGTCTGAGTACTTCAATGTTTACCCTCTCTCAGGCTGGCATAAACAAAACAGATGTAGCTCTTTTCCAAGTGCAAGTGGAGAATGCAGTGAATGACAGTCCATCTTGGCACAGATGTCCATTAAAGGATTTTTGATGTTTATAGCCAGTGAGGTATCTGGAGCTGCTCAATTCTGATAAAGTAATAAGGGAGCAATCTGTTTTCCTGTTTTCAGTTTCTAATTATAACAGCCATTGACCTTTAAGTTTCTTCAAGTCTTTTGCAAGCGCTGACAAACTAATTAAAACTTTAAAGGAATGTGAAATTCTCAGGAAAAAGTTTAGAGTAGTAGGACTGAAATGTCACTTCTGATAAGTTTAGAAATAGAATTATTTTTAGGATTAAGGATCCTCATTTCCACTCCAAGGACTCTGGATATTTATAATAGAAAATTAGATGCCTATAATACGGTTGTAGGATTTATGTTAAACACACTGTACTTATATGTAGGGACTATGTTACTATCTCCATATAAATCATGAACATCTGAATCTTAAATATGGTCCATCTAAAAGACTGAGTAGGAAGGATTGTCCAAATGAGCTAAACAGATATATGCCAAATGATCCAAGCCCTGTAATTGTAGGCACCGGGGGTGTGTGCATGTTTGTATGTCGGGTCCTGAATGGAGAAATACAGTGGGAGTTATTGGACCTTGATCTTTCCCAATTATTCTGTTAAATCATTATTACCTCTTGGTATTACCAGTCCACATGACACTTATGTAACAAAATTAAAGCTATGAAACATTGCAACAATAAGGAAATTTGCTGGGGTCAGTAGTTAGCATATACTGAAGCCACTTATGCCAAGAAGTTACTACAAAGTTTAGTAGCGGGGGGCTTAGCTAAAGGAATGCGAAAGACAATGGGACAGAAAGTGTAAGAAGTTATTTTTTAACCTCAGCTATAAGAAATGAAGTAATTGGTTTAGTTTAAAATCTGGAGCCATATAAGAGATCACAAACTGGGAAGACTGCCTCTTTTGGGGAATACGCTGGGTTAATGCGGACATCTGGGCTAGGGACAGAAATGACACATAAACCGGTATAAGTGATTGGAAATGAGCCTAAACCAGTAACAGAACAGCAGTTCAGTGCATGTAGACCAGTTTCAAAATGGTGGAACCCAGTTTAATATAGACCTGAATGGATGTAGTATCAGATTTAATCAGTTTATGTTAGACAAATCTATAGAACTTCTGTTCAAGATCCACTCCCAACTCAATTTAGGTCACAGTCTCCCAGCTCCTACGATGCCTTGTGGCCTCCCCACTAACCTCAACCTCACAGGACAGGCAGGGTAGACTCTGCCAGTACTCCTCTGCTCCACCCGAACTTGGCTGGCCCTGCCCCTAGGCTGTCACAGAGCTAAGGGAGAAAAATCTTTTCTCCCCAGTCCTGAATCCTGCCTGTGCTTGTCAGTGCAGTGGTGCAGCGGAGAGGAGGTGGAGGACCAGAGTCCCCCATCTTGGCCCTAGTCTCCCCCCTGAGATGGGGTCTGCCTGGTTGGAGGGGAGTGGACACACTATGGGAGTGTCTCCCCCCACCACATAAGCAGGGGTGGTTGCACAGCCCTGCCCCCTGTAAGCCTCTGCCTCTGACCTGCAGGGGGGAGGGGGGAAAAAAGCCCCCGCTCCAGATTCAGTCCCCCTAAGCTGGGATCTGCTCGGCTGGAGGGAGCCCAGTGCTGCAAGCGGGTTCCCTCTACCCCTGTCTCAGGCTGTCCTGATCTGGGCAGACCCTCACGGGGTGGGGGCGGGGGGGATTTTCCCTGTCCCAGCTCCACAGAAGAAATGATCAGGCCCCACCACCAACACAAGCCTCCTTGCTGCCTGCCAGGGTTCCTGGTATGGGGGCCCGATCCTTTCTTCTATAAAGCTGGCCCGGCCAGGCAGGGATGGGGGAAAACCGCCCTGCAGCATGTGGCTCCCCCAAGCTGGACAGATCCCAGCTTGGGGAGGGCCAAGATTGGGGTGGGGGGCTTGATTCCCTCCCTTCTGTGGGTCAGAGGGAGAGAGTTGCGCGGGGCAGGGCTATGCAGCCAGGCAGTGACAGAGAAATACCCTCCAGCATGGGGCTCCATGGGCGGAGCCCAGCTTGGTGTGGGGGCAGGACTGGGGTGCAGGGGCTCCATTCCCGCTCCCCCTGCAGGTGGGGGGACAGTAGGGGTTTGGGGACATGTACCAGACAGTCAATGCGGGATGGACCCCACTCAGTGCTGGAGTATACTCAGCAATGCCTGGCACTCTGGGAGGCGTATGAGAGCACCCCTCTGCCTTCTGGCCTTAGCCAGTGCAGGCATCTGCCTGAATTCCCCAACAGTAGAGTGAACATGAGTTCCCTTCATTAACGGACCAACCTATGCAGCTTAGAGAAACCTGTGAAAATTGAATTTATACCCTCCTTCCCCACAGGCTTTTTGACTGTCTGTGCTTAGCTCTGGTGGTTGAAGGGTTCTCAGCAAAAGTTTTTGTTACAGTTTCAGCCCCTACTTTCCTTTATTCATGTGTAATAGCTCACTGATAATTTTTAGAAGTCCTTTAGCAAACCCAGGAAAAGCCAGAATTGACCTTATTCATATTTCTAAAGTTAAAAAAAATAGTTTAAAAAGTGATTTTTTTTCCTTGAAATTAATAATAATGCATTGTTTGGGGGGAAAAAACCTGTATTTTAAAAATGGAATCAATAACCTGTGGTTTCTAGAGTCAAAAGGCCAATGTGATTGTTCAAAAAGATCACTCAAATTCTTTCCATTCTCTACAGTCCAATGCTCAGCTGAGATTTCATCAACAAAATGCCACTAGGAGTTTTACTATGATTTTAGGGAAGCAGGGCCAAAACTTTTAGAAGAACATATCTTCATTCTTGTGTCCTCACATGAACAGGCAAATCTCAACCCACAAGTGACTAGGCAGATACCTATGCACACATGCAGATACCTCATAGTGGGCGCGTCTACATGTGCCTATTTTAAGTGGGCTTAGACTAAAATCACTATTCTTAAGGCTGACTTTAGACCTTCCTTTTAATAATTAGATTCTCAGTGTTCAAAGCCATCCTGTAATATTTCATCATGATTCCTACCTGTTATTTTTTATGCTACCCTTATTGTGTATGCATAATTGACTGTGGACATGGGCTTTAATGGATCACACCAGAAACAGCCATAGGCACCAGACATGGCAATTCCTTATTTCAATATCTGTTTCACAAATTACTTTAATTGCTACAAGCTCCCTTAATGATGCTACTGGTTAAGAGAACAAAACCTAATTTCATAAAAGCTTCCTTATAATACAGAAAGTTACAGCAGATTTGCACGAAAAGCAAGGTAATACAGATGGGATATGATGTTAAATTTGATCTAGCTGGTCTATTCCTCACCTCCCCCCAGGCAGCAGGTGGAGGCTCCACAGGTGGATAATACTTGGGGACATCCCAAGCCACAGCAGTCATGAACCACTTGAAATCCTTGCATTTGAGGTGCTTGCGAAGCTCCTTCTGGGCAGAGATATCACCAGTGGAGAGGTGTCTGTACTCGGGCCGCCGCTGGTAAATGTATTCTGCAAACTCATCCATCCATGTCTCTGCCACACGCTTCAGGTTCTGTGCAGCAGAAAGAAACAGGCATTAATCTGTTTAGGTTCTTACTGAATGGTATCACTGACAGCCTCCAACTTGTGATCTTAGCCAGCTTTGGATGGTGGTGTATTAAGCAAATATAAACCCTTTTGCAATTAAACACTGTTAGGAGCATGATATAATTAGACTGATGGCTTCAATGCAGTTTGTTTTTAGTGCTTCAATGGAATTACAGAATGGGGATTTAATTAGCCAGATACAGTAAAGACTTGGCTAATTATTTCAACGGGAATCTTACCATGAAGCTCCATTTTTTCCCCCACTTGATTACTAAAATTGTGCTTTTTCACATAGTTTTGATGCAGCTGGATTCTGAAGTTAAAGTTTAGCTTTTTGCATTAAAATACTGCGTGCAGTCTAATTTCCCTCTCATGTACTCCTCCAGGACCTCTAGATGTCTCTAATCTTTCAGAACCCAGAGTGATGTATCCACAAAGACAGTCAGTAACACATTGCTGTTCTGTCCCTCTAGCTACAGCTACACACAACTAAGTAGGCATTCTTAATATGTTCAAAACACAGGATGTATACTGTATATATATATATATATATATATATATATATATATATATACTACTGATGCCTGAAACAATTAATGCTTCATAGATGGACATGCTAAGGAGGATCAGCAAAGCAAAGACACCACCTTGTTTTCTGCTGTGGTGTTCACTTATGATATGCGCAGTTCAGAAGATAAAGCTGCATCCCACCCCTTACCCTTGAAAAAAACTGACCTTAGAAAAACTCTGCCATGCAAAATATTAATTTTCTGCCGAACTATCTTTTCTGGATAGGTTCTACCAGGCCTGAGAGAGAACTGAGTGTATGTCTCTGGACCTCCCCTGGTCTTGTCCCTGCAGCACCCCTGTATGTGGATCATGACCAAGCCAGAGTTGTCCTCGGGATCCTAGAGCTACCTAGGCAATTCATTAATGCTGTCCTTGCACTGCCTCTACACTTAACTTCCTTTTTGGACAGACGATGGATATTTGTATGCAGATGTGAATTTATCTATATTTTTCTCTTAACTCTCCAAAGAGATGGGTCAAGGCAGAGGAAAACACCTGCATTACACACAGATGCTGCAGGGTGCAAGATCCCTAACTGCCGTGCATCAGGAGCAATCATAAGTCACAGCCTTGCCTTCTACAACACTTTTGTGGGCTTCACAGACCTTTTGCACTATTTTAATATTTTGGACTGTTTTTTAAATTCTTTTTATCATTTCCAAACACTGGAAAAATGCCTTATAATACAAGTGCAGGAGGTCACTGCATCCATGCATTTAGATAAGCCATAGATTAAGTAGTGTGCTACTGAATTATATTCTGTCAAGGTCAAAATAGAAGACCATGATAACTAAACATTGTTTAGACCTTGTTTAATTTCACAGCAAAAATATGGACTACAGTTGGTAAGCCCCATCCACTGAGATACTGAACAAATCCTATGAAGGACTGTGCACCCTAAATTTCTATGGACTCCACAGGGCCAGATATTTTGCACACTAAGCATCTTATTTTCTTTCTCGTTTTTATGTACTTCTTTTACTGCCCCTGCATGCTGTACAGATGTTTGCATTCAGCTGTTCACAATGATACTCAAGTCTTTTTTTGTACGTACACTGGTAAGTATGGGTGATTCAAATAATTCCTTATAATTTGCTTTGTCTTTGTCACTATTGAGTGCCATCTGCCCTCATGCAGCACAGTCACGTAATTTTGTTAGGTGCCTCTCAGGTTTTAGCTAACTGGGATCAGTTTGTCCCCTGCAAATTTCATTCTTTTCCTCTTTTGGGTCATTAGCATCTTGATAAACACTGGGCCTACAATGGAATATTGTGATACCCTAGTAATACCCTTGATGAAAACTGAATTTTTTTCCTTATTCTTTGCTTTGTATCTAAGACAGCTTCTGATTTAGGACAATACTTTTGCTTCTCAAGTTTTACTATTTATTCCATACGCCTATGACAAAGATCTTTAGGAAGGCCACATGAAAGAAGTCACCTGGTGTTTTGCAATCCACAGCTTTGACAGGTTTTAGTAGACTATTAAGGTGCATTTTTCTTTCTGTTACTGTTTTTTAAAGTTGCTAATCCAACCAAATCCTAGTGAGTTGGTATAGTCTTTTGTGGTGCGGTACAGACCCAGTCCATTTACACATTCACCTTATACCACTAATGCCTATCTTTAGAAGTGCATCTTTCTCCACAAGTTTTACTAGTTTTCTTTCAATTAATACAATTAATATTTCATATTTAATACCTCAAGTTAAAACCTAGATTTCCACCAAAGCTGTTAAAATAACAATGCAAAAGCTATGTCTTATTGGGTGACATTCTGACACTAGAGAATCTTATAGCTCTGCTTGTAAAAACAAATCCTCAAGCATACATTCTCTTTATAAAATGCTAGCTGCAACATGCTGAGATTTGCTCTGTAATAAGGTAGAGGACAATATACATCTGATAATCAGCAACATAAGGTAACAGAATAGGCTCTGCACATTTGTAAGCCTGATTTCTATTCTGATTTGCTTTCAAGATTCATTTGAAAACTCCTCTCCTGAATTTTATTAATTTAGTTTGCTTCAAGCATCTGCACAAACCAAGATGTCTCTGAACTAATAAGGCTTATCTGAATACAAAGGCAACGAGATATAGAACAAATGAAGTACATTTGGCTGGCGCTGAAAGATAAGTTTGTCTCCATGAAGCAAACACATTAAAACCTGCAGGAATAATGCAAGTGCAATTAAAGCAATTTAAGAAATCACAAAAGTAGTCCCTATTCCTAAACGACTTATGTCCCACATAAGGTTGTCTTTTGTTGCAAATTCCACTGCAAACAAACCAACACCATTTTCCAGGGTAATTTACATGAAATGAGCATTCAGTAGTAAGGGAATAGGTTATTTCCAGGACAAAAGATAAAATAAATTTGATTTAAGAATGACAGCTACCCAGCCGATCTAGCTCTTTTGGAGAGAACCTTATATCATGGAAGTCTCCTGACCATGTGAGAAGACTATCAGGTTTTGTCTATGCAGATAGGGTCAAACTAGGTTTTATCTCACATTTCTCAGGAGAGGCAAAAGTCAGAGTACCAGTGCAAAACTCATAGAACACCATATGCTCATGTAGTTCGAACATCCTGTATAGTTCAATGGAAAGGTATTGGAGAGACTTTTAGAATACAGTACTATTTTTTAATAACTCTGCTGGATATCCTGGTGCCTCAGCAACAGAAACCTTTCTGAACAAGATTCCTAGGAAGATGAAAGCTCTGTAGAACTGGAGCAGTGGCTTACCTCAGTCACATCAAAGACCATCACTAACACAGCTCCCCCACCTCCTCCTTTCTAGAGCACGCTTGATTAGTGGTTAAACTAACAACAGCTCACCTATTCTGAGGCACTAAGAATCCAAAACAGAAGTCTAATCTAAGTATTATAAACTTTTACCCCTTCAGGCTGGGATTCATGAATTATCCTTCAGTCTTCATTACAAGGGAGTCCAAAAAAAGCTTTTTACTGCTCTTCTTTTGTTACGTCTCTTGGATAGAGATCAAGAAACAGTGGGTTTCTTAAACAGACTACTTGCTCTCTTGAAGTCTTTCTCCGTCCTGCCATGATGCTAATTTACTCATCTTTTTTGCAGCTCTTCCAAATCTCTCTCTGGCCCTTGGTCTGAAGAGACCCAACAGCTTACCCTACTCCTTTTCACTTTTCCCCTGAATTAGAAAACTGTATCTCTCATCCTTCTTTTCTGGTCTGGCTGGCCTTCTAATTGATAATTTGCTTCCTCAGGGAACTAAAACCACTAGAATGTCTTAGCTTGGAGCTAAACCTGGATCAAGTCCAGAGTCACTCTGAAAAACCCAGTTCTCTCTGAGTTACTCTGATGTTATAATTTTAGAAATCATCCACAGAAAAATTTAGACTCTCCTGACAACGACCCAAAGTAGCCTTTCCCTATGTAATACTGTCCATCGATGTGCTCAAATCAGTTGGCCTTACATTTGCAGAAGTGGGAAGTGCATGCAACAGCTTCTTAACTGAACTGGGCATCTCATAGTCTTTGTCAAGCCCATTCCTTACCAGAAGTCTTCCAAATGATTCTCACAACCCCTGGAGATCTTGTTTATGTGGATATTTATATCACCACTGTATCTAAGCATGTATAGTAGATTACTGGGTTTTATCTAAACTGACAATATTGCCTAATTACAGCAAAGATTTTTCCTTTTTTGTTAAAATGAGTCCAATGCTAAGGAGCGCATTCAAACTGCAGTTAGTTTTAACACTTAACTTGAATGCAGTTGCACAGGTTTGATTTTATGAAAACTAGTCAGGTCCCACCACACATGTAACATGTAACACAACTAGCCTATATTTTTACTTCCAAGATGAATATGGTATGGAAAGGGAAGGATTTTGGTCACAGTTCCTCAGTTTCTGTTATTTCAGTCTGATTCTGACTCCTATATTACATACTTGAAGAGAGTTGAAGAAACAGCAAAGTGAAGAAAATAGGAAAATGCAGTTTTTGTCTTTGGGTTTGTACTTCAGTTGCTGGAGGAACAGTGTGCCAAACTGATCATTGGAAAGTGTTGCAAGATTAGATTTGTCATAGCTAACCAAGCTAGACCTCCATTAATTAGAATGCAAACCCGCCCAAAATAAAACGATGTAGGAAAAACACAAAGAAGCTATGAATTGATACATCATGCAAAGAAGTTGCAGGAAGCTTAGATTCACATTTCTCATGGAAGAGCCATGAAAATAACAATGATATTTGTCTCTTTTCTTCACAAGCCTGGCGAAAATAACCTTTTATTTGGGGGTATCATGGTACATGCATCTGCCACTGTGTGGGGTAGTGACAATTGTAGTCACAGAGCTAATGTATCCCAAAGTAGTGGAAACCACCCTCCAAAAATGCTCAGTCAAAACAAAACTAACCAGTCAGTCCATGTATATACCCATTCTTCATAACTTAAAAATACTCTGTTCCATTGCTACAACACCTCTAATGTCACTAGAAGACTTGAAAGCCCACTGACAATCAAAAGTTTTTAATTTAGGTAAACTCACTTCAAATCATTATGTTCATGTTCTTCCAGCATGCTGATACACAACATATTTGTAAGAAAATTTGACTTTTCTGCCACCTTTCATGTCCGTGAAAAAAATGAAGACTGAGGCATAACATACAAGTGGAGAGAAATGAGTGTCAACTTTCTTTTTTGATTGTTATTTTTGGTGGAATCTTTACGGTGTTTTGGTCACTCTTCCTTCTTTCCAAGATGAGAAAGGATAAATCTTTTCCCTTGATGGTCCATCCCCATTGATTAAGTCCACAGAGTGGAGTCTTGGGTCATATTCCCAGGACATGTATGGTTATTTCAGGCACCTCAGCTAAGTGAACACAGAGAATGGCCTTGGGAAAGAAATACCAGGGGACTGCATGGAACTGGGTGGTAAATATTCTTGGGAAGTAAGGTTTAATTGGATTGGTTCTTAGCAGGCTTATTATAGTTTCAGGTTTTACAAACGGGGCCAGCACTGGCTTGGAGTGTTAGCATTTATGAGAATGATACCCGGCCATATAACACTCCATGGCTCATGAACCTGCGTAATTTCATCCTACAGATATTTTTTTTCAATTGACATTTTAGACAGAGTTGTTAAATTATCATAAAAATACAATTTCTGCTCCCTATTTCTCCAGATGTTATTAAGGTAGAAATTGTTTTTATCCTTGGCTGTAAAGCAGTGTAATTCTTTTATTTGTGCTATTTTACACTCATAACCTGTTCTTTCCCTCTTTGTGCTTAACTCACTCTCTGCATGTACACCACCAGCCAGACCCCATCCATATACTTTTGTCAATATTGAACTACGCTATTATATTTGGGCCCTGTAATGAGATCCTGTTGTTCTATATGCAATGTGAAACTAGAAGTCTCAAACAGAACCCTAGACTGTGTAATCTTAGTTTTTACAATAGTTTTTTCTCTTATTGGCTATCTTCCAGCATACAGATAACGTAGTTTTGTCTTGTCGTGTCAAGAATACATCAATCACCATATTACCTTGGTATTCTTTCTAAGGGACTCCCTGAAGCTCTGAAACAGTGCCTTAGACACCAAAGTGAAGACTTAGAAATTCTGTATTTTAGATGTGACATGACCTAGGTGAGGCCATTTGAGAGGACCTAGATGATACATTTGTTAACTAGCTCATGGATATTTTTGCAAGAATAGTGGTATTAATCTCTCTGTTTCATGTTCCAAATCTTACCTCATTCTGCTTAAGCATGGCTTCTTATTAGTTTTAAGGTATCCTTTACTTCCTGTCCTAAATACTGAGGTGCTACTGTAGCAAAGCTGATGTTATATTTCTCTTTAAAAGTGGCTGCATTTTATTCAGCTGAAATGAGTAAAATGTATCCCTAAATATAACTTGTTCTTTGGGATCCTTCCAGACAAAGGCACTGGACTTTTTAAGCTTTGTTGAAAAACATTTAATATAATTCCACAGTAGACCATCACTGGGGGCTGGAGAGAAGGAGTAGCCCATCCCAGCAAGTTGTTATATACTGAAGCTGGGAGCAACAGACCACCTTCAGTGCGTTACTTTGTGCTCACATGGTGATATTAATACGAACAAAGATAACATTCTTAGTATCATGCAAACTTCGTTACTTTAGTGGTATAGTCAGAGCTAAGCCAAATAGAAACAGAGTTGTCTCACTCCTTTGTATGTGTAAGTATAATAAGACATTTCACAGACATTAATTATCACTTTGCAACAGGGTGACCTGATATGCCTATCCTAGAAAACTCTGAATAGATGTTTGGTTTTCTATCCCTTTTTCACCCTACTTGCATTTGAGATTAGGCAGCCTGGATGGTACTGCCACTTGTCATATCTCTCCTCTCTTTCCCTAGTCCTTTTCACCTTCATTTGCTTTAAAACTCCTCATTCTTGCTCAAAGGGTAGTATGTGGTGATGTGGAAAAACCTCCAAAACTGAACACAGCCTATTTATGTCATACACACATTCCAAACTGGAGAAGATATACTAACTGGGAGACAGAGATTGTGCTCTATATTCAGCTCTAGCACTCATGACAACTGTCATGGCTTAGCTAGTGGAGGAGAGCAGAGACTTGAGCAGCATACTATAAGCTAGTGAACATCATTTTAACTCATGACTTTACTAGATGCATATGTGGCTACTGATATTTTCCTATTTCTTATTTTTTATTCATTCTTACATGCATGCTTGAGCCTCATTTTGCAAAAAAAATTCATACATACACTGTACAGTGCACCCAGTCTGTATACAGGTTTGTTAGTAACTACCCACTGCTCCTCCATACACAGGCAGTATGACAGTATAGCAATGCCCTTCAAGGAAGAAATATATCATAATACCCTTTTTACATATGGGTATAATGGGTCCAGGAGGTTAAATGGCTTATCACAGGTTACACAGATAATTAACCCAAGAGCCAGAAGTAGAAGGAGTCCTAGCTTTCAGCACTTTTTTCTAGCTATTAGACAAAATTGATAATCCATTAAATAAATACTGAGGAGTAGTTACTACCGCTGAATGCTAGTTACCCTTCTGGAAAGAATTATTTTATCAATTTTTGTTTTTCCTTGAAAATAGTTAATAGATCATAAACTACCTGCCTGTTAAATTATTTTCCTTCAAACACAAAACTTTTTTGTCACATCAAAGGAAGCCTACACTAGTGATTTTTTAATATTTTGCTTTCCTTGTATTCAAAGATCACCAGATATTTATTCAAACTTCATTTTAAAAAGATTGGCTCCTGAATAAAAACCTTGATCAAGTTCTTAATTTTAACCATGGACTCATAAATCTATCTAAATAAGAGAAGTTGCAATGGAAACTCAGACCTGCAGAAACAAAATTGCCTGTTATGAGCTATTAAAATTGGGTTATTGTAAGTGGCATGCTCATTTCTAGCTGTTTCTTTTGTCATTTATGGTAGCTGCTAGATCATAACTAAAGCCTACTGCAGCTTCCTGTGTAAAGGTCTATATGATTCCAAAGCTACCTATGCTACCATTTTATTCTGAAGCCACCTTCCTTTTTTTGTGAGCCAGGCAAAAGGATTCATCTGCTAGTTTGTATTTTAGTCACTGGATAATGTAAACTTATGGACTTGATTTAACTAACTTGATCCTACTTTGTTCTGAAAGTTGGCTGGAAACTGGGAGGGCAGAAATGTTCATGTGCCTGTTTGTAGTAATTCCCAAACATTATTCACAGCTGGAAAGACATCATCAGTCCTAATGTTATTTTGAAGGAAGGAAGCAATGACAAAAAAAATCAAATGGGATCATAGTACAAGCGGGTATGCTACAATGTTTTGTTCTACAGAGTCCTTTGAAGCCACAGAAAAAGCCTGAGCAAATGGTTCAGGTGGGAATCTGAACCCACCTTAATCAGCTGAATTCCTGTCTCTTGAACTGAACCCAAACTCTTGCAAGTTCCAATTCAGCGGCATAGTGTAATGAGGCAAATGTCATCATGCTGTGCCTGCTGGGTCAGAGGATCATTGTGCTCTGGGATCCCAAGTCCTGGAGTGCAGGGAGGAATTCGAGTTAAGATTAGGATTCACCACACTTTTGGATTAACATCCAAACTTGAACTTTACTGGGTTTTCCCATCCCTAGCCTGCAGAAAACCTGGGGTAGGCTAATGAACTGCAAGCAGTGTACTAAAAGTCTGATTTAAGACCCCTGCAAAAGAAAAATATTGCTGTAGACATGTATTGGAATTCTAAGGTAATCTCTGCATACCCAATACATCGGTGAGTTTTAATTAATACCACTCTTATGGTATTTACAGAATGATGAAAAGAAAACAATCTATTGATAGGGACGCTGCAAATTCTGGCTAATAAATGGGATGTAACCAAAAGAAATTGCTAATCATATTTTAAGGTCTTTTACCATGTAACTGGCTCCAAGATGATGGCTTAAGCTAAAAAGCATAAAAATGGAGTAACACTCAAGAATACCAATGTGGTTAAAAACAATCGAGCAAAAAACGAGTCTGGCCCCTCTATCATGGGGCAGCACTATAAACAGATTGTAAGCCTCTTTTAGCTGTACCTTTTTCAGATTAAGCAAATATATAAAAATAGTTGTAGTAGCCCCGGTGGTGTTGCTGTTAGGAACGCAGTGCTTGGAACACATGACAATTATGCTGTACTTAGAACGTGGCATCACTGTTAACATCTGTACCCTCGTTAATCTTACTTATGTGCAAGTTCCAGTAAACTGGGCACTATCTTTGTGGAAACAGTCTTCCTAGCAAATCATTCTTCTTAGCTAGTTATCTCAATTTGTTTGTCAGTGTCTGGCTTATAAATCTGGCATTTGTTTTCCCAGGGTATCGTACTCCTGTTTTGTGCCACTGAATAGCTTTACTGGCAGAGAATTTTATACCTGTATGTTTTTCTGCTTACAGGGAATGATTCAGCATCTGGTGCTTTCAGGTCTGACAGCATGAGTATGTGTGAAATGTAATATTAAGAAAATATACAAATGATGCCATGATACATACTAATGCATGCAGTATGATGCACTAATGGACATTTAAAGTGACAATGGAATGAGATGAGACTTTTGACATATTGTTTTATAGGAGAGAATGTGAACATCATGCCACGGACACAGCTTTTAAAACCATGTCTAAATTAGTCAGCTATTAAATACCAGATTGTAATTAAGTAGTTGCACCATGCAGAGACAAGACACACATAGACATAGTCGCAGGGAAGGAGAGATGGTAAAGATAACTTTAAGCTTTCATTGTGCTCTTAGGACTTTAGGCTGGAAAGTGGCTGAGACAGCTGTGACAGCCCCAGACATAAATGAGGCACAGGGCTAGCATTACTGGCCAGGCAACACAGGCAGCTGCTTAGGGCAGCTAATTGAAGGAGGTAGCAAAACCGGTGTGCACACACCTCACACATATTCATTGGGCTGCCTCAGGGGGACACCTCAAAAGTCTGGGTATGGGCAGAAGCAAGCAGGGCAGCTCTGGCATTGTCAAGCTTCCACTCTTGGGCTATGTCTGGTGTCTGCCCTGGCTAGGCTACAGGTATGTAGGGAAGGCAGCAACATTTTGGTTACTTAGGGAAGAAAAACTCCTTGCACTGGTCCTGGTTAGGCAAACCTTGGAGCTTCCCAGAGTACCCATAACGGTAGGCACCACAGTCCTGGTCTATGTTTTTCTCTCCTCATCTTCAGTCTGTATATCCAGGTGAGAGGCATGTATAGACAGGCTGTCTGATGCAGTGCCTGCACTGGGGGAAATTCTGCCCTGAATAAGGTGCTTTGAATGGCACTGCTGGTGCTTACATCACGGTGGGTCCTCCCAAGGAATATACTTGGATGTGCTGTGCCTTCAGCATCCTTCTCCATGTGGTATGGGAAGGAAAATGTCAACTTTTACAGTGTCTTTATCTAAAGGAAACATTCAACATATCATCTCAGGATAAAAGATTAAGACAATCTTCTACTTTCTCTAACTGAAGAGCAGTTTGAAAATACACTGCTCAGAGGATGTAGTTTGCAGAAATTGTTGCAAAGGATGTTGCAGAAAAGCATCTGCAACATCCAGGTCATCACTCTGTATCTTCCTAATGTACACATTTAGTTAAGCCGAATAAGAGGCACCTGAGTCAGAACCAAAGGGAGACAAGGTCGGCAATTTGAGGATTCCTTATCCACTGAAGTACTTGAAAACTGTTGGTTTGGATTTCCTCCCCAAACCTCTGCTTTTCTCTTGGACTTAGATTAGTCAATGGGACCATTTATATGCTTAAAATTGTGCATGTGGTTAAGTGCTTTGCTGGGTAAGAGGCTAAATTACCTTCTCTGACTGATAGATTATTATTTATTTAAATCCCTAGAAATGCGAAAAAGGAGACAAGGCGTAACAATGTACACTATGTGCCTTCAACATATACTGTTATATTCTAGGTGCAGCAGCATACAAACAAGCTAACCATCAAGCTATTTCTCAGGCTTTGGATGACACACAAGAAATGATCCATTAGTTGAACAGGAAAGACAGGATCACCCTGTTAAGGCCCCCATCCTCTCCCCACAACATTATTACCAGATTCTGAAAGATGTAGGGTAATCAGCCCTGTTTAGGCAAGGACTCTATTTTGCATGAGATGGAGAATTATTATTGTAATGTTTCACAGCTGCTTTATTTAAAAACAAAAAACACAAAAAGCAGGGTGGGAGGGGAGACCTACTTTGTCTAATGAATTCAGATGAGGTACTGTGTCTGCAGACTGCAGGGAGTTCACAGAACTTTCATAGAAGCTAATTAAGTGTTGAACTAACCCATATGCTAATATCTCATATAGAAATGATGGAATTTCACCCCTACAATTCACAAGTTCACTCCTTCTGTACAAGACAGCATACTAGCTATCCAGACACTCTATTCTGTAATAGGGAGAAATGAAGCCTTCTGTGCAAATGTGAGAAATGAAGCCTTCTGTGCAAATGTCCTGTTTTAATTAATTTATTGATGCGTATACATCCTTTTTTTTAGGTTGCAAGTCATTTGGAGAAGGCTTCTGGAAAGTCTTCTTTCTGGGAAACATCTTGGAATAGGCAACAAGGAATTATTTTCAGTGAAATCACAGATTTCACAGTTTATTCAAAGTACTTACTGTAGCTCACAACGTCTGTAACTTACTTTCTGTACATTACCATCTTACTCATACATACTGCATAACATAGTAGGGTTCCCACCTGCTGCATGTGGCTTATGTTTCTGTCTCATCCTTTAACTAGCTGAGAGGCAGCCTGACTATTCAGTAAGCATGCAGGGTCTCTTATAATCCTGCTGTGATGTGGACTCATAGTGAGTCTAGTCCCAAAGCACAGAAATCAAGAGTGTCTCCTCCTTGAAGCAAAAAGTCTTGTTTTTCATCCATGTATGTTCTCACTATTAAGAAAATATGTCTCATAAAATGTTCTCTCTGGCAATGGGTACATTTCAATATTAATGTAACCATATTTAAAATAAAAAACCCCTCTAGTAACATTTAAAATGGAAAAGATTAAAATTAAGGATGAATAAATATTAGTATTTTGCCTGGAAATTACAGCTATGCCCTTAGTTTCCCAGTTGTTTACAGTCCTTGAACAAGACCCTCATTTCTTTCAAGAAACTTATATTCTTTTTAGGTCCATTTCCTATAGAGAAAGAAGATCCTAAGGATATGGATATGTTCAATATTCTTTGAAAACCATCTAGAGCTTATAGTTTCCTATTCGCACATGGCAACAAAGTAGTCATGTTCCTTACTTACGTTTTATATTATGATTAGCCAGTTACTGAAATCAGTGCTGCTCAATCTTTTTGCCTCAAAGAATATGCCTTTCACAAAAAGAAGCCTGCATAGGTAATTTGCTAAGCGATAAAAAACCAAGCATTGAGAAATTGATTTTGCTTACAAATCCCATGATTGACAACAGCAATTGTAAGAGGCAATTCTATGCTCCAGGTTATTCGCATATTCTTTGAATCAATATGGTAATGCACTTCTTTTCTGAAACATCTAGCTTTATTTTTTTATTATGCCCTGTTTTTGTGCTTGGAAGACTTGACTTTTGACAGCAGTTATTACATCCCAGGCCAGAGAAAGAGAAGATTTGTGTTCTTCATTTAACATTTTTTCTTTTAAATAGACAAAATGACCCACAAGGACCCACAAATGACCAACATGAATAGAATTTGAAAATGTCAAGACCCAGTTACTCACTCGTGCCAGACTGGTTCCAGATGGAACTTTATAAGGGACGTATTTCCTGTAGATGTGCCCAACTCTAGAACATGGAACGTCAAACATGCCACCTCCACACATCCAAACCTGAGAAGGAGGAAAAAGATGTTGAAAACAAATGAGTGAATGTTAGGAGAGGAGATGGAATAAAAAGGTGGAAACGATTATTCAAAATAGTAGGATGATTGAACTTCCTACATCATTCTGTACTGACTCCTTTTTAGGAATGCCTAGGAGCTAAAATAATTTTTCCAACTATTTAAGTTGGTCTAATAAAAGATATCAGATTCACCCAAAGAACCTTGTTTGCCTAGGAGTGGAAGATAAGTAGAATTTCATTCTACAGAAAGAATTGATATTATAAATTACCAAATTATATATAACTAATTACTCCATCTACTATCACTGCTTTCCACAATGTAAGTAAGATGTCTTATCTAAAAATTTTATTTTTCAAATTTACATATTTGAAAAATTTCAATGGTGGTTTCAGATGGAACATATTCAAAAACTGGTCACCAACTGAGCAATTAAATACACAAACAGGTAATAATTTAGAGATTAAACTGAGACTTTTAAAGAAATCTGGCCTATGACCTACATCAGCAAGTCCCCAAAAGTGTCAGACAAGGCAGCAAATAGGGATATTTACATTATTTTAAAACCTGTCACATATCAAAGTGGTTTCAAATTCACTTACAGAACAAGTTCTGGCACTACCAAAACTATACCCCAGGGTACTCAAGGAGCTGGCTAGCATCATAGCTCAGGCCTTGGCACGGATCTTCGAGAACTCCTGGTGCTCTGCTAAAGTGCCCGAAGATTGGAGGAAGGCCAATGTCGTGCCTATCTTCAAGAAAGAGAGGAAAGTGGATCCAACAAACTATAGGCCATCAGCCTGACCTCTACCCCGGGGAAGGTCTTAGAAAAGATTATTAAAGAGGCCATTCATAACAGACTGGCTGATGGCAACATCCTGAGGGATAGCCAGCATGGGTTTGTTGTGGGTAGGTCTTACTTGTCAAATCCTATTTCCTTTTATGACCAGGTGACCTATACCTGGAAAAGGGAGAGGAGATTGATGTCATATATCTTGACTTTAAAAAAAGCCTTCGATCTGGTATCCCATGATCACCTCTTGGCAAAACTGGCCAACTGCAGCCTCGGGTCCACCATGATCCACTGGCTGGGGAATTGATTCTGTGGTCAGACACAGAGGGTGGTAGTTGACAGAAATCAATCGTCATGGTGCGCTGTGACCAGTGGGGTCCCTCAAAGCTCGGTCCTTGGACCTATTTTGTTCAACCTCTTCATTAATGATGTGGACATTGGAGTCAGAAGTGGACTAGTCAAGTTTGCTGATGATACCAAACTTCGGGGTAAAGCATCCACACCTGAGGACAGGAGGGCGATCCAGACTGACCTCAGCAGGCTCAGGAAATGGGTGGATGAGAACCTGATGGTGTTAAACACCGAAAAATGTAAGGCTCTCCACCTTGGGAGGAAAAACCTGCAGCATCCTTACAGGCTCAGCAGTGCTATGCTGGCTAGCACTATGGATGAAAGGGACTTGAGGGTCATGATTGACCACAAGATGACCATGAGCCTTCAATGTGATGCTGCAGCTAGTAAAGTGAGCAAAATGTTGGCTTTTCAAGCAAATCCCAGGACATCATTCTCCCATTGTACTCAGCCTTGGTAAGGCTGCAGCTGGAGTACTATGTCCAGTTTTAGACTCCACAATTCAAAAAGGATGTGGAGAAGCATGAGAGAGCCCAGAGGACAGCCACGCACATGATCAGAGGTCAGGAAAACAGACATTATGATGGCAGGCTGAGAGCTATGGGACTCTTCAGCCTGGTAAAGCACAGACTCAGGGGCGATTTGATGGCCACCTATAAGTTTGTAAAGGGTGTCCACCAGGATCTGGGAGAATGTTTGTTCACCAGAGCACCCCAAGGAACAACAAGGTCTAACAGTTATAAACTCCTCCAAAATCATTTCAGGCTGGACCTAAGGAAGAATTTCTTTACTGTCCAGGCCCCCAAGGTCTGGAACAGCCTGCCATCAGAGGTGGTTCAAGCACCTACTTCGAATGCCTGCAAGAGAAAATTGGATGCTTATCTTGCTGGGATCCTTTGACCCCAGCTGACTTCCTGCCCTTTAGGCAGGGGGCTGGACTCAATGATCTTCTGAGGTCCCTTCCAGTCCTAATGACTATGAAATATCTATGAAATGTATTTCTTAACCCTGGGTAAGTGAATCAGCTCCTTAATTCTGCAAATGGCCATATGAGCAGAACTCCTGCTATTCTGAACAAGGAGCACCTGCAATTTCAGCTGTTACTCTCCAAACTGTATGCTCAACAACAATCAAACTACATCCAAGTGGAGAAATGAAGAGAGATAGAGAACCTTAGCAAGAAAAGGGAGCTGAGCAGAGATCCTTTGCTATTCATTTCAGTTCACTTCTGTGCACCAGGCATAGTTTCTATTAAAATATAGCTGTGGTGAAACATTAAATTTTCAGAAGAAGTATTGGAATAAGAATACTGCACATTTTAAAGGGCTCCTTATAGGCTAAGAGCAACCTTACAGCATTTGCAGTCTGTCAGGAAAAAAACAGCTAGGAAAGAACGTCAGGAGAAGCTTGCAGGAAGTCAAACTGGTCACTAAAACTTTGAAACTCTATTCATCCAAAGCACTATGACTACATCTTCCCTGTGTTCCTGACAGGTCCTGGGAGGGATGTCATGAGCAGGACCTGCCTACCCAAACCCAGAAGCAGCTCTGGGTACTTCCTCAGTGAGCGCAGACAGAAGTGCAGTTTCCCGCTGTAACTGAGAACACTTTGCAGGAAGTGTTCTGAGTTACAATGATCCCCTGGAACAAACAGGGGTTCACTGTTGGTTCCAGGAGGAGGAGTATCTAGATGTTAGCTGGGAACCCACAGCCAATTTCCCCCCAGCAACAGCCCCTCCTCTTTCCCAGCCAGTCCCTGTTTCAGAATGGAAGTGGGGAAAGGGAGCTTGTTCTAGGGGTTCCCCAGGCAGCACTGGGGGGTGGAGTGGGTGAACTGGAGCCCCCCATTGCAGGAGGGGGGGTCCAATACACACACCCCATCCTCCCGTGGGGGGCTGAAAAGACCCTAGACTGAATTCCCTCCCCTCCCTTTTCCACCTCCCATTCTGAAAACAGCTCAAGGCTGGGAGTCAGCACTGACAGAAGTTACAGAAGATGTTCTGTTTTGAAATGTCTTCACATGAGTCTTCATGTAATGAGGGTTCAGATTTTCAGCTGATTGGCCACTTTTAAAGCGGTCTACAGCTGTGCACTTGTGTTTGGTCTGGGCTGTAGACCACTTTCCCCCCAACAGCTCCTATCAAGACCAGTGTGCTTGAGAGCAGCCACTGGGTTGAGACAAAAGTTTCTGGGTTTGGCACCTGTGACCAGGAATAGGTAGGCAGGTTGTGCTTGGGAGCATCCCTCCCACGAGATACAGTGTAGATATCCCACAAGACACAACACAAAAACTGCAGGAAGCAAGTACTCAATAGACTACCTTGTGGGACTACTCTGGGGACAATAAAAGACACACTGAGGAAGAATGAAGGAAGAGAGATATTATGCATAGTATCAGGGTAAAAATTAAACAGTGGATCAACTTTTTGAATCTGTGATAGATATTTCTCACACACAATGTTCAGTCATATGGAAAGGGTCCAATTCTATATGTACTGGCAAAGAATGAGCTTATGAGGTAGGGTAATACATTGACAACAGGGAATTTTCCACTGATTTCAGTGGAGCCAGGAGTTCACCCCTGGCTCACACTGAGAACGCAGATGTGTGGACAACCAATCAGTAATGATAGGAATATGCAATACACACCATCAGAGATGCTCTGGTCAAGGCACCCATTGTCAGATCCATTAGCTACTCTGTAAATTCATCCCAGGAAACAGAAGAAGTGTAGATAAAGGCTTAGGCAGCCTTACAGTACATCTGATACTGCATGCAGAAATGCAAGCAAGACCATAAAAATACTTCAAAGGGGGTAAGTCATATATAATTAGTTCAGGCAGAGTAACAAGATGAAGAGAGAACTTACCAATAAGGTGTGCTGCTTGCTAGAGCCTCATGGCAAAAACATTATCACAGCTTTACCATCACGTACCACAGAATCTTAAGTTAGTACTAGAGCTGGGTGAAATTTATGGTGAATCATTCATTTGCTGCAAAACACAGTTTCAGAGTAGCTGTAGCTATTCCTGAATTCAAGTTAAATTTGATAAACAGTTTGGCAGGGTTCTTCTTTTTCTCTGAAATGCAGAATCTAAATGGCTTGATTTTTCAGGACAGATTTACAAGAAAATGTGGGTGCCATTCACAAGTAGAGGAGAAAGAAGAACAGGGTTGTGGTAGGACCATTCTTATGTTCCCAGGAGGTAAGGGAACTCCCTTGGGATATGAGTTTTGCAAAGTAGTAAAGAAGTTTGGGTTCATCCTAAACACAGGGTCATCCTCCTCGCCCAAGTTTTTGAGTACCAAACTGAAAAGCCAGTCATTGGCACAGCTCCAGTCAGAACAGTGACAGGAGAAGGAAAACTCCATGGATAGATGGTATACATATATGTGTAGAGGAAGATTAGTGGTGATTATGGTGGTTAGAGTGAACCCTGGCTCACACAAGAGTTCACTCTTAAGTAGGAAATATACAGTCTGTACAGTTGGGCATGGTTGTTCCTGTATGTTGTTCATGGCTCTGTCTTCTTTACCAAGAAGGCATCTGACAAATCTGAAGCCTCACCTATTGAAAAAAAAGAAAAACAACCCAACCCCTTCTTAGAGTGCTAGGGAAAGAGAGGTGGGATTCCTTCCCTTTGTTCTCACTTTACATCTTGGAGCATCCTGGCTACTCTATTGAGGAGGCTTCTCCAATGCCTGTTGCTAAAGTTGAATTATCTCTTATTCTATATTTTCCTAAGATTTCTGGCTACCAAAATGGGAAATGTTTCTAAAATTCCCCCATTCTTCATCTCTAAGTCCACCTTACCTGTTATATCCCTGCTTTTTTTTGAGATCTCCCCTACTGCCTTACTGAGTTTCTCTTGACTTTTGTAAACTGACCTGAATGAATTAAGCTGACCTATTTCTCCTCAGTTCCACAAGAGCTCTTGCAACAAAAGCCCTGACAAGTGATAAGACTGGCTGCTTTTCATTCTGCTGAGGTTTGCCAGTTCACAGTTTCCTCTACCAATTTCTCTTGAAATACACTTTTTCAAGGATGCCCTTGGACCCTAATCCACTCACTTCCAACTCTCCTAATTTATTGAAAAACTTGTACAAGTGTACAAAAGTAAATGTGGAAATTGTAAAACTAAAAAGACACGGTGAGTTTCATCATTCCTGTGTTTTTCATTATTCTCTTCCTTTCTAATCCTTGTTTGTATGCTGTCTCATTAAACTGTTGGCCATGTGATGCAAGGACCTTCTTTCTGCAGTTAATCCGGCACTCTGATTACACAATACAATTTGTGTTATTTTTTACTGAGATGCTGTTTCAGGGCAGGTAATGATAATGAAATAATTAAAAAAGCTTTCCATGGCCCTTGGAAGAAATAACAGCATAGCAGATAGACTCAGTGGAAGGTCAGTTCCACAGAGCACGTTTATAACACAAGGAAGTAGAAACTGATATGGGCACTGTATTGCTGTAACTTATGCAGTGACTGCTGAAGTATACATGTCATGTATTGCATCTTTTTAATGCTGTAGGATATCAATAAAAGTAAAAAATAAAGAAGAAAGGGGAATTAGAAATAAAAGCTGTCAGAGACATTGAGGCAATAACAGGCGGGAGGAAATAACACTCAGTGCTAGGCTTATATTTGATAGATATGAAACTTGAAAATGCTGTACTGCACCTGAGGTACATTGTGTAGGGTAACTGAAATGAATCTTATGTTGTCTTGCAGGACATTTAGCAGCTGTTCCTGTTGATTTTTTTAGCTTCAAAATGATTTTCAAGGCATTTTTATATATTTTTTTTAGGAAGATTCAATTCGAGGAACCTAATCTTTAAAATGTGCATTTTTATGTCACCTATACTAAATTCAAGAGATAAAAGAAACAACTTGAAATCTTCTGTGTTACATATTACAGACCTCTAGTGCACCATAAATTAAATTCTGATGGTGAGGAGCTGGCAAATGGTGTGAAACTTTTGCTTTTGTTTGTTTAACTAGCAATCAGTAAAACTCTCAAAAACGCCAACATCTCTTTCTTACAATACTAGGGAATCTGATCTGAAGCCAGGGTGTAAAACACAAGAAAAACAAAACAAGGCAGCTTTTGTTTAAAAAGGTCAGAACAAGAATAGTTTCTGATGCAGATTATGTAATATATTATAATTTAATCTAATACTCATTAAAAAAATACAGCTCTCATTAAAAAAAGTCACAATCAGTTTAAAGGCAGGGTCAAAGGTAAAAGGCAAATATTATGCTAAGATATGCAGTAGTGGCATTGTGGTTTTGTTCTGATCTTGGACTTGGCTGATAGGCATCCATTTCCTGGCTCTGCAACAGACTGCCTGAGAGATTTGGGGCCAGCCTCTTTACCTCTTCTTCATCTTAAAAATAGAATCCTACTGCTTCTTTCCTCTAACTGTTAGGTTGTCTTGTCTATAAAGAAGCAACTTAGGGCAAAAGGGACACATCTACATGTGCAATTAGTGCATATGGATAAACTCCAGAGCTTTTGAATGTGCACCTGGGAGCAATCAGCTCCAGAGTTTATTCATGTGCAGCACATCGAGCCTGGTTGGAACAGGCTGGCAGGGGGGGCTGGCTGGGGCACAAGAGTGTATCACCATGGGGCTAGCTGGCAGGCAACCCCCAACACTGAAGCACTGTCATGCCCTAGCCAGCTGGGTCAGCATCTACATGTGCACTGCTGTACATGTAAAAACTTGACAGCAGGGTAGTACTTGTATTTATGAGTACTACCCTGCCGCAGAGTTTGTTAGTTTCCTATGCCGTAATAGAGATCTACACATACAGATGCTGACTGCAGAGCTAATTAGTCAGTTCCACAGTAAATGTCTCTTCTAGATGTACCCAGGATATCTATGATGTGTAAATAACTGCTCAATATGACTACTGTCTTGGTTGACATGACATCCCTGTACTATGGTAATACAATCTTTTAACATCATCATTATTAACATATCAATAATCAATAATATTGATCGATATGATTAATACTTAGATTTAATACTATAATAATCATAATCAGCATCTGTAGAGGAGAATTTATTTTCAGGGTATGATGACCTGAACCTGCATATTTGAGTCACCAAGAAACCAATGGAAATACTGAGGAAAGGCAAAAGAAAATCCATACTGGCACTCAGAGTACACTCCATGCCTGGGTTGGGGCTCCTGGACTGCACGTGCTAAATGAGTGACCAGGCCCAGGCAGACTGGAGAAGGGGGAGAGGGAGAAACACACACATTGTAATCTAATAAATGTAACTTACACTGGACTGCTCTCCAATATGTCGAAGGAGAAAACATCTCCAAAAAAAGGGGTGTTATTTCACATCTGCACGCATCACTCAGTTTATTCCATGGGGCTGGATTTATAGCCACATAAAGATAAGGGTGCAAACAAATCAGAAAACTCATTTTAAGGTCTGACTGGTTTATTCAGAAAGAGACTGAGAGAATTAAACATTAAATACTTGGACAAAAACAAAGTTAAATTTCAGTCCTGAGCCTTACTGCCTATTGGGCTAGTATAGAGAAGGCATGCCAATTTCTATACTTACAAGCACAAAAGGGAAGTTTATCATTATATCTGTCTGTCTTTGATTTCCCAGCACAAATGACTAGTTATGTATTATGGCAGGATCACCAGAGAGCTGCCTTTAGAACAAGACTTGAATTTACCCCACTGGATCTATAGAAAGATGCTTAAAGTTGCTCTGTCTCTGTATCAAGCATAAATTCATAAGTTTATAGATTTAGCTTTGATCATGTGGAAGAATGTGGCTATCTAGATTGCAAGCTATTCAATATTCATATCTGCTGGGGCATCTTCCAAGGTGACTGTTTGTTGTCCTTGTTTTCCATAATTTGCCTCTTGCATCTAACCTTTTCAGAAAAAGTTGCCTAAGCTCCAGCAATGCTACCTCCCCTATAAGGATATTGACTACATGCAAAATCAGATAAAGATATATTAGCTCTAAAAATGAATGTTAGGATCATTTCAAATAGTATTTGCAGGCAATTAAAACTACACAAATACTGCAATGAGGACATCAACAATGACCAAATTGTAAGAAGGGACGGTCTGAATTTATCCATTAACACATTTTCTCTTGACGAAAGCTACTAATACGTAGTGATTTTAGAATACAGTTCCATCATTAATGTTAAAAGATAACTGTATTAGAATATGAGAAGAAGCTTCAGTTTCTCTAGAAATCCAAGCCTATGGAAAACATTATTTTCTGGGCAATTAATACCTCTGCCACCCCCATCATTTCTTTGCACTATGTTATATTGTAGTCTGAAAAATGGAGTTAGGGCACTGTAGGTTACTAACTTACCATACAAAGAGCTTTATCTGCTCTCCTTCCTTCCTTTCCTCAGGATCCTGAACTCAATCATCTTGTAGTTGCTGCTGCCCAACTTGCCATGCACTTCTATATTCCCCACCAATTCTTCCCTGTGGTGAGCAGCAGGTCAAGCAAATCATGGCCCCTACTTGGCTTCTCCAAAACTTCCATCACAAAGTTGTCCCCAACACATTCCAAAAACTTCCTGGATTGCTTTGTATTGGTATATTGCCCTCCCAATGGATGTCAGTGTGACTGAAGTCAGCCATGAGAACAGGACCTGTGATTGGGAAACTTCTGCTAGCTCTTTGAAGAAAGCCTTATCTGCCTCATCCTCCTGATCTGGTGATCTCTAGCACACTCCCACTAAAAAGTCACCCTTGTTGCTCTCCCCTCTGACCTTAGCCCAGAGACTTTCAACAGGCCTATCTCAGTTTCGTACTGGAGCTCTGAGGAATCATACAGATCTTTTACATCAAGCACAACCCCTCCTCTTCTTCTCTGCCTGTCTTTTCTGGAATTTATATCCATTCATGACAGTGCTCTGGCCATTTAAGCTATCCCACCAAATCTTTTATTCCAATCACATCATAGTTCTGTGATTGTGCAAGGACTTCCAATTCTTCCTGCTTGTTTCCCAGGTGCTGCACATTCATGTACAGACATCTAATGTAACTAGATGATTGCCCTACTTTCTCAGGAGGAATAAAAAGCCTCCCTTATTTCCTGCTCCTGCTTCCTCCAATTTGCCTGCTTCCCCACTTACCTTAGGGTTTTGTTCTCTATCCCTCAATTAATCTAGTTTAAAGCCCTCCTCTCTAGGTTAGTGAGGAGGGCTTTGCAGCAGGGCTTTATAAATCACAACAGGTTAGAATGTATTTGACACTATGGATTCATATTAAAAATCTCTGGTTTTATCTTGTGAATCATATAGGTGGCACAACTAACAGTAATAATATTGAGCCATACTCCAGGGTATCATGGCACTCTGGTTGAGAATCATTGCTATAGTAGTAACAGTGGTTCCACTGGGGAACTCGGTCTTAGATTCTCAATGAGCTGGAAATTCCCATCAACATCTACATTCTCTACTGTTTGGGCTTTTTTTTTTAAGACCTCCTAGAGTCACAACACCTTGATCTCTAAGGATTTGGCTGATTCTGTAGCCAGGATGAAAGATTGCCAAAAGCCAGGCAATGTCCACCAGTGCATGAAATTGTCTTATAAATTAGTAATAATAATGACAATGATAATGCAAGGGACTCGGGACCGTAGGGATATGGGAGAGACAGTTCTAGGAGACATGACAGCGCAAATAACTAAGCAACTATAGAGAATCAGAAAGAATAGATCAGAGAGCATTTTAAAAACATTCAGGAACAGAATTTTTTTTTACATTGTATTTTCTGTTATTTTATGCAGCTTTAATCTCATTTGCAAGAATCATGTTGCTGTATAAAAATGGGGCAAAATAAATGCCAATAGGAAAATATTGATAATTTAATTGAATCATGTGTCCCAAAGATCATGGTTTGCAAGTGGGAACTGAGCTGGCTAGTGTGCACGTGCCTGTTCGCAGCATGGGGTTAGTCAGGGAGGATTGTGAGCATGCATAACTCACTTCTAAAGAAGCCCCAGTGTGCTCACTGTTGCAAGGTGTGGCATCCTGTCCTGGGCCAAACTGTGTGAACAAAATGTAGTGTAACAATTCCAGTTATTGTATGATGGTATTTTTTTTAAAAGATCTGTTATTACATGTCAAAGTTAGCTTTCATTTTAATAGCAATGAATTTGCAAAATTTCCCTAGGATGGATGCCTGAGTGGCAGGACAGTACCAAATGCTGAGTAAAGGAAAGTGAAGTAGTATGGTACAGTGGACTGCATGCTGCTTGTAAACCAAGCACACCAGAATTCAAATCCTGGATCTGCTACTTTGGAAATCACTTCACTTCCCTGTACTTAAGGTTTATCATCTATAAATTAATGTTATTAGTACTTACCAGCCTGACAGAGCCATTGTGTGGATCAGTGAGTGCTTCTAGAAAATGTCAGCCACTACTGACAGGTTGCAATAATGTTACACATTCCAGGTAAGAAATTTACTCATTAGGGGTAATGGATATACTCCAGAACTACTCCTACTGAAATGAATGACCATTTGTAGAATAAGACACAACTTAGTAAGTAAGCATTGTAATATGGTCTTGGATACATATTAATTGTTATTGCCATTACTGGAGTGAATGTATAGGGAAAATAGAAATATCTTTCAAAAAACTGAAGCACCGAGATATTTGAGAAATCAAAATAATAAAATCTACTGTAATCTTGCTATTTTACAAACGGATTTATAATCCTCCATGTGCAAGTATTGAGAATTTGAGCAATTCATCAAGACTGAAATCCTGAAGTCACTGGGAACTTTGTCATTGACTTCAAGGAGCCTGGGATTTCACCCAAGGCATTTTCTGCATCGTATGATTTAGGATGTCCATTCATATCTTAAAGACTCTTTAGTAAACACAGGAAATGAATTTCTTATCTTTTATCTCTATATAGTTTGGAAATTACTACCTCAAGGCTCCATTTTTCTAACAGATGTAAATACAGGACACAAACAGTGACTTAACTGGTGATTTGGAAAGAGAGCTGTTAATCAGTTTAGTTCCAGCACTTCACCAGCTTTAGAAAGTTTATCACCTGCCAAAATGTATCAGCAGCATTCCATATATCTTTTTAATTAAAAAATGGATCTTGCGGTTATGCCGTTGTAAAGATAACATTTTGTATATTATTTCTTATGTAAAAAATAATCTGGAAAACCATTTTATGAAGAATTAATATTTTTGAGACACAGATATGGCTCCCTCTCCTTCCACAGCCACCTAGTATGCATGTGCACTGATTCCAAAATAGCAGTTAATCAACACAGTACTCAGAGCTGTGCTTATTGTTGTCATCTGCAGCGCTATTACACAGAAAGAGCCATGAATAAAATGGAAGCATATGGGCTCCTATAGTTCAAGGAATAAGTTTCAGGCAAACTTTGAAAACTGAAGTTTTTTCCCCCATCCTTCCCCTATTCCTTACAATTCCAGACTCAATTCTGTAACTACTCATAGTGCTCTCCTTCCCACCAATGATTTGCCCACAGTAACTTTGTGAAAACCTGTACCATTTGACAACACTAATGAATTACACTGTAGCATCATTTTATTTTATTAGATATTTATCTCATTCTTCTTCTGGAATACAAAAGCTATTCTCTAGCCCAGTCCTTCTCTCTCTTCAGACACCTCCTTTCTTTCTCTTATTATGCCCGCACTACACCTTTCCTGAAGACAAAGCTGCCTTTGACCCATTTGCCTTTCCATCTACCTGATCTTCCTCACACCTTTTTGCCTGTCCTTGAACTCTAATATACATAAGGCTGATGTGTTAGTATCTTTAGTCTGTTGTAGTTGTGAACCTTTTGAGCCTGAATGATGATCCAGGAGTATCTTTTAATAAACTGGTACAGTGCAAGACTGCGATGAAGAATCAAAGGTGGCAGGCATGCAAAACATTTACTGCAGACAAGTTTTACTTAATTTCAGGAGAGAGCTGGAGTGTATTTATTTAGCATTTATTCAGGAAGATGTGTTGTTCTCTGGTTGCAATTCAGAAGTAAATACGCACTGGAGAAGTTACTCTGGTGTATGTGTTGTACATCTATTGCCATTTTCAGTATCACTCCACAGCATCCATTTGCTCAATAAAAACTGGCTATCCCGCCAACTTGTGGCTAGGTGCTGTACTCCTCCTACTTCAGGAAGCCTGCCACCCACTCCTTACTACAGAGTACATAGGAACAAAATATGCAGCAAATTATTACAGAATAAATGTGTCATACGTCTGCACCCTCGGGGGGACACAATGATTGCAGAAACTTAACAGTTCACACCGAAATTCCCAAATTCCTTTCCATTAAAGGAAAAGGTCAGGGTGATTTAGTAATCATTCATAATTCCTCCAGAGCATACCATATTTACTCAAATACAAGATGACTGAATATAAGAGAGCCCCCCCCCCCCCCCCCCCCCAATTAGATTTTATATGAGGAAAATGAATAATTTCCTTATAATTTTTCAGGTATAAATATATGGTGGGAGAGCTCACATGACTGGATTGCTGTCATGAATATGTATAAACTGTTCAGGAAGGACAGGAAGGGGAGAAGTGGAGGGGGAGTTGTGCCTTATGTAAAAGAACTGTATGATTGCTCGGCTCCAGTACGAAACTGAGATAGGCCTGTTGAAAGTCTCTGGGTTAAGGTCAGAGGGGAGAGCAACAAGAGTGGTGTTTTGGTGGGTGTGTGCTAGAGACCACCAGACCTGGAGGATGAGGTAGATGGGGCTTTCTTCAAACAGCTAGAAGAAGTTTCCCAATCACAGATCCTAGTTCCCATGGCAGACATAAATCACCCTGTCATCTGCTGGGAGAGCAACACAACAATCCAGAAATTTTCTGGACAGTGTTGGGGTCAACTTCCTAGTGCAAGTGTTAGAGAGGCCGAGTAAGTGCTGTGCTCTTCTTGACCAGCTGCTCACAAACAGGGAAGAATTGGTGGGGAATGTAGATGGGCATGGCAAGTTGGGCAGCAGCAACTACGAGGTGATTGGGGTCAGGATCCTGAGGAAAGGAAGGAAGGTGAGCAGCAGAGTAAGGACTCTGGCCTTCAGAAAAGTAGATCTTGACTCACACCGATGGGCAGGATCCACTGGGAGGCCAGTCTGAGGGGGAAAGGAGTTCAGGAGAGCTGGTTGTATTTTAAAGAAAACTTAATGAGGACGCTTGAGTGAACCAACCCAATTTGTAGGCAAACTAGCAAGTATGGCAGAAGACCAGTTTGGCATAGAAGAGAACCTGTCAATGAGCTAAAAAGCAAAAAGGACACTTACAAGAAGTGGAAATATGGACAGACAACCAAAGAGGAGTATTAATCTATTGTTCAGGCATGCAGGGATGAAATCAGGAACACCAAAGTGCAACTGGAGTTGCAGTTAGCAAGGGACATGAAGGGTGCCAGAAGGGTTTCTATAAGTATGTCAGCAACAAAAGCAAGCTCAGGGAAAGCAACCTAGTGACAGAAGATGTAGAAAAAGCTGAAGTACTCAGTGCCTTTTTTACCTCAGTCTTCACAGGCAAAGTCAGCTCCCAGACTACTGCACCTGGCAGCACAGTTTGGGGAGAGGTAAGCAGCCAACAGTGGCAAAAGAACAGGTAAGGACCTATTTAGAAAAGCTGGACATGTGCAAGTCTATGGGGCTGGACAAGATGCACCTGAGGGTGCTGAGGGAGTTGGCTGATATGACTGCAGAGCCATTGGCCATTATCTTTGAAAACTCATGGTGAATGGGAGAGATCCTGGATGACTGGAAAAGGGCAAATATAGTTCCCCTCTTTAAGAAAGGAAAAAAAGGAGGATTCAGGAAACTGCAGACCAGTCAGACTCACTTCAGTCCCTGGAAAAATCATGCTGTAGGTTCACAAAGAATCCATTTCTAAGCACCTGGAGGAGAAGGTGGTGGTTAGGAAGACTCAGCATGGATTTGACATGGGTAAGTCATGCCTGACCAACCTGACTGACTTCTGTGGCGAGATGACTGGCTCTGGGGATGTGGGGAGAGCAGTGGATATGATATACCTTGACTTCAACAAAGCTTTTGATCTGGTTTCCCACAACATTCTTGCAAGCAAACTGAGGAAGTACAGGTTGGATAGATGGACTGTAAGGTGAACAGAAAAGTGGCTGGATCATTGGGCTCAAAGGCTAGTAATCAATGGCTCTCTGTGTAGTTGGTAGGCAGTATCAAGTGGAGTGCCCCACGGGTTGGTCCTGGGGCCCATTTTCTGCACTATCTTCATCAACAACCTAGAATATGGGATAGAATGCACCCTTAGCAAGTTTGAAGATGACACCAACCTGGAGGGAGTAGTGGATATGCTAGAGGGTAGGACTAGGATTCAGAGAGACCTCAATAAATTGGAGGATTGGACCAAAAGAAATCCCATGAGGTTCAAGAAAAAGCACAAAATGCTGCACATAGGATAGAACAATCCCATGTACTAGTACAGGCCAGGGGCTGACTGGCTAAGCAGCAGCTCTGCAGAAAAGGACCTGGGGGTCATAGGGGACAATGATCTGAATATGAGCCATCAGTGTGCCCTTGTTGCAAAGAAGGCAGACGGCATGCTGTGTTGCCAGCAGATCAAGGAAAGTGATTATTCCTCTCTATTTGGCACTGGTAAGGCCACATCTGGAGTACTGTGTTCCCCGATACAGAAAGGATGTGGACAGATTAGAGAGAGTCCAATGGAGGGCAATTAAAATGGCTAGGGGGCTGAGGCACATGAATTCTGAGGAGAGGCTGAGGGAACTGGGCTTATTTAGTCTACAGACGACTCAGAGGGGATTTAATAGCACCCTTCAAGTACTTGAAGGGAGGTTACAAAAAGGATGGAGCTAGACTGTTCTCAGTGGTGGCAGATGACAGAACAAGGAACAATTATTTCAAGTAGCATCAAGGGAAGTTTAGGCTAGATAGGAAAAACTCTTTTACTAGGAGGGTAGTAAAGCACTGGAACAGGTTACCCAGAGAGGTTGTGAAACTCCATCCTTGCAGATTTTTAGATCCATCTAGAAAAAGTCTTGGCTGGGATAATATAGTTGGAGATGATCCTGCTGATTGGTGAAAAAAACCTCATCTTACATTTAAGTAAATACAGTATTTAAAAAGAATAAAAGTATCTTAATCTAGTTCTTCATACATACTCATTTTTAACATTATCCTTCTGACGTTTCATAGTAAGTCATCATAGTTTTTGACAGGCTGTGGTCAGGAATCTTATGAGCCAAGATATTGCTCTTACTCCATTCAGTCCCTTTTATATAATTGTCAACTATATGGGCCTAAGGAAGAATATTTTGTATGTTCATTACATTCACAGATTTGCAGAGTTGATAATGGGGGAGCTGACTGGATTCCATGACTGGATGCCTCGGTGAACCATCTTTTTAGTTTTCTGGTCTTCACACTTCTCCATGTAGAGAATTTTCCACACTGCAGGGACCATCATGGGAGATCCTTTCCACACAGTAGTAGGCCAGAGGACATCAAGCAACAACCAGCTGATACAACAAATACAGGAATTTTACTGGAATTTGAGATAAGCCTGCACCAAATATCCAGAGCTGAATACCCTGAACTATGAAAATGCCCACATTTGGCTCCTTTGTGCCAAACCTGCAGCCCCAGAACCTGGCACAAGAAGCATTGGGAAGTCCCCACTTTTATATAGAAAATCATAAGGGTTGGGATCACAAGTCGGTGGGCCCATGGGAGGGAACAGGTGAAAGGGAAAGAAATATCAACACTGTGGTAACATGCATTCATCACCTTAATTCCCCCCACTCTACCCCATGCCTCTGCAGATGTCCCCAAACAAGTCTTTAGTCCCAAAAGCAGCCTGCAGCTGCCCCAAGTCTGAATCCATCTCCTTCAGTCCACAGTCCTGGCTGACCAAGCCAGTGAAATCTCCAGCTCCACTGTTCACTCCTCTGGGTAGGTGAGGAGTGGCCAGACCCCATGTGCACGCTGCTCTCTCTTCCCCTTACTCCAGTTACAAGTTTCCTCTTCCTTTTTTTCTCTTGCCCCACAGCCCCCGGGGGTTTCTTGGAGCTGTAGTCTTGCCAGCAGCCCTTCATACTGGCTGTCCCCTCCTCCTTTCCCCCTGGTGGGCTGCGCAGCTGGGCCTCAGTGCCATGAAGACTGCTGGCTCCCTCTGGGAATCCAGCATTTTATTTTCAGTAGATTCTTTAATTTTTTTGCATCAATCTTCTGTTGAAAAGATTCAAACCCACATCTCCCACCTCTCCAGAGTATTATACCCCTGTTTAGGGAATGGGTGTTGCTTGTCAATACTATGCCACTTTGCTTAAAATAAGTCATTAGAACAGGAACTGGAAAGCCACCACTTAGACAAGTGTCCCAGCTACCAGGATACAATGGCTCTTCATTTATCTCTAGTTCAATAACTATTTAAGAATTTTATACAATACAGAACGACCGCAACAGGATATGGAGAGATACCCAGCTCAGACCATCCTACAGCCTGGTAATTATGACATGATTCGGGAAGGCAGGAAATGAAAGTTCAAATTGGTTCTCTGCCTGCTTGAGAAAAAGTCTTAGGTCTCAAGCAAATGCCCTACCCATCAGACAGTAGAGCATGCTGGGGTGGGGTTTCCCTCTGTGGGAGCTGTTCTGCTTCATATAAAATCCATCAATATTAACTGAGCCAGAAAGCGAGAGAGAATGACTATACAGAATACACTCTCAGCAGGCAGGACATTTGTGTTGCAGTCCCTACTTCAGTGAATATTTAATTGCTTGTGATGTGCAACATCAAAAGGAGAAAATGAGAGTAGGCTTACTCTGAATACATTAGAAGGCTGGTGGTTAGGGCATTCTCTGTTAGGGGATGGAATAAAGCTGTGAATTGAGGCAGAAGGAGGAACTGCATCCAAGTCTTCCAGAACTGTTGAATTCCTTAACAACTGTGCTGTTACATAGAGTGGGTGAGAAGTCCATCACCTCCTACTCCAACTGCGTGAATCTAGCCCTGAAAATTGTTTTCCAGCTGATTTTGACCTATTTTGCAAACAGCTTTGGAATGATGAAAAATGCAGTTTTTGGGGAGAGTTCAGTATATATGTATCCAAAAGTATATTTTTCCCAAATTCTCTCGCCTTCCCTCTCACTCTTCCTTTTCCCTTTTCCAATGGATATAGCAGTCTGTCTGCATAAAACTTCTCTCTGCTTGAGCTCTACCAATAGAAAGTTACGATTCCTTCTGGACTAATGCTGCTTAAAGGGTTTTTCCCCCCTAATACTAATAAGGAAGGACAGGGCCCCTAAGGTCAACAAACAGTAATGAGATGAATGAGGAGATGTGACTGAAATGGGACCCAGTGTGACACTGCTGTCTCTAAAGAATCTGTCATTCGAAGAAAACAGGCTGGGGCAATCTAGCATCTGAACTTCCAGTGCCGTTACCATGGTTTCTATACAAAGAGGAATGGATTGCATTCCAATTATATTCTTCACAATGACAAATAACAGGAAAATAGGAAATGGACAAATACAATTGTAGGTGACCCAGCAGAGATGTGACAGATCCAAGGGTCAGTTTATATTTGCCTCTCTGAAAATACCTAAATATACAGAAGTCTAATTACTGTAATGTGTCCTAAACAACATGATCTAGTGATCTTGTCCTCCAACTTTGTTTGTTATGATATAAAGCTGATTTGAAGTAACATATGAACCACACAGTGAATGTGAGTTGTTTTGTTGTTCTGGAGAACCCCCAGAAGGACAAGCTGGTAGTATGGCATACTGACTTGTCAGGGTTTTTTTTCCTGTGCATTTCAGTCAGTAGTTTGTCTTTGCCATCATTGTTTTAATCAGTGCTGAAACTCAGATGCAGCCAGATGGACAATATAACTTATGACTGACATGCTTAATTTTGTTAAAGGAATGTCACTGGGTTTAGAATTCGATTTAGAGTTAGGTTAGGAAGATCCTAAAGGAAAATATGAACTCTAGTTTCAGATCCAATTTTAGTGAAACATGGTTGATTAATGTATTATATTACCATTTCCTGAAATTCTGTCTGTTAGCTGAAGGCTGTTATGGCTAGGTACAGAGGCTACACTTATTGCATGGTAAGTGCACAGAAAGTACTCTACAGCCATAACTGAGCAGATGGTCAGGGTACATTGAATGCAGTAAAAATGGCAGATCCTGCTCTGAGATAACCCTGGATGGATGTAGTATCAGACTTTAGCACTGTAGGTTAGAGCACCGTAATGAACATTTATACCATATCCGACTGTGACTCATGTTAGGTCTCTTGATCCTTCCAGGCAGCTGAGAGCCACTGTCTGGTATTATTGTTCAGTATGCACATTCCATCTACCCTGTCTGGGCATTTGGAGAGATTTCAGCTTTCAATTAAGTGCTGTGCTGATTGCTGGATGCTGCATTTACACAGAGGGCTGTCCAAGATGGTGATCTAGTACAGTGTTGTTTTGAAGTGTACATATTCAGATCTCACTTTGTTCAGCTTGACCCACACTTCTCTGTCAAGGTCATACCCAATGGGGGACTTGTTTGGCACTTGAACGAGCTATCTGGGCCCAGGAATGCACTGAGAAGTTCCAAGACTGAGGTCTCCAGATGGCCACCCGCTGTCTCAGGCAGGCAGGCCACCCTCACCAGTACGGAACTGAGAAAGTCACAATGCCAGGATAAGGAGTTTATGCACAGGGTCAAAGACCGCTTGGAATACAGCTACAACACCCCTAAGTGCCATCAATGCTGCCTTCTGCAGGGAGACCATTGCCCTACTAGGCAGGAATGGTAGGGCAGGCTGTGCCTTCAACTAATAGACAGAGTTTCAGGAAATGGTAATGTAATACAACACATTTATGGTGACAATATGCTGCGTACTCCCTTGGCATGGAGAGCTCTGCTCTAGGGACTCCTCACTGGGGCAACATTCATGACTGTCCCACGGGGGTAGAGGGGGATGGCAGCCATGGGGGGAATGCTCCATACTGTGCATTTATTGGGAGATGCTGGGGGGATGGCATGAATGCAGCAAGCCCCTGGAGGATGGGGGGTATGGTGACCGCTTGCAGGTGGCGTCAGCAGTGTTGGCAGTGGGGGCATGGCAGCGGCAAATGGGGAGTTCCTGCAGGCAACCACAGCAGCGTCAGCGGTGGGGATGGGCCAAGCAGGGAGCTCCCGCAGGCAGCCACAGAGGTGTTGGCAGTGGAGGGTGGTGTGGGTGGTAAGCACCAATCGGCACTTGGTGACCACCTGAGGATGCTGCCAGCAGTGTCGGCGGCATCCAGTGGCAATCAGGTACCACCTGCAGACGCCAGTGGCAGTGTTGGCAGTGAGGGGGAGGGGGAGGCACCGATGGCAGCATCGGTGGTGCTTTTTGCAAGAGGTGCACCACCAAGCTCAGGGGGTACATGTGCACTCACTACGTGTTGCCACTGGGGGACAGGGAAGCCCAGGAATAGGAGATATTGCATGTGGGAGCTGCTGACCCATGGTCCAGGTAGTCAGGAACACGTTCAGTGGGGCCTACTCTGGGGAGCAGCATCACAGGGGAGGGGAAAGGGACCAGGTACCTGAGATCTGCTGCCAGGGCTGGCATTGACTCAGCTCACCTTTTAGGACCAACTCACTACCCCAGCCACTGGCAGTTATTGGTATAGGTGCAGGGCCCCAAAGAGGTCCCAGCCCAGTCCCCAAAGGGTGCAGGAGTACTCAGAACGGGGTGGGGGGGGAAGGGGGAGAGGGGTCGAGAGGCCCACCAGCTCACCGGGCCAGGCCACTCTGTGCCCAGGTCATGCTGCAAGGGAGCGGTTCAGCCTCTGCGAAGATAGGCAGCCCTCTGGGCTCCAGTCCAAGTTCCAGGCAGGCAACCTTCTACAGTTTTTTTTTTATTATACAAATGCAAAGTTTGGCTGCAGCAACGTTTAATTAAATCGAGAGGTGGCAGTTTCACATGTGGCATTTCCCCTGCTACCCCACGGTTTCGTGTTTCTTAACTTGGGTCCCCACAACTACCCACACCTGTCACTGTACCAATGTCATAACTGCCCGGTGCAGCCAGGGTATTTCATCACTCTCTCAGTGTTAACTTAGAAGAAGTTTTCAAGTTCCAGAGCAGGCAATGTTCCACAGGTTTTTTTTTTCAAATAAATACAGTAAAAGTGTGGCAGCTTCAACATCAAATTAAAACAAGGCAAGTCCCTTCCTTGGGCTGCACTTCTCTGCAGCCCAATGCGTGTCCCTAGAGGGTATTGGGAAGGGACAGGGGAAAGGGGACGATGCCTGGGCAGCCTGGGTTCTGGGCAGCACTGCCCAGGATGTAAGGCCAGAGAAGCCTGGGGCTGGAAACCCATGGTCTGGTGTATCAGGTGCAGGTGGGCAACTGTCATGTCCCCCCCACCCCAGCCAATCAGGGGTGGCTCTGTCATTTGGTTCTGCTTGGGAGTATTTGGCAGCTCAGGGAGTCTGCAGGACATGCTGGGAGGTGTGCAAGAATGTCCTCTACCTTCTGGGCTTGGACCACCCAGGAAGGATCCAACCTCCCTGCCCCCCCAACCCCCATAAGGGCTAACTTGCTCCAGCCCTAATCTTAGTAATCTCAAAAGTTAGAGCACTTCCACCTTCTTGAATACCTGTACTTAGCCTCTATAAAGAAGCCACTAGATAGGTGCAAATAATTGATTTGCATACACAGACTAGATTTGTGCAGTTAACCTAGGCAGTACAAAACCCCACATACAATTAGGAAATATACTTAAAAAATCTGGCATTTACTATGGCACTCCTACTGTAATTTCTATGTGACTGACACATGGGGCATATAGTCTTATTAAGGCTGTAAATGGACTTAGGCAGATAGCGTGATTCTGGGTTCAAGTCTATGAAAATATATTAATGCATCTGCTTTTGTAACACCCCATCATCTTACCCTTAAGACTGAGTCACAAAAAAGCAGGGAGGAGGAGGAACCACCCACTTTTTGCATAAACTGTCTTTCAGGGACTTCAACAGGGTAGAACAAAATCACACTCAGACATCTAAGTCCACTTAATAGTTTGAATACTTAATAGTTTGATTAGAATCTGGCTCATGATTGTATGGTGCACTTTTCCCTGAAAACAGTGAAAATACCTTATAAAAGCAAAAGAATAATTTTATGGAATGAAGTTAATGATAGCAAGAGTCAATATGTGTAAAGACATAACAATAACAAGGCATATTCAAAACTTGGGGCCAGACTGCTAAAACGTGGATCATACCAAACAGAATAGGCAGTATATATGGAAGTAACTCAATGACTTACCTTAAAAGAGATTTCATACTGCTCTCCTCCCCATATTTCTAAACCTGGATCATAGCCGCCCAGCTCCCAAAACCACTTTCGGTCAACGGCAAACAGACCTCCAGCCATAACAGGAGACCTGGAGAATGATTAAAACAAATTGTAAAAGACAGGCACAATCATGCCATGGTGGAAAAACTGGAAAGATTGATAATGCACATTGAAAGATACTAATGAGGCTTCCCACAATTATCAGTATGGTTTGCAGGCCAGCATGTATAAGAGATACTATGCTACCACTACCACCTTGACACCACCAAAAAACCAGGGTGTTCTGCATAAACAACAGAAAGGGATTTTTTTCACCGTGTTACTGAGAGTAAACACTATGGTAAGTAGATATTTTAGCTTTTGCTTCTCTTGTCCAGTTTGTTTTCCTAAGACTACATTAGATTTTATAGTAAACTATAGGGGTTGTATTGAAAGGCCACATTTTTGAAAGACAAATGGTGCTTTCCATTACAAGCTCACATTTTTCAAAGTGTGTAGTGGCTCTTTTTTGAAACAAAGATATAGTACTTAACTGGTGAAGCCACTTTCTGTAACATACATATTAATAGGTTTTTGCTTTTATTGACAGTTCCTACCTCAAATATTGACTGTCTCTGCCACATATGAATAAATTTAGTGAAGTTATATTAGAATATGTGCCCTGGGCATTTTGACAACTACAATACATTTTCAATTCCAACCAAAGTAAATCTAATTACAACATGTCCCTTGCGATTTCAAGTTCAAAATAATCAACACACAACGTCTACTTATAGAAATAAAGTTCCATGTAGAAAACTTATATCTGTCAAGTGGAATGAAATTGCTGGGGAAATACATGTTCTCTCAAATGCTTTTACTTGCCATATCTTTTATGATTATTCTTCCTGACACAGTGAATAGGTTATGAAAAAGGCAATCCTCTCATGATTCAAGGAATCCCAGTCAGATTTCATATGCATAATTTAATTAAAGGCTTTCATGCCAGAAAGTAATTGGCAGGTATTTACTGTAAAAGTTACATTTTGCAACAAGGGCTAATCTATAGATTTTATAATATAGGATAAAGTAGCTCTTGTTACTTAGGTGTCAGTTCATAAAAGTTCAGAACACTAATCACAATTAGTGAAACTACCAAACAGCCAGGCTATACTTTCTGGCATACACTTTTCAAAAATTGATGTTTCATGCAATTTTTTTGGTTCATTCTTACTCCACATCACACTTTGACATTTGCTGCCTTGCAGAAAGATTTGATGGGAGAGGCACAATCAGGACAGCTCTCTAGTTTCCACTGGAATGGGACCAGCAATGAAATTATTTTAACTTGATCATTTGGTATAAAGTATGCTCCATTCTGCAAGAAGTTATTCTAGAATAGATTTTAAAATGTCTCCAAAGAGTGAGGCAAGTGCCTGGTCCCACAATCCTTACTGATACGGAAAATCTCTTGGTAGGCAGTGGGAATTCTCATTTGGCTAAAAGCTGCAATATTTGGCACAGGGAAAGGGAATCAATTGCTTATCAAATAAATCATTTCACACAAAAGAAATGTTAACCACAAAACTATGTTTGTGGAATTCATATTATATTAAATGTTTAAATTATATATTTTTAAAAGGGGACATGCTTTGAGGCATGTGTGTTATTTGCCCCTTCTCCCAATGGACCTGAGATCCTGGATACTAGGAAATCCTAATGGGTAGGAACTTAAAGATGAATATGAAAAAAACTTTCCAAAATAAAGTACTGCATACAAGTTCTGGCTATAAACCAGGATATGTAGTTTAATTTGTACCAGTTTTCTTCCATGATGGAAATGGTGCAAAGCCTAGGAGTGACAAAACTAAAGCTGAGTCAAATAAGAAGGGAATGTTGGGCTACTTGTACATGCCACGGGGATTTAATTCAGTTTAATTCTCCCTAAATTGAAGCAGTGGGTTTTTAAAAAACCCCTTCAAATTAAACTGAAGTAAATCCCTGTGGCATGTACACAAGGGTTGGGCCTGATCCTTACCGGTGTCCCTGGCGGCAGGGGGAGAGGGCAAGCTGCTGGTGGGCTGAGCAGTCCCTAAGCCACGATGAGGGGCAGTGCTGCCCTCCACAGTGGTGGTGGCACCCCCCAGGTGGCATCCACCTGCAGGCACCCGGTCCAGGCAGTCCTGGGGGGCACCACAGCCATGGAGGGAAGCACCAGGCCCCCATGCAGCTCAGGCAGGCAGGCTCCATGGAGGAAAAAAAAGAAAAAGATTAAGCTCGGTGCTTTTTTTTCCTTTTCTTCAGTAGACGTGCCTACATGGGCTCCCTACACAGCTCCTCAGCTGCACAGGGCCCAGTGCTTCCCTCCGCAGCTGTAAGGTAGCAAACTAAAATACCTCAGATATGTTTTATTTTGCTACTTTCCAAAGTCATTTAACATGCAATACGCCGCTGACAGTGTAAACAGATGCGCCATTAAAATGGTGCAAAAGGGCATTTAAACGGCTTTAAAGGCCAATTTTGTGGCGTATACAAAGGCCCTTGGTGGCAGAATTCTCAAGTGAAAAAAATCAATTGAAAGAAAAATGGCTAGTCATAGGCTTGAACAATGATTGGGTGGCATAAAGAGAGGCAAAAAAAAGGAATACAGTTGGAGCTAAGAGTGTAGCCAGTGATAGACTTTATAATGAACTAAGAGGACATTTTCACCAAGGCAAGAGAACAAAGGACAATGGGATGGTTATATTATAAATGAACATGGTATACTTCAAACAAATGGAGAACTGATTAACGAAGTTTGGACTAACTATTTTATAAGAATGATGAATCAATTGAAAATAAGTGAAAGAAGTAAGATCTATGGCAGAACTGATCTATGGCACAACTGATTCCATACAAGAAAAAGATGTTGAAGAAAAATTTAGAAACATGGAAAAAGAGAACAGCACTTGAACTGGATGAAATCAGTTGGAAATAGAAATCTTCAAAGTATCATCATAGAATCAATGAGTTGGAAGGGACCTAGACAGATCATCGAGTCCGACCCCCTGCCATGGGCAGGAAGGAGCACTGGGGGTGGGAGAAGTCATAAGACCCCAGCCAAGTGCCTATCCAGTCTCCTCTTGAAGATTTCCAGGGAAGGTGAGAGCACCACCTCTCTGTAAAGCCTATTCCAGGCTCTGGCCACTCTTACAGTGAAGTAGTTCTTCCTAATATCTAACCTAAACCTATCCTCCCTCAGCTTGTGGCCATTGT
>NW_017728913.1:26057985-26059008 GCF_001723895.1 Crocodylus porosus | reverse complement strand
CCAGGTTCACCGACTTGATACATATAAGCCCTCCAGGTAGTCCTTAACTACGTCTGAACTAACAGTCGGGGGACTCGCATCCTTCCTGGGCCTCTCTACGCTAGCACCCGAGATCACCCCATTGTCAGCAGACAGAAACACGGAGGCAAAGAACTTGTTAAAGAGTTCTGCCTTCTCTCATGCGTCCGTCACCAACTGCCCTGCCCTGCCCTGCCCCATAGGGGTCCAATGTTACCCCAAGACTTCTTCTTGCTACCTATATACTTGAAGAAGGACTTTTTGTTATTCTTAATCCCAGAAGCTAATCTAAGATCAAGTGCTGCTTTAACCTCCCTTACCAAATCCCTACAGGTTTGGGTCAGGGAGGTGTACTTCTCCTTTGTCCCTGCCCCTTGCTTCCACCGCCAGTATGCTTTTTTCTTTGCCCTCTTGGATATCCACGCTCAGTCATGAAGGTTTCTTGGACCCTTTTTCTGCCTTCCTGTGCAATGGAATTGCATCCTGCTGTGCCCCAAGAATAGCCTCCTTGAGGAAGGACCACCTTTCCTGGACCCCCATACTAGCTACACCCTGGGCTCCGACTGCCTCTCTGACTCCTGCCCTGAACACATTGAAGTTGGCTTTCCTAAAGTTAAGCATTTGCGCTGTGCTAGTTACCCTCCCCACCTTTCTCTGAATAGCAAACTTGATCATTTCATGATCACTGTCCCCTAGCCTCCCTTGTACTAGCACATCCCACACCAGGTTGTCCCCAGAGGCTAACACCAGATCCAGTATGGCATTTTCCCTAGTGGGGACGAGTACATCCTGCATGAGGTGTAGGCCGTGTACGCACGTCAGGAACCTTCGTGAGTGGCTAGACCTGGCTGACTGCTCCTCCCAGTTGATGTCAGGGTAATTCATATCACCCATGACCACAACATCCTTTGCAAGCACGGCCTCCCAAGCTGTCTGGAAAATTCCAGATCCAGCTCTTCCTCCTGATGTGGTGGCCTGGAGTAAACCCCTACCACCAGATCCCTC
>NW_017728913.1:26049942-26057270 GCF_001723895.1 Crocodylus porosus | reverse complement strand
GCAGAGAACATCTGCATGTGCTTTATATGGCACTGCATACCTCATGGCCATTTGTGGTGCCACGTACCTCACGGCCGCGCTCGTCTGGATGTGGCCAGAGGAAGAGCAGTGTGCTTCAAATGCTGCAGAAATGGAAAGTTAAACACCTAACCTTTCTTTTGCTGGAGCTGGAGCTGCTTTGCAACTCAGGCCTGCCTCTGTTAGACTTCTCAGGGAAGCTGAAGTAGGTAGGTTTAGTCTCTATTTGCGCCTACTTGCTGATGGTGCAAACATGAGTCTTTTGCCAGCAAAAAGGTATCTTTCAAGATGATGATCTGAATTAACATTATTAAGCTTTCTAATTGATACATTAATTTAAGGAACAATGATGTTTCTTCTTCTGCTAAAATAACTGAATGGTTTGTGACAGCCCTCCTATATATGTTACACTATATAAAATCTACCCATAGAGCAATTCTATGCACTGCTTAAAACATAATGTTATGATTGCATTGGCATGTTGAGCCATCAGTGTAATGTTACCACATGTGAGGACATCAGATTCTCTGAAGGAAAGAGCAGCAATAAAATGATTCAGTTTTTTTCTAATTGTCACCTTTTTATTTTTGCATTAAGCTGTATTTGTAATAATGAATGTATCTAAAAGAGCTATAGTCACACTCAGGCAAACTTTAAAACACTCTGTATTTTATTAAAAGTCCATAGAACTGTCATACTTTCCCCCACTATTTTATCCTCTCTTTTGCCATTTGGTGCTAATCCTTTGCTCTTGTATCCATTGCCAAATACTTTTCTGGCCAGTGGCCTGATTGTCCACTTAGCTCTTGTATAAATAGAGGCTATTGACATACACAATTAAGACCTGTATATAATTTAATCTATAGATAACCTGCCTTCTAACATCAGAATTCTGCTATTTAAAATTTTGATTTTACTTTAGATCATTAAGCATATATTTAAATGCTTTGCTGAATTGGTCCTAATGTTTTTTGTTTCCTTCTTTGATGTCATATTTGCTGCCTGTGAATTGTAGTTCAACCCTGTGATGGCAAATTTGGATTGGGACACCACCAAACATTTTTTTCAGGAGAAAATGTATAAAAGAAAATCTGCTTTTATACATTTAACTTTGGAAACAGAAATCATGGAATTAGGATGAATCATACAAATATATATAATGAAATGTTTAACAGGCCCCTGACATGCTACATTTAAGAAACCATTAACCTGTTAATTGAGCCTTAAATAGTAACTCAGCCACACATTCAAGTCAATTTAAGGTGTGATAATACAGTAAATGAACCAAAAAGTTATTCCATATGTAATGTGTAACAATTTTGTGGCTAGTTTGCATCATGCCCCAAATTGAATGTGTACCCAGTTGGCACTGGCCTATGACAGATCCCAATACTTAACTGAATGTCAGGATCCAGCATGGGACAGCCCTTTGATCAGCCCTAGATTAAAACTGTCTGCTATCGATTTGGGCTGGGGGCAGAACTAGTCCCTGAGCCCCAGACCTCTTCCTGACCCCTGGAGGCAGGTGGGGGTATGGTAAACCTAATATCAGGGAGTGTCTTCCTCATCTTGGGTTCAATGCACCCAGAACATTTAAAAATGGCTTGTGCAAATGGACTGCACACCTGGTTTTCTGACATCCCCAGCACCCAGGGACCATCGAGATCAGGCTGCAGCAGGGTCACTGTGCTCTGGGACCTTTAAAACCATGTGTTGTCCAACTGGGTGTTACACACAATTTTTCCTCATCCCAGCATGCAGGCACCCTGGGACTGGACTAATGCAGCCTGCTGAAATTGTGATAATCCATTGATTGTCAGCTGGGGATCACAATGGGGCCAGTTCAAGACTCTGGTTTGGTCTCTGTTTTTAATTTGCTGGCACAGGAGTATCCCAGGATCATGATCCTGGACTCCCCCTGCACCGACAACTAAGGTGTACTTGGGATCTAATCCCTGATCCCAGAATTGTGTGTCCTGCCATGCATGTGTGGCATGGCAGGGGGCACAATTGCTGGGATTGCGGATCAGATCCCATCACACTTTTAAATGATCATCTGTCAGCAGCCACAATTTCTGTAATATACTACTATCTATCTTCATTCAGTCTAATCGCCATGGCAATCTTTCTTTTTATACCAATAATTTAGTGAAATATGTTTTTTAAAAGCTGCTGCTGTAATTACATGATTGTATGATCATCTAGTAGCCAATTTTCCATCCTGTTAACTCCCTTTCTTATTTCATGACTTCATACATTTAGCTACAATGAGTTCCAGTGCAGACCGTTATTACATATAGTTTGAAAATCTGAGTATAAACTGGTGTCAGTCTCAAAGCTGCTCAGTGCTTGGAAGCAATATTCTTAAGTATCTGTACACTACTAAATTGTCAGGAAGTCTATCAACTGTGTCAGGGAAGCTGCTGCTGTAAATTCAATGTGCTAGAAAGTCTCACTCAGTAAGTGGGTACACATCATATTGTGACTGTCAAAACAACAGTGGTATGTCATTTGCAACTTTCTCTTCTTTTAGACATGTAAAAGCTGAGGTTTTGATCACTTGTGGTGATGAAGGGTCATAGCAATTTTTGCATGAACTGAGTGGAAACCAGACCTTGTTAATGTGGCCAAAAACTGTAACTGTATTCTCTCTCCTGAGACTTTTGTACTTTTTGTTCACTGAGGTATTCCACACTGTCTGACCAAACTGGCTTATAACACTATTGCCATATGCAGCTCTTATGTTTGTTATGTTGTTTCTCACTGATGAGGGGAACACACTCCCATCAGTCTTTCTGTGAGAATCCATCATATTCACTAACAGTTTTAACAGAATTATGTATTTTCTAAACAGAGTCCACAGAATCTCCATATACATATATCACTTTTCTGTCCAAAGACTTTCTGTAGGTGATATCCTAAATCTCTGAGCAGAACAGCTCTGACTCTCACCACACATTTGCTACTGTCGCTGAATGTGAAAAAGACTTACTGGATGAAGCTTGGAGGCAGTGGGATGCCATACCCAGACATGAGCATGGCAAAAGTGAAACTGCAGTGGGTGGAACCGCTGCAGGCAAAGATCAAAGAAAAAAAGAGGACAAGCTGGGAGGAGCTGGGAACAGCTCCTGCATCAGCCTGGGCACATTTTATATGAGCATGCTGGGGCTGATTGGCCAGCCAGACACCTGAGGTTGGGATAAAAGACCCACTGGAAGAACAGCAAGGTAACTGGAAGTAGAGCCCCCAGTCGGCCCGGAGGGGCTGGACTGCATGAGCAGTCCCAGCGAGGGGACCTGGTGGATACCCCAGGAGGGGGTTCCCTCAAGAACGCAGGGCCAGAGAGGGCCAGAGGATTTACCTATGGGATCAGCGTGGGCAGAGGCGAAGACTGGAGCCCGGCAGGACCCAGCAGTACCAGGATCTGGATGTGGCTGATGGGTGGTGGATATCAAATCCAGGGAAGAGTCAGTGCATCGGGGACAAAATGGTGCCAAGGACAGATGCCACATAGACAGAGAAAAGGGGGCCGTAGGAGATGCTCTGGGTAGGAACATCACCACTAGCCTGTGGCCATAAGATCCCAAGAGCCCAAATGCCAAGAAGGTTCTGGACATCAACATGAATGACACAGGTGACACCATCGTAGTTGGCGTTAGGCAGGGTGTAGGGAAGGCGGAGCCCCATAAAGGAGGAACAGCAGGAATGACCAAGGGAAGGTTCCAGGGGAGGCGGGACCAAACATTGTCCTCCCAATCTGAACAAAATTATCACCAAAGACATGGCAGGCAAGGGCCTTGGGGGAACCAACCCAAAGTCACTCAGTAACCATACTGTTCATCCCAAACAGCCATGGCAAGGTTTGAAAAGAATCCACGCATGCGACAGGGGAGAGACACGGAAGGTTACACTGAATTTTATCCTTGATTTTCCAAAAGACTTTTTGGAAATGTTAATGTAGCTTAATTTAAAACAACCTGCTAGTCTACCCCAAATGGCTAGCTTTGTAATTAGGGACCTACCCAAATTGAGGAGGCAGGTGGCTTATCGTGGTGGGGCCTCCCCATATCTCTGACTGGCTAAGGGAACCTTGTGATCCTGCCGCTTGCTAAGAATTGGTTGAGAGGGCCATCCATCATGCAGACCCACCCCTCATCGCCCTAGCAGCTAGTCAGTGACAAGGGGTGGGGGTGACTTCCATCTTGGCTGCACCCCTTCATGTTGGTTCCTCCTTTCCCTTCTCCATCCCCACTCCCAACAGGCTGCACAACTGGGCCACAGCAACCACGAGGATTGATGGTTCCCACAAGGGAGCCAGCATTTTATTTTTTCTATTTTTTTTTTATGGATTTCACAGACATTTCCCTATTTTGCAATTTCGCAAAATCCTCTAAAACACAAATTGAGTAGGTCCCTCTTTATAATATTCTAATATTAAACTTATTTAATGCCTACTCCATTACTAATATACTTATTTCCTTTTTCTCCCCATCCTTACATTAGTTTACATTACATTTAAATCTCACTTTCTGCTTGTAGGTGGATGCTTTTAGGTACAAATCACTGGAAGTCTTATTCTCCTCTTCCATCTCATCACTGACACTGTCAATTCATTAGCTAAAATGGAGTAACCATGACACTTAGCACAGCATGTTGTACTAATTTTGACCGTACCAGTCATCCTGATTGTTCCCCTCTTCTTTAATTTAGTATCTGAGCTTTATTAATTCTCAGTTTAAAATATTGTGAAATTTGCTGGCATGACAGCTTTGAAGAATGAAAGCTTACAGCAATAGGGGCTATATGGGATGTGTAGAAGTACAGGTCTTCCCTTACTAGCCCTGTCTCTATATCTCTAGCCTAATCTGGAGAAACCCTACAAAGGTTAAAATATAGCAGAAGTTATCTGGAATGATTGCAGCATATAGGTTACTGAGCTATGTTTAAATTAGTTATCTTGGGTACTGGTAGCCCAGAACTCCGTGTGGGATGATGTACCCTGAATAATACCTTTATCAGTCTACATACACACAAATTAACTCTCTATGAAGACTGCACACAAGCATTCACAATGGCACTGATTGTGGTGTAAACCTGCCCACTTGAAGTTCAACAAACGTTAATAATATTTTGCATTCAGACAGTGACTCTCATCTAAGACTATCAGCTTCATAGCCATCACTTAATTTCATTTTATTATAGTCTCTGTGAACTGGTATTATATCCAACTCAACTTAAGTAAATTTTACTTAAGTGAAATGTAAAGTTTGTGGTGGTTTGGCATTCAAAAATATTTTTAAACATACAAACATTAAGAAACCAAAAATTAATGCTAGTTTCTTATATAACATATTGCTTCAATTTCTTTTCTAAGTTAACAGTGTGTAAAAACCTTTTTTTTTAAGGTTTTTAAAAAATTTTTAAAAATCTAATTACTTTCACATATATTTACACACAGCCATATACAAAAAGACATGTATTTACAGCTTCTATATCAAAGTCCTCATAAACAAGATCCCATAAAGAGGATAATGAGGGAATATTTCTTTAAGGATTCTGGGAAAGAATTCATATAAGAACCAGGAAGAGCAGCCAAGGGTTCTTATAGCATCTGCAAGACAGCATCAAGTCAGAAGGGCATGCCTTCTCAATAGACTGTAAAATTAAATGGCAATGACAACCCTAACTCATCATTACTATTTGGTATAGGAAAAAATACAGTATAATCCTCTATGTGAAAACTATTTCTGGATATGACTTATGTCAACTTATAATGCATTGCTATGGTGGTAGAGATCATTTGTGCTTTGAGAAAAATTTTCACATATGTCTCTGTGAAAGTGTCGTTTTTGAAAATTAAACATAAGGAAAATTCCAGCAGAAAAGTTTTTGCCTAACTGTCCAAGCCCACAGTTCCCTGTTGTTGTGACTCGCACGTGCCTTCATTTCTTGACCTGCGTATCCAAGCATGGAGACTCGGGAGCTGTGTGTGTGTCCTGGGTGCATGGGTTGCGTGTGTGTGTGTCAGACACGCACCCCACACACAGAACTCAGACATCTGGGGTACATATGTACACATATGCACACACAGGCATCCAGGACAGACACAAATCTAAGCATCCAGGGCGCGCATGCACATGTGCATGCGTGCACACCCCCCAACCCAGGTGTACAGTGCATGTGCACACACACATACCCCAGGCATCTGGGACATGAATGGGCCACTGACTTTCATGCAACTGATAAGGACAATGCCACATCCTATGGAACTCCCCATTCCTCAGGCTGATGGAGAGCAGGTGCTACACTCTCAGGGTCCCTGATTTCATCATTGGTGATGTCACTACCCCCCAATCTTCATTGGGGGCCTGGCCTACTTACTTCTGCCCTGGTTCATGAAATCCTGTGAGGGGACAGATGGATCACTGGAAGGAGCACTTCAAATATGAACTGGGCTTGGCACTGCGAGCACATGCAGCACAGGGATGGAGGAAAGGGTGAACCCCTCACTGATGTTGGTGGGCTCAGCTGGCAGGCTGTCTAGATCCATAAAGCCCTGGTCAACTACCTCCTCACCTGGATGGACATCCCTGAATGAACAGCGCTGGAGAGCTTCAAGTACCTCCACCCACCTTAACACTGGGCCATGGGTCCTCAACCTTGGGCTTCTCTGGCCTTACATCATGGGCAATGCTGCCTGCAGGGAAAAGATGTGCCTCAGTTTAAAATGTTGTGGGTGCCAAACGCTTCCTGTGTTTAATAAAGAAAACCTGTTGAACATTATCCAGTTCTCAGCTTGGTCTCTCTTCCTAACTAACATGAAACAACAAACCTTTGGAGGGGTCGGGTTGCAAGGGGGCATTGAGAAAGGGGTGACAGGACCTGAAAAGAGTAGTTAGAACATGGATGGGATGAAGGGGGTTTGGGGTTAGGAGGAATGCCATTGATCTCAGAAATCAACAGACATGAACTTCAGAGGGGAGGCATCAGGTAGGGGCCTTTTCACCTGGCACCCTACTTTCAGGGGTCTGGAGTCAAGACCAGGGACTTCTCCATGTAGGAGCTGGACAGCCATGTGAATCTGGACCCAATGTCTTTCTGAAAGAACTGCAGGCTGGGAATCAGCTGCTGAGCTGGGGGAGAGGAGGGGAGGGGAGGTTAGGGGTTGGGAGGCATTGTCACAGTGGGCACCAAGGCCTCCTGGCTCTCCCACTTGGGAGTCCTGGCTCTTGGTCCCCAGTGCCACATCTCCCCTTTGAGGACTATGGATACATGGCCCTTGCTAAAGCCTGGGGCTGATGTCAGGCAGT
>NW_017728913.1:26042123-26044506 GCF_001723895.1 Crocodylus porosus | reverse complement strand
GAGGTAAGACTAACTGGCCTATAGTTTTCTAGGTCCTCCTTCCTCCCTTTTTTGAAGATGGGAATTACATTGGTCCTCTTCCAGTCCTCTGGCACCACACCATATGTTTGACACCCTGGTATACAGTATCTACTACACTGCCTCAAGTACAGTCAGGGGTTTATTTTTCCCTCTCCCTGATCAAACTGTACTGAATAATGAGGAGGTTTTTGGGGGGAATCATCTTGAATTATGAAGATTTTTTTAAAGTAGATGCAAAGCTACAATAACCTGCTCCTTTTCTTCAGTGAAATCCTTTTAAATGAGGTTGCCTGACACACACATATTGATAGATTCAGCCTGTTATGCAGGCTTTCTTAGATATGCACACAGTGATACTGATTCAAGCGGACAGGGGCTTTACACTTTGCTAAACGGATGAGATGCACAGTTAATGATATGGCCTGTGATCTGCCATGGAGCAGAAGATATGGATGAATATTATTCCTTTGATCAAACCCTCAATAATACTGTCAACAACTGCCCCAACCCACCCCTTCTACACTCACATACTGCCCAGCCCAGGCTACAAGGGAATGGGGATAAAAGGAAATTTTAATATTTCATTTATTCTTGTCATTGGGGATTAATGTGGAAATCTGAGGTAATTACCTGGTGGCAGGGATGAAGACCAAAGACCACACAGCTTTGTGTCTGTGCTACATAAAGCAGATCACAGTTATCACTGGACAGCAATTTGCAGAAAATATTGTAATGAGGTTGTGAAAGACAGCAAACACGATGAACTGAAGAGGCAGATATGCTACCAAAAGTAATCTGGGTTTCTGAAATGCACTCCTAGCCTCATCCTTGCTATTTATTAAAGTTCTATAAAGTACTATGTTACACTATTATGGAAGGTAATGGGCAGGCAGACACTTAACTATAATGAAATTAGATTCCTCTTTGGCTGCACTGGAAGCACAATGACATTTTCTTGTAAAAGCAGTGAAAGCAGTGTTTCAAAAACAGAACTGACAGAAAAACACTGGACTCGACTTCACAGTAAAGGATGAAGGAGCTGAAAGCTGACAAGGCCAAGCACTTCATTGTCTATATGTTTTTAATTTGATGCTGTTGTAAATACAGACAGGTGGTGCTGTGGAAAATAAAAATAACCAAAGAAAATAAACCTTCCTGTTGTATCACCTCAGCCAATCAGAAGAAAAGAAACTTGATTTGATAATAAAAATAAAATGAAATGAGGTTTTGGGACCTATAGACACAAACTCACTTGTCACGTACTACGAACCCATGCTCATTTTCTACCAATATGGCAGGAGTCAGGGCAGACTGGCACCTTAGAGAATACCTGGTTACCTGCCTCTACTAATGATGTGTTAGAGAGAGAGAGGACCTATATTGTGATATGAATGTGAGGTCTGTAGCATCAAGATTATGAGTTCTTCACTTAAGTAGTGATATCTAAAGCCAAATACGGATGTGAATAGTTTCTACACAACCTGAAAGTTCCTGGGAACTATAAATACAACTTTCTGAATGCAATTGCAGATCATAGAATATGAAGAATTTGAAGAATTTTCCCTGGGTCAGTTGCTCTCTGATAACTGCTTGTGTGAATGTTTCTACTCTAGTAAGCGCTTCAGTTAATTAACAGAGTACCCACATTGCCTGTCCCGTCTCTGCACCCTTCCCCTCTCTCCCCCCCTTCGTTCCCTCCTACTTTCGCATTTAGAGTTCTCTCTTGTTATACACAGTCCTGCGCACATCCTTTCACGGGATCTGATGAAGTGAATTTCAGCTCACGAAAGCTTGTGCTACATATATCTACTTTGGTTAGTCTATAAGGTGCAAATCTACTGTGCCTGCTTCTTGACATCAGACTAACATGGCTAACTATGTCTGCCAGCTCAAATTATGCCTAAGTGCCTCTTCATTACCCTTCATAAGCTCAGCAGAGCTTATGACACTATACAGAAACTTTTCAAACACTGTTAAAAAGATACTTGTTATAGTACTTTTACAGCCCAAATGTAGAGTTGCATCCAGTTAGTCTAATCCTGAATATATCTCCAGGCTCCTAATGCACAAAGCTTTATGCAAGACTTCAATCCTTAACTCCCTAAAATTCCAAGGCGATGCTATAGCCAGTGTACATTATAAATGCAGGAAGTGCAGACTGGTTTTACATTGCTTGAGCTTCCCTAAAACTATCATCATGGAACATCAGTTAGTCCTCCCGGGCCTTACACAATCACCACTGCACCTCTCAGCAACATGTCTTTAGCTTTCTTATTCAAAGTATAGCAGGTTCTTAACTTACAACCACAAGATTTCATAGATTTCATAGACATCAGGGCTGGAAGGGACCTCGGGAGATCAT
>NW_017728913.1:26037793-26042112 GCF_001723895.1 Crocodylus porosus | reverse complement strand
GCAGATTGCCCCCTCAGTCCCCCGCAGGATGGAGTCTCCAACAACAAACACCTTTCGTTTTGTCTTGGGGAGGGCAGGGGCAGTAGCTGTGGTTGAACCTGGGTTGCCTGCGGGAGCTGGCAACTGAGCAGGCTCTGCTGGGGCTGCAAGAGGTGCGAACCTGTTGCTAAGCTCCAGCGAGGGAGAGGCCTTGGTGCAGCGGGCCTTAGGGCCCTTGACCACCTTGGTCCATGCCCCTGACTGGGCAGAGCGGGAGGTCCCAGAGTCCTCCTTAGTCCTGGAGGGAGACGTTGCTAGAGTTAGAAAAGCTGTATTATTCAGAAGGACAAAGACTCTCTTGAAGACTTTCTGGTATATCTGCACTATGTCCCTGGAAATCCCAGAGGGGTTCTCTTGAGCAGGCCATGCTCCCATTTGCACATCCCAGACCTGGAAAAGTGGCAGCGAAACTGCTCTTGGATGTTCCTTGTGGCTACTCGTGAGCTCTCTGTCTCCAGGCATGCTTAACAGTAGACATAGAGGATACCACCAGAGTGGTTTTACTGATACAGCCCCAGGTTTAGTATATATGAGTGGTAGTGATGGCTCAGCTCTGGTTTCAGCCTCAAGCCCAGGGCCAAAATTAGAGCTGAGCCACTGCCTGCCCCAGGCAGGTACCTTAATTGGTAGTAGAAAGTGAGCACAGCACTAATCCCTCACTTGCAGTCTGAAATCTAAAGACCATAGGAATAAGAGCTTGTGTGAGAAGTAAAAAAGGCAACAAGAGCTGTGAAAGTGTTTCAGTCAATGAAAAATTCAAAAACATTCTAGTGACAGTTCTGAGAGGGAAGATGAAGAAAAATGCAAAATCTCTTTGGGAAAATATGAAGAGTTTAATTATGACCACTTTAAAAAGAAACAACTGAGAAACATCAATATTTTTCATAAAAATTATTTTTCATTCTTTGACTGGCTCTATTATCTATTATTGGCATACATTTGCTGATTATTCTAGATGAATAATTTTCACTCTCTTAGGGGTTCTAGTTTTATAATGTTTCACTCAACTTTTCTAATTATAGGTTGGCTGAATACATACTATAGATTTTGGTCCCAGATTAGATGACTTAAACTTATTAAGTAAGAGAAGCGAGAATGAAGACCACTTCTGATACAAATTATGAAACTCTCAGGAATGATAAACATCTTCACCAATACAAATTCATATTCAGACAACAGGCAAATAAACAACAAATGATGCGACTCCCACAAAGACCATAAATGTAATCCATTATTTCAATATTCAGTCAGCTACACAGGCAAGCAAAGAATATTTGTGCTATTTTAAAAGAAAAAAAGTTACACAATTCCACAACACAAATGCACAATCTCTCTCACACACATACATTTAAATGCTGTGACCAAACAGATTTAAACACAAAAGGACAAGACAAATACTGAGATGATTAGCACTGACGGTATTCATTTAACTTTTTTTCCTGGGTTTGTGAAGCTATAAACAGGTTGAGTTTAAAAAGAAATAAATGCATAAGATCTGAAAAATGAAACAAAAGACCACTGTGAATGTAGTCACTAGGTAACTTTTTCTCTTAGCTGTAATTTACAGAGCAATCTCCTGACACCAGTATAATTACAGAAGATGGATATACCATTAACAACTAATACAGTGAGAAAGTAGGAAAGAAAATACTGTAAACCAAGGTGGGGGGCACCCCATTTCCCCTGACTTATTTCTGCATATCACTAAAGATCTCCATTCATATTTGTTTGGTATTTCAGTGATAACGCTTTCTCTCTCATTGGAGGCAGGAAAGCAATATAGTCAAAACTAAGTTGTCTTCTGGGGTCAGCTGAAGTAGATTCTTGACAAGGCCCTTCAATCACTTATGGACGCACCTATTCCTGGAGGGCAAGACCTGCACTGGCTGAGAGATACAATTGCTTGGCAATGAGTAATAGAAAGAGAGAAAGACTGAGTGCATTTTTCAGAAGAAGAATGAGCCTAGCAGAGGTCAGCGTTCTGTCCCTGGTGTTTCTGTTCCCAGAACAGAGGCAGCAACATCAAGCGAATCTGACACAGCATACTCAGTATTACTGGCTTTCTCCCCTCATATATCACCCTGTCTACATCAGTACCCTTTAGCTACCCTTCTCTTTTTCTGAGTCTGGGAGTGACTCGGTGACCTGTATTGACCAAAGTGACAACTAACCATAGTCCAAATCCCTGAGCAGAAGATACGAAAAAACCTTCCTCCCCATGCCACAACTGAGAAATTCACCTTGAGACTTGATTTCACTTCCTGCTGTACTGGACAGATTAGAAAGCAATGTATCAGAGGGTGCACCTTCAGATAAGAATGCCATAGGGAAATATTCTGGTGATTTTGGAACATGCTGTTATCTAAAGTAGAAGCTATGTCTGAAGCAATTGTTGGGAAAAATGAAGAAACAGTGAAAGCTGTCATCTTATTTTTGCTCTCCTAACCTAAGGAAGACTGCAATCAAGAGGTAAATGCCCCAAGCGGTCTGGTTGTACAAGAGCAGAAAGCTGAAATGTTGCAGTAGTATTCTGTACATTGAGATTTATTATTATTATTATTATTATTAGTTACAAACCAATAATGAGCATGGGTGTTGCATAAAACTCCAAAATAATGAACCTCAGGACCCACAAACTACTGCTGCTGTCTATACTAACACCTTCCCAATAACTGCTGCACAAATGAACCTGTAACAATAATTCAGTAGTAGGCTTTGCAAAGCTCTACAGAATAGTAAAATTCACTACGCTGTGGTCACAAACAGATGTTCATATTTACTGGTGGAAATTTCTGAGAGTATTTCCTCAGTAGAAATGTTTCCAGGAGCAGAAACATACAGGCTTTCAGCCTGAAGCTCTCTCCTCTGCTTTCTGAGCCTTCATCAGAGCAGAGTGATCTGGGTTTGGAGAAGGTGTGGGGAAGAGTGGTTCCCTCAGAGCAGCAAGGAAAGACTCCCTGCACCTTCTCCAAACTGAAGTCTGGAGAATGAGTGGGGAGCAGCCTCCTCCACTCTGCTCCCAGTGCCTAGTTGGGGAAGAGGTAGGGAGCAGCGGTGGCCATACCCTTCCCTTTCCAAACCTGGGGACCCCAGACTGAGGAGTAGGCGGAGAACAAGGAGCAGCTGCTCATCCACTTTACCCCGAGTGGAAGGAGCAGCGCATCAAAACCCCTCATCTGCCTCTCAGACCAGAAACCTTGGCCTGGGGAGCTGGGTAGGGGGCTTTACCTGACTGCTCTCATTCTCTCCTGGACCAGTCTGCACAAGCATTCACTCTTACAAGAGACGCTGTAAAATCTGGAAGATCTTTTTCCTGGAAGAGGCATGTTTTGCTCAGGAGAAATTGAGTGAATACTTGTACACTCATAGTTGCTACTGGGAAAATGGCATTTCTTCCAGCAGAAATATAATGCCTGTTTGAAGCCTGTGTGTTCATAAAAACAGCTAAATATTTGGTATAGGGTATAAAAAGGTGGAAAGGATGCTCATATTTCAGGTTTTTGGAAACCAACACTGTCAATTCCCTTCAAGAATTGTTTCCTGTTCTATCTGAATGATTTTTATCTGAATGACTTTTACAGAAAATAGCCGAAAGAATAGGAACACAACACTGGAAGAGATTTCCCAGGCCTTCAATTCCTCCTTGTCTGCAGCCAGTCAATTCTCTGCTCCACAGTGTCCTTTCACATGCCTGAAATGCAACCCAGGAATAAAGCAGGAGAGACAAGGAAGTTACCAATGCTTAGGCTACTGTACTGGCTGGGAAGATTTCAGGTAAATTACGTTCCGATGATCCTAAGAAGTGGACTCCAACCCATGATATAGAGGGAGATCAACATTCCCCAATTGCCCTCATTGATCTTACCAGAAGAAACATTCCTAAGTCTGCTGACTGCTCTGACCTTGCATGCAAAGAATAACTTGCCATCCAGGCACCAGGGAGGTTTCTCAGTACCATCTGGAGCACTACTGCCCGGAGCCAATGTCTAATAATTTAGGCTGGGGACAGACATTACACATAATCCGGTTTAAGTGATCAGAAACTGATTTAAACCTGTAACAGAACAGATGTTCAGTGCACATAAACCAGTCTGAAAATGGCCGAAAGCAGTTTGAGATAAACCTGGCTGAATGCAGTATCAGACTTAACTGATTTGGTTTGGACCAGTTTATGCAGTCTGTCCCAGACCCCTTGCTGGTTTAAATTAAACCAGACTCCCCAGCTTCCCGGCATGCTCTCCGTGCTTGGCAGGGCTCTCTGCTCCACAGCAGGGCTGGCC
>NW_017728913.1:26031571-26037513 GCF_001723895.1 Crocodylus porosus | reverse complement strand
TACGATGCTGTAGCCAGCAAGGCAAACACTATTCTGGCATGCATCAACCGATGCATCTCAAGCAAAACCAAGGAAGCGACTCTTCCATTTTACTCAGCATTGGTGAGACCGCAGCTGGAGTATTGCATCCAGTTCTGTGTGCCACACTTCAACAAGGACATGGAAAGGCTTGAGAGAGTCCAGAGAAGAGCCATCCATATGAACAGAGACTTGTAAGGCAAGCCATACAAGGAGAGGCTGAGGGATCTGGGTCTCTTCAGCCTAAAAAAGAGAAGGTTTAGAGGGCACTTGGTAGCAGCTTACCAAGTATAAGGGGAATACATTAAGAGCTCGGTGAACAACTGTTCACCAGGGTACCCTTGGGGAAAACCAGGAGTAATGGACACAAACACCTGGAAGACCATTTTAGACTGAACACTAGGAAAAACTTCTTCACAGTTAGGGTGTCCAGACTGTGGAATAAGCTCCCACCAGAGGTGGTGCGATCACCTATCCTGGAAATCTTCACGAGGAGATTAGACTGTCCTTTCGCTGGGGTCACCTGATCCCAATTGTCTTTCCTGCCTAGTTCAGGGAGGCTGGACCTGTTGATTTTGTGAGGTCCCTTCTAGCCCCTAACAATCTATGAATCTATACATGTCCCCTCTGTTGTTTTCTTAATGAAATGATAAACACTGAGTTAGGGGTAATAAACATTCCTTGCTGGGCTGCTCTAGAGTGGGGGGCCTCTCCCTAATCATAGCGTCCTGCCGGGGCCTGGCCATGCTCCCCCTTAGCTCAGCACTAGGGAAGGGCCTAACCAGAGCCACTGCAGGCACTGCCTAAATTTCCTCAGTCCAGAGAGAATGTCTGTCTGATTACAAACTGGTTCAGCTCAGTCAAATCTGCAAAGTTTGAATCAATTCAGGCTCAGGCTTTTTGAATGTCTGTTCCTAGCCTTAGAGGTTGATGAAAAATAAACTGAATAAGCTCAGTAAACTTGGGAGAAGAGGAGAGATTTTTTTTGGCTCCAGCCTGTGACCACCAGAACTTTGAAGCAAGGGATTGCTGGACATCAAGTGCCAAAATCTTGATCTAAAGTACAAAGAAAAAATGTTTTTAGGGCTAATGGCATTTTGTGTAGGAAACCACATTTAAATAATACTTTGAATTGTCATTTCTCACAAGTACCACCATAAGCCTTGAAAACAGTTTGGTACTCCAAACCAGTATTTTAATTCTTAATTTTAAAAATAATGTTTTTAAAATACAATTTTTCAAGTTCTTGATAGCTTGATAGGCTGGCTTCAACACAGAAGGTTTAATTGCTATGCTGTTTTTATCCCCATAGGTGACATCCACCTGTATAAAGGACTTCTGTGGCTCAGGAAAGCTCCTTCTCCCTGCATCAATTATTAAATTATATTGCTTGAGATTGCTAATGAGTTTAATACATCACTAAAGAGCATTCTTATGCAAAAAAAGGCAGTTTTCATAGTAAAACAAACAGCAATCCAACATGACTGGATCCCAACATCAGACCTGCAGGGTAAATTGAAAAAATCCTACACACAGTGGCATGATTGAGCTGACATTCAGATGAATATATCATCTTTTAATCAGCCTCCATTCAATACAATCTATGCCCAGGTTTTCTTCTGTATACTCTCCATCACAGCTTTATACTACTGGCCCCTCTCACTGTCCTCCTACCTCAAAATATTTGTTCAAGAGACATAATGATGGCTCTTTTCCTGATTGAAGAGCTTTCTGGATTTCTAGGGGTGGATACAGATAAAGATTAACTTTCAAGCAATGATGCCCACTGCCAAGAAACAAATTAGGAGGTCAAAAAATCCCCAGCTGGCTAAATTCCTGTAGAACTGAGAAGCTTCCCCTTCTGGTCTTATAGCAATGATTATAACTATAATTCTGGTCTTATAGTTTCTATAGCAATGTAGAAATTGTAACTCCTATTGAAGGTGTTTGAGTACTCTCCTGGGAAGAGAAGCTTAAGCTAATATACAAAATGCAGGTCTGTGAAAATACAAATGCATGACAGGGAAGATCAGAGGGAATGGGAGTTAAAAAGTAAGAGGCAGGTGAGGGGTAGGGGTGGAAAGAGGGGAATGTTGGCCTGATGATAAAATGGAGCTGGTAAAATGTAGAGAAGCTACCTGGGGTCACTGGATGGCAGGCAGGTTATAATGTGGACCTGCCAACACATCTCCACTACTCCCACAGTAATTACAGCCCATAACAGAACCATTAACATTCCCCATGCCTGAAGAAGGGTGTTTGTGCCTGAAAGCTTGTAAAGAACATCTTTTCCAACTATCTAGTTGGTTTAATAAAAGATATCACATTTACCCAAATAACCTTGTCTGCCTGTACTCCTTCATGCACTCACCCCATGCATGTGCTGCAGATCAGACTCACTTCATCTCCCAGGCTAGGGACAGACATTCAAAAAGCCTGAGCCTGAATTGATTCAATCTTTGCAGGTTAGTTTAACCTGGTTAGGCTAAATTAGTTTGTAACTCCACAGACATCCCAGACATAAAGGCACATGCCTATAGTGGCTCAGGCTAGAAGCTGGGGGGGCACTAGAGCAGCCCTCCTTCCCTTCCACAGTCCTGAGTTGAGGGGGGTGTGGCCAAGCCCCAGTAGGACTCTTTGATTAGGTAGGGGTTCCCCCCCAACCAACCCACCAAGGAATTGATAGCACAGTGTTTATCACACCATTACGAAAACAACAGAGGGACATTTCCAGCTACCTGTTGATTCTGTCTTTGTCCCATCTGCCACAGCATAGACCACATCCCGCATGTGTTCTGCTAGCTAGTACACAGACAGCTCTCAGCAGGGCAAAGGGGAGGGAGGAATTCCTGCTTAGCAGAGAAGTGGGGAGTAGCAGCCTGCAGTCTCTGCTGAGCTCCAACCCGGAAGCAGAGGAGAGGAGCCAGCCCTGCTGTGAAGCAGACAGCCCTGCCCAGCCCAGCCCAGAGAGCATGCTGGGATGCTGGGGGTGGGGTGAGGGTGTCTGGTTTAACTTCAGAGTCAGGTGGTGCAAGCACCTGCTCTGGACTCCTTTAAGAGACATTTGGACGTTTATCTTGCTGGGATCCTTTGACCCCAGCTGACTTCCCACCCCTGCGGCAGGGGGCTGGACTCAATGATCTTCCGAGGTCTCTTCCAGCTCCAGTATCTATGAAATCTATGAACCTAAACCAGCAAGGGGTCTGGGACAGACATTGCATAAATTGGTTTGAGCCAAATCAGTTAAATCTGATACTACATTCAACCAGGTTTATCTCAAACTGGTTTCAGCCATTTTCAAACTGGTTCTGTTTTGTTACAGGTTTAAACCAGTTTCTGATTACTTAAGCCAGTTTATATGTAACGTTTGTCCCTAGCTCCACAGACAGCTGTAAAAGCCAATCACCTACAGCATTATGAAGGTAAACTACTTATGGCATTTCCAAACTTTGAATTAACTGCTATAAGACTGTTTGTTTCTATGGAACAAACTGAAAAGAAGAAAAAGAAATTTCTAGATTCTGGCTGGGTTCTATTTCAAAACAGCTCCATACAGGAGATCAATACAGAGAATGAATTCTTCAGGTATTAGGAGGTTTGGAAGAGCTGGGATGTAAACAGTCTCAAAATCAAGATGTTAGATAAGGTTTATGTCAATTGTATGACATTGACATTTTGATAAAATATTTTTTTTCCCACTGAATAATGTTAGCTTACTGGCAATCCTGTATACTAAGTGCAGCCTAGGCTGCTCATGTATTGTTTCTAAAAGATTCTGTAAGGTCAACAGCAATCTCCCTGTTCATCCCTTACCTAAAAATTAGGATGTCTTTTGTGCAGCGATTGTACTAACTTTTGACACTTGAAATTATTATGGCAACCTTATGTGACCTTATGTGAAACAGAAACATTATAGTAGCACCCTCACTGAGAATTAGGGCCTGTCCCAAGCTCTGAAGTGTTTTCTCTCTTTTCTTTCTATCAGTAACAGCTATAAGAAAGGACAAAAGTGAAGGTCACTAATAAATATCACAACTGTTCTCCCTCTAAAAGAAAAAAAAGCAAAGAAAGCAATAGAATTCTCTTTAATGAACACCTAATAGACTTGTGTAGTGGTATCCAATCTTGCTACAAACAAGAGAGATCAGCTGTTGCTAGGAATGGCGTGAATATAAGAATTGCTCCTATATAGAGGGCATATCTACATGTGCGTTGGACTGTGCAGTTGTTACTGTGCAATCACTACTAAATGACTGCAGTTATCGGCATTACTGCGTAGTCCCAACACCACACGGGTTTTTCCCCACACTAGCTCATTGCTACTGTGCAGTAGCGTCGGCATTATGGTTCATCCCACTGATATTATGTCAGTGTAGGAATGAGCTACGGCGACATAGCTCATCGCTACAGTGATGTAGCATCTTGTGTAGATACACCCAGTTAGTCTCAAATTAGTCTCAAGGTGCACTTTGGTCATCCACTAGATGAAATAGAATTCTGCCCTAATGCCACACATAGGAAAAATTTCCAAGCATCCAATTCTTTCATAAAGGTTTGAAAAACATTACCAGGTACCACAGTATATCCAATTAAGAATTATATCTATCCAAGGGCAAAGAAATAAAAAATCCAATGAAGTTTTGAACATAGCTACTGTCAGTCACAGTATCTCCTATATCCTTCCTTCCTCTCATTGTTTTTGTATATCACCAAAGCTGTACCCCTGTACTCAATTAAATAAGAAAGCGGGACATTGTTACCATGATTAAATCTAGATAACTTCTAAAATGATGATTTTCTAAAACACTGCAGAATAATTCCACAATCACCTTCCAGCATTACCAGTGAACATAGAAGCCTGAACACTGACTGTGCTCTTATGATATATGCAGTAAGGTCTGTGGATAGGAGGTGAGCAGCATATGTGATATACCTTGACTTCAGCAAGGCTCTTGACAGTGTTTCCCACTACAGTATCATTAACAAGCTAAGGAAATAAAGACCAGACAAAAGTACTGTTAGGTGGATACATAATATTGGACAATCATGATCAATAGGAGCATCTACACATGGCCATACAGCACCTTTGTTACTGTGCCATCATTTAGTACTTCCTCTTGGAAGCACTAAAAGACAGCACAGTAATAGCCCATACTGTGCCATGCTGTCACGCAGTTATTTTTGGCTGCTACATAACTGTACCAACACACTATAACAAGGGAGTGCATTGCTATGGTGATGTAGCAGTGGCATCACGGTTTTGCCACAGATGCTACAGCACCGTAGCGCATCACTATGGCACTGTAGCATCCTGTGTAGACATGCCCAATGAATAATCATCAATGGCTCAATGTCTAGTTGGGAAGAGGTATCAAGCGGGGTTCCCCAGGGGCCTGTCCTGGGTCCAGTATTGTTTAATATCTTCATTAATGATTAGGACAAAAAAATGGAGTGCATGCTTAGCAAATTTGAGGATGACACCAAGCTGGGTGGATTTGCATAGTAGGTGTTGAACTGAGAAGCTGGAAGAGAGAGACAGGGTCTGTGAACAGAGAGCTAAGATCCAGAACGAGCTAGATAAACTGGAAAACCAATCCAAAATCAATTCGATGAGATTCAACAAAGGCAAGTGCAATGTCTTGCACTTGGGATGGAAAAATTGCAATCACACATACAAACTTGGGAGTAAGTGGCTAGGCTGCAGAGAAGGACTTGGGGGTTATAGTAGCTGAATATGAGCCAGGAGAATGCTCTTGTTGGAAAAAAAAAAAGCCTAGGTTGTATTACCAGGAATGCAAATCAAGGGAAATGATTCCTCCACCCTATTCATCATTAGTGAGGTCTCAACTGGATAGTGTCCAGTTCTGGACTCCACACTTCAGGAAGGAAGTGAACAGCTTGGAAAGGTTTCAACACAGAACAAC
>NW_017728913.1:26000086-26031122 GCF_001723895.1 Crocodylus porosus | reverse complement strand
TGAAGTAAAGCCTCCTGATATCTAGCCTAAATCTACCCTCTGCCAGCTTGTGACCGTTATTCCTGGTCACTCCTGGTAGCGCACAGGGGAACAGGGACTTCCTTAGTGCCTGCTGGTCCCCCCTGACTAGTTTGTAACAGGCCACTAGATCCCCTAGATCCCCCCTCAGCCTTCTCTTGTGGAGGCTGAACAGGTTCAGGTCCCATAGCCTCTCCTCGTAGGGCCTTCCCTGCTGCCCCCTGATCACGCAAGTTGCTCTCCTCTGGACCCTCTCCATGTTGTCCACATCCCTCTTGAAGTGCAGCGCAGTACTCCAGCTGTGTCCTGACCAGTGTCGCATAGAGGGGAGGATCACCTCCTTGGATCTGCTTGAGATGCATCTGTGGATGCATGACAAGGTGCGGTTGACCTTCCTAACTGCATCCCCACACTGCCGGCTCATGTTCATCTTGGCATCAATAATGACTCCAAGATCCTTTTCTGCCACTGCACTGATGAGAAAAGAGTTCCCCAGCCTGTAGGTATGGTACTGGTTCTTCCTCCCCAGGTGCATCACCTTGTACTTGTCAGTGTTGAATCTCATCCTAGTCTCATCCGCCCACCCCTGTAACCTGTCTAGGTCTGATTGCAGCCTACTCCTCCCTTCTAGCGTACCGACATCCCGCACATCTTCGTGTCATCAGCAAATTTGAACAGGGTGCTATTTACCCCCTCATCCAAGTCACTGATGAAGATGTTGAACAGTGCGGGCCTGAGGAGTCAATTTGGGTGACTCCTGGAGCTCTTAACCCCTGGATTGTCTGCACACTAACAATTTACAATGGTTTTAAGCACTTGTTATGCAGCTCAAAGTTATGCCACTCCAAGGCAGGATTATTTCTGATCCACACTACTCAAGTCCTGTTCCATTAAGGTGTGGCCATTCTCCACAGATGTGCCACCCAAGTTGAAATCCTCCAGTATCCCAGGATCTCTCACAACCCCACACATAGAATAGGGACAGAAGTCTGTCCTGGCTTACCAGGTCTCTAGTGGTAACTCACAGCTACAGCTCGTAGTCCTCCTTCTGCTTACCAGGCCTCTAGTGGCAAGTCACAGCTGTGCAGGTGGGCAACAGTCAGAGAAGGTTTCTAGATTAAGGGTGTGACTGCTCCAACCTCCAAGCTAGCACTAACATCCATCAACATTTGTGCGATTCATAGTGTAGTATAACAAGGCCCATAATCATGGATGATCCTGCCTTGAGCAGGGGGCTGGACTAGATGACCTTGTATGGTCCCTTCCAGTGCTACTTTCCCATAGGAAAGTAAATCTTTGTAAATTACTTACTGATCCAAACTGACTATGCTTGCTGAGTTAGAAATGGACTGCTTACATCTATGCTAGTTTGCACTTACTTTCTAATATTATATTCATTGAGTACATGAAATGGGCAGCATGGATACAACTTTTTGAAAAAGTACTCCTCCCTCCACTCAGTTGTAATGAATCCTGTTTATTACATATTGGCTTTGGAGAAAATTACACTAATCCAAATATCACTTTCACTCAGGAAATGGGTAAAACAATAAATGAGATACACCAAAGACCAGTAAAAATCTGTGCCATTACATTTTAGAAGGTGTAATTAATACATGCTCTGGTTTGCAATGTATACTGTAAAAGAGATCAATTAGTTCCTGAGATTTAGGAGGTACTATAGTACTTCAGGTTTTTCATGGCCATAAAGACTTCATAACAACAGAATATGTCAGAAGTAAATGGATTTTATGCAATGACATAATAAAACATTAAAGAATAGGAGTATGGACTCATATATAACATAGCAGAATGATTCACTTTCTACTTTTATTATGACTCATGGATCATGAAGTTGGGGAAGGCTAGAAGGTGAAGTATAACTGTTGCCCAGAGACTCACAAGTTTGATTGTAGTTCATATGAATGGTGAATGTTGGGATACTGTAGAAGAGAACATCTACAATGCATCATTTAATTTTGATGCAAGTAATATTAAATTTATGGCACAGGGATGATGCCTGGTGCTACTGGGACATTATTCTGACCCTCTCTACAGAAGAGGAGTATTTTTTAATAGAAACTCAATTATATGCTTTAGGCTTGATTAAAAAAGAATGCAGATTCTTCATTATGGGAATACAGAAGAGGAGATTTTAAAGTATTACTGCAATAGACTTTCAGTCAAAGGCTTTAATTAAGACCACCTAGGTGAACATCCAATGTTTGCTATGTTTTAATTAGCACTGGAATACTAATATGCTGAATTTGTATGTTTAATGCCAAAAGTAATATATTTCTATGGAACTGTGGGACAGTATTCCTCTTGGTAAAGGGGCTATAAGCATGAACTATATTAATCCAATCTTATCCTTCAGTTCATTGCAGCAAGCAATACTGCTGTATCCAGGCTGAGCTCCATTAACTTTAGTCTGGTTCTGCACAGATGACAGTCTTGTGGATTGAAAGAGGGCTGCCAAGGAATGCAATTTATCAAAAGAACAATCTATGTAATTCACAATTAATTTGTTCGTTGAACTTTGCCTCTCATGAAATACCTTCAAGAACTTTTTCTTGAACATCTCTGTTATTTGAAATTATTTAGTTAATCTCTTTTAATTACTCACTATTGGATTGATAGTACATATTTAAATTCTGAGCTGCGCTCCCTGTGAATAGCCAAATAAAGTACATGATACAGCATTGTGTCTGTTCACAGGATCAATGTGCGGGAACTTAAAATTTGCTTTGTAAACAGAGGCATGGTTGGGCAGTACTGTGCCCCCCATGTCCTGTGCCTTTAGTGGCAGTTCCACAGGAACAGCGGCTGGAGGTTTGCTGCTGATGGGGGAGACGTTACTTTCTTCTTTTCTGCCAACATTCATGATGAACAGCCAAAAAACCACCAGTTTTGGTGGCAAAAAGGGGACTGACATCTCCTCCAGCAGAAGCATGCCTCTGCTGCTCTTCCTCCACCATGTACTGCCATTGCTTCCATGCCCTCTACTGCCAGCGCTGGAACAGAGCCCCTGCAGGGAAGGTGCAACATGAGGAGGAACAGAAGGATGGAGGTGCTTCCTCAGCTCTGTTCCAATGCCCTTTCCGGCTTAGACAGTGCTTGTGGTTTGTGCCCCACTCATGCACCCATTGTTATGCTATTGTTTATAAGGATGTTTTTACATGTAAGTTTTATGCATCATTACCATACCTATTTGGTCAGTAAAATTAAGCAATACAGTCATCAATTGAAAAAAACAATGAGGAATAGGCATGTTTGATATGTATTCCCTTGAAAAAAAAACAAACATTTGTGGGTTTTATTTTTGTATTACTTGCCTAACACTACTACCAAGAGAACTGACTGGTGGGGAAAAAAAAAGGAAGATACTAAATATTTAATGCGCTAAAGGTTAATTATCATAATTAATACGATATAGTACAGAGACCTCAGGGTTGGAGAGTATAGGATATGGAGGCTCAGACGATATAAATTTAGATGAGGACAGCTCCCTGTTACTTGTGTTTGAATTTTGCAACTTACAGTTTTTTGTCCCGTGAAGTATGATCTGAGATAAACTATAACAAATGCCAAATTTAAAGAAAGGGGCAGCAAATAGCACAGTAGTAAATGTTTTAGCAGAAGATAATCTCAGCATGAAGAAGTGGTGCAAAGCTTTCAAATTAATATCTGACAGGAGGAAACACTATCTCCATCATGCAGGCCCTACATGTGATGGTGATTACACACCCTATGAGACTATAACTGCTCAGAACCACTGCCTAGGAAAGGAGGATGCTTATGTGTTGTAGCACTGGACTGGGAATTATGAGATACAGATACTTACCAGCTCTGCAACCCATCTTCTGAGCAAGTTACTTACTCTGTGCCTTAGTTTTACATTGATAAAGTACAAATATTTCTCTGCCTCACAGGGAGGTTGTGATGATAAACTTATTAATATATGTGAAACACAGATAAGCTTTTAAATAAGAGCACCCTTCAAAGCTTTTTATGGAAGACCAAATAGACCAAAAGGCAGTTCCATGAAATTAACCAAGCAAAAGGAATTTCATAGACTAAGTTTGTTGTGGGGTGGGGGAAGAAGACAACAGTGTGAACTTAGGATCAACAAACCACGAGCCATGCTCTGGAACAACCCACATAAGTACTAAGGGGCCCAATGGGTTTCAGGACAGGGGGGCACCAAGGACACCTACTGGGGGGCTCAAATGTCTCCACATTAATGCTAGGAGCATGGGAAACAAACAGGAGGAACTTGCACTCCTGCTAGCAAACAGGAACTTGGATTTAGTTGGGTTAATTGAAACTTGGTGGGACCCTACCCACGATTGGGCAGTAAGCATTGAGGGCTATAGGCTGTACAGATGACACAAAGTAGGAAGAAAAGGGGGAGGTGTTGTTCTGTATGTGAAGGAGCAATATACATCTTCCATTATCAAGATGGGATCAGAAGAGGGGCAAACTGAGGTACTGTGGGTCAGACTGCAAAAGGGTCAGGGGGAAAAGGGGAGGTCTACTACAGGCCACCACATCAGAAAAAGTTGAATCTGGAATTCTTCAGGCAGTTCTTGGAGTCCAAACAAACGGTCAAGGGATGTGGTTGTCATGGCTGACGTAAACTACCCAGACATCTGCTGGGAGGAGCAGTCAGCTAGATCCAACTATTCACATAGGATCTTAACCTGCATACAGGACCTTCACCTAACACAGGAGGTATACAGTCCCATGAGGGGAAATGCCTTACTGGACTTGGTCCTGGCTACAGGGGATGATTTGGTGGGGGATTTACTGACTCAAGGTAAGCTAGAGGACAGTGACCATCACCTGACTGAATTCACTATCTAGCATAGGGTGGGAAAGATAACCAGTAGGGTGGAAGTACTTGAATTCAGAACGGCTAACTTCAGTGTGCTCAGGAAACTAGTTAGTGAGGCACTGAAGAACAGGAGAATTGGTGAGATAGGAGTCCAGGAAGGGTGGTTGTTCCTAAAGGGAGCAATCCTATCAGTGCAGAAGGAGACAATCCCTTTGCATAGGAAAGGGGATAAAGGGCAAGAAACCCTCTTGGCTGAACAGGGAAGTCTGGGAAAGCCTAGGGGCTAAAAAAGAAGCATATAGGCTGTGAAAACAGGGTAGATACCAAGGCAGAGTATACCCACTTGGCCTGCACTTGCAGGGAGGCAGTCAGAAAGGCCAAAGCTGAAACAGAACTTAGGCTGGCAACAAAAATTAAAGACAAGAACAAATCCTTCTTCAGGTATACAGGGAGCAAAAAGAAGGTGCAGGGTAACATAGGACCTGTACAAGACATTCCTGAACTCAGATCAGGACAAAGCTCCCAACTGCATCCTAGACAGGCATAAAGGGGAAACCAGCCCTCTAACTGTTATCACTGACTTAGTGAAGAGACAGTTGGAGGGGCTGGATATGTTTAAGTCAGCAGGCCTGGATGATCTTCAACTAAGTGAAGAAATTGGCCAGTGTCATAACAGAGCCATTGGCATGGCTATTTGAGCACTCTTGGCACTCGAATCAGGCCCCCGAGGACTGGAAAAGGGCCAATGCGGTCCCTATTTTCAAGAACGGGAGGAAGGAGGATTAGGGTAGCTACAGAGTGGTTTGTCTCACCTCTATCCTCAGGAAAATCATTGAAAAAATTATTAAGGATCACATTTGTGAGAGTCCAGTGGGGAAAGCAATGCTAAAGGGCAACCAGCATGGATTCACAGGAGGTAGAACCTGCCTGACTAACCTTGGGTTTTTTTTATGACAAGGTCACAAGATGCCTAGATGCAGCAATCAAGATGGATGTCACCTACTTGGATTTTAAGAAAGCCTTCAATATGGTATCTCATTCTGTTCTCATAAATAAACTGACAGGCTGTGATGTAGATGATTACACGGTCAGATGGGTGGCAAACTGGCTTAGGGATCACATTCAGAGTGTGATGATGGATGGGTTGGTATCAACCTGGAAAGATGTGGGCAGTGGAGTCCCACAAGCTTTGGTCCTTGGACCGGTTCTGTTCAATGTCTTCATCAGTGACTTGGATGAGGGTGTAGAAAGCACTCTGTCCAAATTCGCTGATGATACCAAATTATGGGGTAAAGTTAACACACCAGAGGGGTAAAGTTAACACAAATGCAGGTGGATCTGGACAGGTTGGAAAAGTGGGTGGAACAGAATAGGATGCAGTTCAATAAGTATAAATGCAAGGTGCTACACCTAGGAAGATGGAATCGCCAGCACGCTTACAGGCTAGGGGAGGACCTTCTCAGCAGTACGGCAGTGGAAAGGGATCTTGGAGTCACTGTTGACTCCAAGATGAACATGAGTCGTCAATGTGACAAAGTGATCAGTAAAGCTAACTGCACTTTATCATGCATTAACCAAGGAGGTGATACTTCCCTTTTATGCGGCACTGGTCAGGCTGCAGTTGGAGTACTGTGTCAAGTTTTGGGCACCACACTTCAAGAGGGATGTGGACAACCTCGAGAGGGTTCAGAGGAAGGCCACTCATATGATTGGGCAAAGCCCTATGAGGAGAGATTGAGGACCCTGGATCTCCTCAGCCTCTGCAAGAGAAGGTTGAGAGAGGATCTTGTGGCCACCTACAAATTCATCAAGGTGGGGCAGCAAGCTCTGTTTACCAGGACACTCCTTGGAGTCACTAGGAACAATGAACACAAACTGATGGAGAGCAGATTTAGGTTAGACACTAGAAAGAACTTCTTTATGGCAAGAGATGTCAAAATCTGGAATGGGCTTCCAAGGGAGGTGGTGCTCTCCCCTACCTTGTGGGTCTTTAAGAAGAGGCTAGACAGGCACTTGGTTGGGGTCATCTGACCCCAGCACTCTGTTCTGCCCAGGGCAGGTGGTCAGACTGAATGCTACACTGGGGTCCCTTCTGACCCTACCATCTGTGAATCTATAGATTTATTTCCATCCAGATACAAGCCTGCCACAAATTGTGCCCAGGGTTTCTCAGAGATTGGCTCAGATACTCATCTTGCCATCAGCCACCAAACCATTACAAAAATAAAAATATGATACCCTAATCAAAGACAGTGGGTCAATATGACATAATGTTAGGAAAGACCAGTAGTAATGTTTCTTTAGGCAGGGATTCAACTAAGTCTTTGTATAGACATTCAGTTTCTCCTGTGAGACTTGCTGCTCTCCCCAGAAAAACTTTTAGTGTATAGATATTTAGGCTGTAAAAATGGCCAATCTGAGAGAAAAATAACCTGGGCACATCCAGGGTTAAATCACTTCCAGGAGAGTTTCTCCTAGGAGAGTGAATGTTTGTATATGCTGACAGCACAGGCTGACCATGGGCCATCTGGGTTGGCCAATCGGGGATGCCCTATGCACTGCTGCCCTCTGTTGCCAGGCAGATAGAGGGAGCCTGCAGAGCATACTGAGATGTGGGCATAGTCCCATCCCTCCCCACAGCCAAGATGCACAGTGACAGCACTGAAGACTCTCTAGTTTTCAGGGCCTCAGTGTTCAAATGTTCCCAGGTTATCTGAATATATGTACACAGCTTAGATGACCTCTTGGAGTCCTTTCTAGCCCTAGGTCTCTATGATTGCATGATTCCTGCATGATTCCTGCCAAGGGTCTCTTAGTCGTGGAGAAGGCAGGGTTTACATATGTCCCTGACTTCTCAGCGCATCTTAGATGGGGTAGGGCTAAAATATGGCTACCAGGCTACTGTACCCCAGAAAGACCTCAATTACGAAATACCTTGAATTAACTTGGTGTCTCTAATGGAAATTGGTGTCTAAGGTATAATAGAAAAGGAACGTTGTCTTTAAAATTCCAGAGCACAATGATTACAACTTCTCTTCTCTATGACCGTCATCTCTGTCCCAATTATACTCCTAAGAAGCAAATCTGGAAAGGAAGTAGCAGGGGCTAAGAAGGCTTTCTTTAAGTATTAAAGGGCCTGTTCAGTAAGTAGTCCAACAGTGGTTAACAGAGCCCTAGGTCTCAGTGCTATCTTTACTACAGCAATCAGGTTTAAAATCTTGAAAAACTGAAAAAAAAATGTACTGCTGAAGATATACACATCTGGGGTAAAATCACGTAGGAAAAAATCTATGAGACTAAAAGTGAAAATGCATGTGTTCTGTACTGCATTGAAAAAAACACCCATACTTCAGTAAAAATTGAAGGCAGACATATAACTTCTCTTTCCTGCTTCCCTCCCACTGCCATTTAAGTGGCTGGACTTATGGAACAAACAAAGACCAACCAGGTAGAAATTCACAGAAACCATAATTCAGTCAGCACTGGGCAGAACTAATTACTATTTCCAAATGAAGGCAAAGCTGGAAAAAATAACTGAAGAACTAATTCAAAGAGAGGTGTTTCTGAAATGTCTCCAAGAATCAAATGTGAAAGAGGCAAAAGCTGTTGTTTAGCTGATTCCTGCATTTCTTAGGCATTAATTTTGGTTGCATTAGAGACAATGGAAACTTTGGCACTAAGTTCAATGAGACCAGCATTTCACCTGTAGAGTCTCCCAGTCTTGGCTTGCAGTACTCTGGAGCTTTAGCAGTTCCAAGCATTCACAGATCATATTCATAGATAATCAAGAGATTTCCTTCTTCCTGTCTTTAATTGTTGATTGGCTAATTGTGATCCCGGGAGACTATTTGATTTAGTAGCAGCAATAATATTGAATAATTCAAACATATGGAAAGTCACATGTGGAGACAGGAAAACTCTCATGAAATTCTCCTGATGTTCTGTTGTGGCCAACCACTCTGACAAAGAAAGCTTCAGTCACTAATATTCCCATTGACATGCTGATGAGTTGCCATCGCTCAAGTTGTTGCTAACAACTACATTTTCACACCTCTTTCCTCTGTTTCAGCAATCTCAACCTCAATCTCTCCTCATAGGGCTTTGCCCAATCATATGAGTGGCCTTCCTCTGAACCCTCTCGAGGTTGTCCACATCCCTCTTGAAGTGTGGTGCCCAAAACTTGACACAGTACTCCAACTGCAGCCTGACCAGTGCCGCATAAAAGGGAAGTATCACCTCCTTGGTTAATGCATGATAAAGTGCAGTTAGCTTTACTGATCACTTTGTCACATTGACGACTCATGTTCATCTTGATATCCATGTCACATCCATCCACTACTATTCACCCTAACATTTCCTCCAGTTGGCAAAATACCCTCACTAAAATCTTGTCCTCAGTGCACTGTGGTCAAAATAACATTGCTTTCAAAGACTTCAGTCAGAATAATGAAATATTATTATAATTCTTCCAATAAAATAACAATGCCACTGTATTTTCTTACAACATCTGAGAATATCACCCAGTTTTTGGAAAGCCCCAAGAAGGAAAAAAAAAAGATCTTTCCTTGGAGTATGGCTAAGTAATTAAGGTCTGGGGATGGCAGGTCTAGGGCCACATGTCATGTTTGACCACTTGTGTGCATGGCAATTAATGCTGCCACTGTTTCCCGTCCACCAGTGTTTGGACTCCTGGGAAACAATGTTTCTCACATATAATGTGTATCCCAATTTCCCCTAGTTGGTTTTGGGAAAAACATGCATATTTTATGTGAGAAAATACAGTATTTTTTCTACATTGTTGTAGTTATCACACATGCATACAAACTAAATATCTTTAAGATTTCTATTTAGTGACATTTAACAGTATACATTTCCCGAGTAGACAAAGCTGTGGCTGGGATAATCTAGTTGGGGATGGTCCTGCTTTGAGCATGGGGTTGGAGTAGATGTTCTCCTGAGGTCCTTTCCAACCCTAATTTTCTATGATATAGTACCAGTTAAGTTAAAGGGATACTATCATATTGCTTTGGCTTCAAATTTGGTTTTCTGTAAAATAAGACTTCTCAAATCTATGTTTTTCTAAATGTCATGGTCAGGGCAGACAAATTAGAAGTGAGGTATTTTAGAAACGTTTAAGTAATTCAGAAGGAAAAATCATCAAGTTAGAGTGCCTACCTAAAAACGTTTACGCTTTCATTCACCAGTCAGGGTAAATGCTGGTCCTACAGCTGTGTTAATATTATCAGTGATGCTTTTGGAAACAAGGAAGTAAACAAAAAAACCCTATGTTAATTTCAAGCTTCATTAGAAGCAGAAGAGAAAAAAAAAATCAATGTTTCCCAAATGAAAATGGACACAATCATTAGAGAAGAAATTCTGCTTTAAAAATTCTAAAACAAATGAATTCTCTTGTATCTTTATGTGCATCCTGCTGATGAGAACAAAAGGTTGTCAAGTTTTTAACTGTACTTTTTCTCTTAGGACTATTATATACTGTATCTCTTCCAATTTGTTATTTATCCAGACAATTAGGTCATTAGGAATAAAATCCTCTCCAAAGCTCAGAGTTCTTCCTGTTCAATTTTCTTTTTCTTGTGGCATTTCTTGCAGCACTAATATTATAAGAACATACTGGATTGTGCACCTGGTATCTGACTTAATTAACTCCATTTGCTTTCAGGCTGATAGTCTATTCATCTTCATCAACACCATCCCATTACTCCTATAAAGAATTGCTCAGTGCTAGTGATGCTGCTGTCACCCTCTAAATCCATGCTGTGCACACTCTATTGCCACTTGCAGATTTTTGCTAAGTGATATAATTCATTGCAATTATTGCATCTTTTCAAATGGTAGACATTGTCATGGCTTGTCTTAATTCAGCTCTAGGTTTTGTGGACTCTGACTCAGAACTCTTTCTTTCTGCTTCAGGTTTCTTGGAGTATTGTGTCCATGGTGTCAAGGGACCTTTCACTACCTATCAGTTTCAATTTGGCCTGGGTGACTCCTGACTTCTTTGTTTAGTAATCTCTAATACTTTATCATTGTTTAATTCCAGTTGTCCCTCTGACAATCTCAACTAGAATCTGGCCCTTAGTAAGTGTCCCAAACCGTGAAATGCAACTCTCTGGCAACGCAATGACTGGTCCCAAACAGCCACAGCTGTATTACGCTGGTGCCACATCCTCACCATTATCTTTTTCTGTTGTGTCCAACTTCTGAGCTGTCTTACAACAGAAATTCTTGTTAATAGTCTCTAAATGCATGACATTACACTTTATATTACTAAATGTTTCTATTCTTAATTAACTAAGTCGCAATCAGGAAATAACTATATTTTATTTCCATCGGAGCCCAACACCAATACAATTATGTATTGATCAGCTGGCTGGAGGTTTTGTTAGAGCAGATGTTTTTTATCATTCTCCTGGAACCTAATTATATTCTTGTGATGTTTCTAAGCTCCATTGAACAATATGGAAAGAACCCTCTGGAGGCTTTATCTGGTTCTTGGGTGTTTTAGTGCATTTCTGCTGACAGGATCCCTGGGCTGGCACTAAATATAACCTCTACTCTTCTAAATCAGAATTTAACCACTTTTTCTGTATTGCGGCCGGGGCTAATTTATACAGATTAATGAGTTTAAGGTCACTGGTTTAATAGTAAGGATGGCTAAATCACTTTGAATAAGGTTTTCCTAAATACTTGTCTTGAAATGATTTGACCTTAAAATCTTTCTTTCCAGTATTAAAAACTCTGTTTTGTTAAAGTGGCTTTTTAATGAAATATTATTCTTTCAGCCAGTAGATGGAGATATTAGTCCAGTACTTTCTCCATGAAGAAGCATTTTGGTGGTCTTTGCCATAATCCAACATTTGTATAATATAATTTAACTGTGAGGCTAGATTTCTTAATAAGCATTAGACAAGGCAGATGATAACTGTCTGCAGTTGAGACCCATCAATCATCTTATCTGCAACATCCATTCTTAACATGCTTTAGTCAAATATAGCAGGGTCACACTGTCAATTTTTAAAACGAAGTTTCCATATTCAGTAAAATATTAACGGGAGGCAAATACTGCCAAGTAAATATAGTAACTTTTTAAAAACTGGACCTTATGCAGTCAAATTTCAGTCTAATTTGTTACTGGTATTCTACTGTATTTACTTAAATACAAGACGAGGTTTTTCCCTCCTCATCTTATAATTGCATACAAGGAAATCTCATTAAATGCATTGTCTATCATTAAACTGAAGCCAAAAGCAACATGTGCTCAGCAATGAAAACCAACTATGAAGCTGATTAAATGCAGCCAACACTGAGCATGACTGTAAAACACACAGTCCATATTGGCAAATATTTTTATGCTTTCCCCCAGCTTGCTCCTCAGCTTTTTGGCTAGGAGGAAGAGAGACTAGGGGGTATCTGAACCCCAAGATCTCTGGGTTGGGGGCTGCACACGGGATGCCTGCCATTAGGGCTGTGCGAAATTTTGGCTGGTGTTTCGTTTTGGAGGTGTGAACACCAAATCCAAAACAAAATGGAAGGCTCCGAAACATCTCTAAAATGAAACAAAATCATCCAAAATGTTTTGGAAATGTTTTAGATATCTTGGAATGTTTTGGCGGCAACCCCTGGGGATACCCTGGCACAGCGCCGCAGCCCTCCTTTTAAAGTGCCAGGAGGCCGGGGCCGGGCTGGGAATGGGGCCAGGCAGAGCAGCCATGGGGGCTTCTCCAGGGCACAGGCTGGCAAAGCTGGAGGAGACACAGGAGAAGTCCCCATGGCTTCCCTGCTTGGCCCCATACCTTGCCTGGCCCCAGTCTCCTAGCACTTAATAAAATAAAATAAAAGCCCCACACTCATCAGCTGCAGCAACAGTGATCAGGGCCTCTGAGGGCTTGTGGCAGAATCTGCCCATGCAGCATGGGGCAGTGGGGATCGCCCCGTCCGCATGACAGCTGTCGCATCGCATGGGTGCAACATGGCTTGACGGGGTGCTGTGCATTATCTGGGGGCTGGGGTAGCTCCATGCATCAGCTGGAGCCCGACACTGCTCACCCCAGTGGCCCCAGCTCCTAGACAGCGTGCAACACCCTGCTGAGCTGCGCTGCACCTGCACCATGGGGCAGCTGTCACGTGGGTGCCAAGCAGGCGGAGGGGGTGTCCTCGCTGCCCTGCACTGTGGGGGGGGAGATCTGCCATGAGTGTCCAGTGAGTGCAGGGCTTTTTATTTATTTATTTTTAAGTGCCAGGAGGCTGGGCCAGGTGGGGGCTGGGGCTGGGGCTGGGTAGGGCAGCCACTGGGGCTTCTCCTGTGGCTCCCCCCACCCAGGGAGAGGCAGGCACAGCCAGAGGAGCCATGGGAGAACCTGCAACCGCTCAGCTAAGCCTGCCTCTCCCTGGCCAATCTGAATCTCTGAATCAGTGCCAAAACAACATTGAAACTCCTAAACAGATTTGGATGAATTGAAAAGGAACAGTGATCCGAAACACCTAAACAAACCACTGTCTTCCAAAATTGCCGACTCTGAAACTGAAATGAAACAGCCGTTTCGCACAGCCCTACCTGCCATAGAGTATCTAGAAGCCTCAGACTGATGAGTCTGGGAGGGAGGATACTTGCCTGGTGGTAAAGCCACACAGACTTGAAAGACTGACCTCTGCTCAGCCACAATTTGGAATGTGATTACTGGGCTTGCCCAATAAAATTTGGAATGGATTTTGCCCTTGAAACAAAATTAAAAAAATGCTGATGGGAACCGTTTTTTTTTTTTTCCTGTTTTTTTGCACCGGTCCTGGAAGCACTGTTATACCAGGTCAATGCATGGAGTGGATGGAGCACGCTCCGGTTCCACCACCCAATACCAAAAAGAATCTGCTCAATATAGACCTCCTGTGGAGGACATATCAGAGGGCCAAAAGCCCCACATGAGCAGGGAGAGGCTACATGATAGCAGTCTGAACCCTATCACAAAGACAAGCCAGTACAACCCAATCAGCCACAAGGATAGCTTAGTAAACCATCTAAATAAGACCTATAGTAGTGCCCATTAAGTTCAGCCCCATTACCATCAACTCTTAGTCAAGTCATGGTTAGCCATGACATTGCATACCCAGAATTCCTCTGTTGCCCCCTCTCTCAGCCTGGCACATATCCTTCAGAAAGGGTACAGAAACCTAGTAAGGCTTTTTTGGGGGGAGTCCCAAGTCAGAGCTTCCCTGAAAGCAGGTGCAAAGAACTGGCTCTCTCTCTTAAGATATGGTCAGAGGGGGGTGAGGAGGTCGGGGGTGGAAAAAACAAAATGAGGGCAAGGGGTACATGGCAAGATGCCCTGCTTGTGCCCCTTGACCCTCACCCAAACACCCTACCCCCCAGCCTGGCCGCCCCGTACCCCCCACCCAAAGCCCCTGCTACACCCATTTCTTGGCTGGTGGAAGATGTCTGTTTCCATCCAATGAGGCCTAACACTCAGGGCAGAACTTTAAGCACATAACTTCATTCATTTAGAAAATTTAGATGACTACAGACCCTTGAGTGCCTAAGCACTTAGGCAGGTTTTTATGGATTTATGTACCAGTGTTGGACTTTGGGCACCCAACAATTTGTTTTTGATCTGATCTTATGTGATATAGGATCCCTCGTATCATCAAAATAGCCATCATGATAATTTCTGGCATTAAAATACTCTAATATCAAGAAGCAGAAATTAGAACAATAATAACTTGGCACTTACCCCTGGGAATCTGAAATCACTTTACAAAGATTAATTTAATTAAGACTCCCAAGATCCCTGTGCAGTAGCTTAATATTATTATCCCTTTTTTCACAGATGTGGAAACGTAAGGATTGTTTATATGGAGAAACTATACTACTATAAGCTCAGGTGTGAATTTAAACCAGTATTGAAGGGCTGGTATAACCTTGCATATAACCTTACTCACAACATTTCTCTCTCTTTCTGTTCAGCTTATATCTTTTAAAAAGGTGTTTAAGCTAAACTGAAAAATCCACTGCAAGTTTCCATACTGGGTTCATTCTAATGTGACCTGCAGTTTGATTACACAGTTTTAATCAAACTGCACTTGCACTTTTAATGCTCTATCTGGTACAATTTTTCTGTGTAGTCAAGTTCTTGACAAATAATTATTTTTTCTCTTCTGAATTTCTTTAGCAAAAGTTATGAACAAATACAAAATGTGCTTTAAATAATTCTGCTACTTAAAATGACATTATCGTCTGAGAAATAATCATCTCTTTTTAGGGACAGGCAATTAAGAGATGATAGGAAATCCCTCCCCCCATCCCAGAAACACTGCTTGAGTTTTATCTTATTTCCTAGTCTTTGCCTTTTCGTTGAGTGCTTGGTCAGGCTACTAAGTGGTTCTTTATATATTCTAATGGGTTCAAACAGAATAATGAGTTTTCTGTTCTCCCCTCCCATTGCCAGCTTGCCACTGATTATTCTACATGCCATATGTACTCATGGAAAAACAAAATAGTTATTTTGTTTTAGTTTATACTCATACTAAAAAAAAACCTTGAGTTGTTCTGCAGAATCAGCTAAACTTTCTGCTGTGCAAAGCTAAGAAAAGGGTGGGTGATGTACTTTGCTCATTATGTGCTCTCTATGCTCTTGTACTCTATAGGTGGCTAATTAAAGTAAGCAATGCTTTTTTAACACTAGAAATACTGCTGACATTATTAGACAATAGAATGTTACCATGTCCAATGTTACCATTAGACAACAGAAACACCAAAGCTGTTGATCTTTAAAATCCTTGGCTTGGAGGAGTATTTATATTGTATCTACTTCATGGCCAGGTACAGACATTCAAATAGCCTGAGGCAGAATCAACCTAAATTATGCAGTTTTCTGTATGCAGCGTAGTTTAGATCAGTAGCAAACAAAGCACACATTCGCCCTTTGGTGGGGTGGGGGTGCAAATATTAGACTGGGTTCTTCCATTTTTAAACCAGTCTATGCATGCTGAACTTCAGTTCTGTTACAGGTATAGACCACTTTCTGATTCATTATTCCAGTAGAAGTTTAATGTTTGTACCTGGTCCATATATATAAAGCCATACCTGGTTTCAACAGTGACTCTGGATATTTTTAGAAACAGGCAGAACAGAAAGCGAAAAAAAAAGTCTGACTGACCTGTACAGAGCACAGCCATTGCAATTTATGGCAAACTCTGTTGAACCTTAACTCCTCCTGGACTCTTAAACGGACAATTATACCATTTTGCAAAAAAATAATGCACTCCAGTAAATGAGGGGCATTTATGATCACTGGCACTTCACAGGTGGCTTGAGGCACATAGCCTTTGACTTGCAGCACTCTATAACTATACCCAGCTACTATAACTATGTCTTCAGAAATGTCTCTTTATGTGAAGGAAAAATAGATGACACATGGATAAATTGGAAAGGAATTTTGTCTACCTCTCCTCCTTATTTATAAAGGGCTTAGTCTCCTGCAATGGTTTCCTGATACTTTAACAAAGGATTTGCATAAACTCTTCTTTTCTGAAGCCTGTAATAAAAGCTTCACCCCATGGGTATCGGAGGGACTTAAACTGAAGGGGAACAGAGTGGTTCAAATGACCTATTCTGTGACATGTAGATGGAAAGCTCTTTCCTCTAATTAACTGAAGAAAGGATGCTTCCCCACACTTTCCATCTTTAAGTGGTGTACTAAGAGCTTCCTCCATGTTTAAATGAACTATAACCATGGGGTACATAGACTTGCATGGAGGAACCATGGATTTAAATCCATAAACTCCAGCTCACACTCCCCCAGATCCCCTACTCTACTAAGAGAATTCTGTGCAGAATCTGCACACGCAGAGATGAAAACTATAGTGGCACAAAGTGAGTATTTTATCTGACCCTTCTATTTTTTAGTTTACCGTATATCTCTCATACTATTTTGCAAGGCAGTTAGATTGCTAACTTTTAGGACTGTGTCTTCATACCTAACACATAACTATATGCATGATGTTATCCACAGTCATGCTTGGAAAGGACTTAACACATATATTTATAACAAGCTAGACTTTGCAGGAAATATCATGCTGAGTATATTTAGACCATTTACTGGTCCATGTGTCCATCAACTTATCTCAGAGTTGATTTCTGTCTACCTCATGACATGGCATCATCCCTTGGAAAGTATTTTAAAAGCACCTGATATATGAAGCAATGTTTAATGCTCTGAAGGTAAAATATTCATTTGTTCAGAAATGCATGCTATTTATGGCCCATTTCTTACTTGGTCATCTCTAAGCAGCAGTCATCTTACCTGGTATAGCATGGGATTGAATGCTGGGCCAGAGAAATAAAAATCATTCTACTCCTTGCTTCCTTTTTAATTTTATTTAGGACCTTATCAAACCCTTATCATATAGTGCCTGCCAGTAATTTATTAGCCAGTGTCAGTGGCATCTGTATGACACTGTTCAATTTGTATCTCATCCTTTTGCCAAGGGAGACCTGTAGGTATGGTGTAGAGTATCATTTTGAAGTGCATTTTCATTGCTGTGTTTTCTTGCACATTTGCTCTGGTTTATTTATTTATTTGTGTTTTACCCATTTGGTGTTTTAAATTGAAGAAGTCAGGTTCAAGAAGGGAATTTGCTCTTGAAGTAGATGATGGTGAATTTGAAATAACTGTTAGCTCTTGCTGTTGTTTTTTTCACAGCTTTGGAGCAGCCCCAGGGACAGCTCATGTGGTTCCTGCATAAGAGGACTTTGACCTTCATTACAAAAAGGAACAGAATTGTTTGATGTAAAGATTTCAGTTTCTTAGTGGAAATTTAGGAAGAGGCACCCACACCCCCTTCTAGCACGTGGCTGTGGTAATCAAGTTGAAAATCAGGTATATGTTATTGGTTTAGAGCTCAACCTTACAGGAATAAAATTCAAAATATATTCACAGAAAGGATCTCTTTACATTTTCACTGATGTAGTCATAAATGCTGACTTTCTGAAATATAGAGGGGTGGGAGATTTCTAACACAACTGCCAGTGACAATACACAGCACAGTGATACACAGATCTATCCTATCAGCCAACATGGGCTGTGAGTAATGCAGTAATAGCATGCGCCTGCAGTACATGCTAAATAATGACGTAGTTTACACCCTGTATGTGGCTAGTGAGAGGTGGTAGTTAATCCTTTTGGTCACTTCAGGGCAAAAAAAAAAATGGGGGATGGGGAACACGCAGTGGAAGAATGGGGTTAAAGCATCTTGCTATATGCCTCTGAAGTTCAGGCTTATCTCTGGACTTGTGCCTACAACTGCTTCCAGTCTAGCCAGGTCTAAATGAGTACTTTGGTCATTTGGCTTTGGGAAGCAAAGATGACTAAATGAGATGCTAGCCACACTACTCCTTTGTGTGCAGTTGGGTACAGAATCTGGTGTACTTCAGCCATGCTAGCTTGATAGGCTAGGCTCAGGTGGACCTTTACTGGCACAAACATGGACGAGGTGAAGTTCTGTATGTTTACCTGCACTGCTGGACTTTGATACAGAAGATGACTGTTGCAGAGATGAATATCAGCACATGTGAGAATTTCTGATGTTATTTTATGGCTGTTAGTACACATAGGATTCAATTACAAGAAATTTACAGCCAAATTCTAGGGATTGTCACTTTAAAAATACATTGTTTAAAAGAAAAAACGGTTTACCTGCACTCTTAAACTGATGGTAGATTTCTTTAGTAGAATGTATTCAATTAGAATGTTGTAATTTGAAAGCAAAGCCCCTTAAATCAATAGGATATTGACACATTCAAATGGTTCAGCCTAAGGCAGTAGGTAACCTGTCACTCTCCAGTTTCTTCTCCTTTTTAATTTAAAAGGAAGATTAAGGTCAGCTCAAGAAATTGCTAGTTGGCTTCAATAATTGAAAATGATGTGCAATAGTGTTAGTAGCCCATTCTATAAATATGTGACTGTGTGTAGGAGCAACTGTGCATAATCTCACTTATAAATTAATACTTGTGGGAGGTAACAAGTGGACAACTTTAGATCTCAGGGAATCATTTGATATCTCTCTGTTTTGTATGTTAAAATACAAAATGTAAAGTGTAAGTGAAACCTGGAGAATAAAGACTCCTGCATCCTGAAGCTAAAGAAAATGTTTAAATGTCTGTTTTCTGCTGAGGCAGACTACCAGGAAGCTATAAGCAAAGTTCGGTCATGTCTGTTCCAGGTCACTGAACTAAAATCTAGAGGTAAAAGGTTATATATCCTATTATCAGTCTCCTGCACTCTTCACCCTCCCTGGAGTCTGGGGCCCAGATTGTCTACTTGGATAATTCTTATGAAACCCTTGAAGTTAGACAAGCAAAAGATTTGGCCATGAGTATTTAACATTTTATTGACTGTAAGCATAAAAATCAAGTGCATATATGGATACAGAGTAATTGTTTTGTATTCCAATAGCAAATAGGTTAAAATAAACAAGGAAAGGGAGTCCTTCAGTCCTAAAATGTAACTGAGGGCCTATTGTCAGAGGTGTAGTGAGTTCATTGAGCACCTTGGGTGGGAGGAGGGGGCATGCTGGCCACTGTAGACCAGATGGCAGGGAGGGAACGGTACGTTTTATCTGTCTGAGCTGCCAGTACATTGAAGGCAACTGATACTACTACTGGCACTGCTGCTGTAGCACCATTGGCTCCACCTGCAGCAGCCCCATGGTGCGGACTCTCTGGAAGCAGACCCTGATGCCCTATTCACTTCTCCTATTCCCCCTCAAGGTAGAAACATAATGGATGAAGCCTTTGCAAGCTCTGGCAAAGGCTCTCCAGGGTAGAGCACCATTTTGTTTGTTTTGCTTATCTCCAGTCCCCCAAATACACTGCTAGGGCCTATCGCCAGGCAGCCCCTGCTGTAGCAAAGACTCCCAGGGGGAAATTCTGGCTCCTCCTCGTAGTCAGCACCTGGGAGTGGTGCCTCACTTGTTTCCAACGGTTATGCTACTCTCTACTGGTGCATCACATTAATTAGGAGCTATTTTTCTACAATACAGTTTTCTGCGGTACATATTCCCCGTCCATGGAGAAAAACACAGTGGCACTATGCTCAGATTGTAAAGAAATGATTGCAACCATTTCTGGTTGTGAGTGGTTTTATGAATTTGGTTAAGGGCAGGGATCAGTAGAACAGCAGACTATCTGAAGCTATATTATAGCAACCATTGTCCACAGTGTTTTTAAACTCCAGAAAATTACTAAAATAAGAAATACAGACCTGCTAACGAGTTTCATAGAGAGCTAAAGTAAACATGGGATTCTGTTTTTGAACCAAAAGGAATAAAAAAAAGAGAAAAGAAAAAAAGAACAGCCTGACAACAGCTTGAGTATGTAATTATAGATGCAATTCAAACAGCAAGTAACTGGCTAACACTATGCCATCCATAGTATCCATATCAATGGTCTACATTATAATCAACCCTGACATGCAAAAGAAACTGAAAGAAGATACTGGTTTCCTTTTCTTGAGAACATCTACAATACTACAAAACACATTTTGAGGATATCTGCAATACAATGAAAGTACTTGAAAAGAATATAAATTCCCCTTCCCCGTTACCATGATCCTTCAGTGTTTGATTTTCTCTATGTACTCTTACAATAGGTCTCTGAACTAGGAAAGTGCTCTTATCCCCACTTTGCAGGTGGGGAATTGGAATACAGCTACCTTGCTTAAAATCACAAAGGAAGTCGTTGGTGGAGCTGAGAATTGAATCCAGATCTCCTATGCCCTGGGCTAGTTACTTTACAGACTAAACCAGTGGTGCTCAGACTCCTGGCCCTGTGGGCCAGATATGTTGTGCAGGGCCTTGATCCTAGAGTCCCACTAGATCCTCATCCACCAGCTGGATCCAGCATGAGGTTGGCACATGGGATCAGTCTGCAGTTATGATCCAGCTGTGGGCCCCCTAACCTGCATGCCAGATTTGGCCATGTGCCTGCCCAACCTGCTCTGGGTCCAGCCATAGAGTGACCCCCATGGACTGATATGATCTAGTGTGCAGAGCCACACCATCCAGCTTGCAAGACTCCACATGAACCCAAACATTTTGCAACAAGGGAGCAGCAATTAATGCTCTCACCACTTCCCTGCCACCAAATTTCCAGACTCATGGAGAGTTCCATGGATTGGATGAAATGGCCTTCTGGCTTGGAGATTGGGCAGTACTGCACTAAACCAGTCTTCATCTGGTCTCACAGAAACAACATGAGCTTGCTCAGTCACAGGTTCTGAAAAAACCCAGATACAATGAACATAGGTCAGAAGTTGGTAGGTGCACCTCAGAGGCTGAAAAGACCACTGCAGAAAGGTTAATTGGAAGACAAGAGGATAAGATCAAAACACTAAAGAGCTTCAATGTTTTACTGCTTTATCAATTATAGTTATTGAGAGATGGAAAAATATTCTCATGTCAGGGTTCTGCCCATGCCTTAACTGTCATTACTGAAGTCCCGTGATCATGGTTCAAAGCTCCACGGAGCTGGGTTCCATACAAAATAGCAGTCCCTTTCCTGAAGAACTATCCTGTCTTTCCACCATCTATGCATGTATGTTTGTGTTAGATTAATTACCTATATTAGTTTGTGATTGCAGAATGATTGTTTTGGATTAACATTCTCATTTTTACGACCTGATTAAAAAAAACAAGGGAAAAGTAAAAATTGGTACCCTCATCAGGGTGGCTACTGACATCAATAGATGTATAAGGGGGACTAACATGTTACAACACTAATTATTGTCATGTGACTCATGCCAGGAAATAAAGATCAGTCTCTTCCCAGCACTCTTCTGTATCAAAACCTCTATATTAAAGTTTCAATGAGCTTAAGGCCCAAAGAGCTATTAAATCATGTAGTATGACCTCCAGCATATCACAGACCATTAATTTCACCTACTTACCCCTATATGGAATGCAATTACTTGAGTTACAGTTAGATTAAAGCATTTCAGTTGTCATGAGACTAAAGAAGCAGTTTAACTGTTGTGTGCTATGTTGTAAGTGTTACAAACATCTTGTGTGCAATGCAGTGCTTCCTATTCTGCCCTCGCCCAATGTAGGGCAAGAAATGAACATGAATGTGCACATATTTTTCTGTGAAAATAATTTTGTGCTTGCTGACAACCATTCAGCTCAACTTTCACTTCCCAAAACAGGAGAATTTCTCCAGAGCTGGATTAAAGCATATCTTTTAGATATTCCATCTTGTTTTAAATACTTTAACCTGACTAACTGCAACTCAAAGAAGTTGGGAAACCTGCATAAACCACACCAGCCACACAGAACTATCTCCAAGAAACTCCATGTTACAGCTGGGATCATAAAGGTTATTGCACATTCAGACTGCTCCTTTGGAATAGGACCTCTGTTGGGAAAATGCAGGAGTAGAATGGATGGCTAATTCCCAATTCAGTGACCTTCCAACTCAAATAACAATGGCACAAATTTGTGCTCAAGATTTGTGCCTCAGCACATGTGCCTGTACATGCATGTTGATGTCGGGCAAATTGTGCCACTTGGGGCAAACTGATCCTGCCCAGCTCCTCCCAGGTCTCCAGCCAGGGGGAGCTAGAGAGAAGTATAGAAGTATAAAAAGCTGCCTTTATGTCTTCAAGAGAAAAGCAGAGGACATAAAGGCACTGGGTTTCGTATCAATAGAAGACAGAGTAGCAGAAAACCAGAATGTCCTCTATGATGGCTGCCGTACCCACAGCCCTGCCAGTGCCTGTCACTCCTAACCCACAGCCCCTGGTTTCCCCCACTAGCTCCTTCACAGCTGCAGCTCTGTCCCAGCATCAGGACATGAGTCCAGCTGCAGCTGGACTACCTACTGCTTTGTGGCTCTGAGCAGTGCCAACCCTTGCTGTTCTGCTCCCTGTGCCCAGGCCCCAGTGATCCCCACACTGTTCCAGGGAAGCCCTTGACTAGAGCTCAGGGACTGGGCTGGCCAAGCCCCTTCCCTTCCAAACCAGCCTCCCCCTGCACAGGCTGTTCTAGAGGATCAGGGGAGCTCTAAGCCTGGCTCTGGCCGCCTCTCCTACCCTGACTTCCATCTCTCTCTCTCTCTCTCACAAAACCCCCTGCTGCCACCTCCACCCATCCTCCTAGCCCATCACCCCCACTCCCCACCAGAAGCCTCTACATGCCAGGGCCTCATGTCCTAACACTGGTGTGGGCACGGCGCAGGGCTGCAGTGTGGCAGTTGCCCCGGCAGCTGTAGCTCCCACCAGCAGGTCCTGTCCTGTCTGGCAGCTGGGCATGCAGGGCATGAGATGTGTAGGGGGATGTGGGGTTTGGAGGGGAAGGAGTGTGGGGGGGTGGGAGTGGGGTTTGTGGGGAAGGTTGCAGGGTTTGGGGTGGTATGGGGTTTGTAGGGGTGGGTTTGCAGGGGTAGTTTGTGGGGGTGGGGGAGTTCCATGCCCACCCCACCATATGGCCCACAGCGTCCCCCGCAGCAGCAGCCGCAGCCGTCGGGGCGCTCATGCCTGCTCCTGGCAGAGACCACCAGCAGTGTGAGGCTGCCTCAGACAAGCAGCTGCACAGGGGGCTGGCCACGCCAGGCCTGCGCACCCTCAGACAGAACCGGGCCAGCTCCTGCTGTCACCTGCGGCTTCTGGCACTGCAGGCAGAAGTCACATACCCTCGGGTCCAGCCGGGCCCTGCCTGCATGAAGCGGGCCTGGCTGCCAGGGGTCTCAGACAGTTTCATAAACCGATTTGACCTAACTCAGTTAAGTCTGATATTACACTCTAGCAGGTTTATCTTAAACTAGGTTCAGCATTTTGAAACTGGTTCATGTGCACTGAACTTCTGCTCCATTATAGGTTTAAACCAGTTTCTGATCACTTAAACCTGTTTATGTGTAATTTCTATCCCTAGTCTTTTTGATAAAACATACACTCTATTGGCATTTTAAATGGTAAAAAAAATCCCATCAAGACTCTTTTTAGATCACATACTCATTATTTGTTGGTATCATACTAAAAATGTTGGCAATTTTCCAGTTCATTAAGAATTTGATCAGACAAGATACTGTTGGCCAGAAGTAAAGCTGTTAGAATACCAATTGCAAAATATTTAGCTTCACTTAAAAAAAATTCTACTGCTTACAAAATAGTAACATTATAATTATGTTTCTGGCTAACTCTGTCCCTAGTTTCAGTACTGCAGTACCCAAAGGAAAATAGTTCAGCCTCTTCACTGCTGTCTAGATCAATTAACTTACTGATATCCTAGGTATGATGTTTGTAATGTTTAACTTATTTGTCAAAAGTTATGAGTTAAAAACATTGCTCAGTCCACAGAATCAGTGGAGCAGAAGTGTTATTTTACATGTTAAAGAAAAAATCCAGGATTTGAAATAGAAAATATCCAGCCAAAGCACAATCAGTTTTCAACAACGCTTCTGACCATTTTATTCTAGAAAAAAATGTACTTTAAATAAAGGATTGATTTAGCCACAACAGGCCTCAAACTGTTTCCCATTCTGTGAGAGAAAGGGGTGACTCAGCTGATTTCTGTTAACATCCCATCAGACCCTAGATGCTCATCACCTTTTTCCCCAGCCAAGAAATGATAACCAACCCACCTGAGTTGCAAGCACTAATAACCGGACTCTCTCCTCTCTCACGTTTTGCAAAATCATGTACATAATTTATGAATGTGATTTTTAGGACTTGGTTGAAGTTCAGTTTTTGCAGCAAATCTAAGCATCTATACCAAAAGTAGGCTTCGGCTGAAGGTCTAAGCATAGCTTTATCTAAGTAGATCATATGATTTTACAGCATTAGGCCCACAAAGATATGAGATACAGACAAGTGAAATAAGTCATCTGATTGGTGGAAGCAAAGGGGCTGGATGTGTTTAAGTCAGCTGGCCTGGATGATCTTCATCCAAGGTGCTGAAAGAATTGTCATAGCAGAGTGACAGGCACAGCTGTTTGAACATTCTTGGTGCTCAGGCCAGGTCCCAGGCAAAAGGCAAATGTGGTCCCTATTTTCAAGAAGGGAAGGAAGGAGGATCTGGGTAACTATAGACTGGTTAGTCTCACCTCTATACTCGGGAAGACCTTTGAAAAAATCAAGGGTTACATTTGCGGGAGTCCAGTGGGAAAAGCAATGCTAAAGGGCAACCAGCATGAATTCATAGCAGGTAGATCCTGCCTGACTAACCTTGTTTCTTTTTATGACCAGGTCACAAAATGCCTAGGTTAAGGAATCAAGGTGGATATAATCTACCTGGATTTTAAGAAAGCCTTCAATATGGTATCTCCTTCTATTCTCGTAAATAAACTGACAGGTGGTGATGTACATGATTACATGGTCAGGTGGGTGGCAAACTGGCTCAGGGCTTGCATCTAGAGAATGGTGGTGGATGGGTCGGTATTACCCTGGAAAGAGGTGGGCAGCGGAGTCCCACAAGGCTCAGTTCTTGGACCGCTGCTGTTCAGTCTCTTCATCAGTGACTTGGATGAGGGCATGGAAAGCATTCTGTCCAAATTTGCAGATGATACCAAATTATGGGGTAAAGTTAACACACCAGATGGTAGGGAATAATCCAGGTGGATCTGGACAGGTTGGAAAAGTGGGTGGAATGGAACAGGATCGAGTTCAACAAGAACAAGTGCAAGGTGCTGCACCTAGGGAGAAGGAATCACCAGCATGCTAACAGGCTGGGGGAGGACCTTCTCAGCAGCACAGCAGTGGAAAGGGATCTTGGAGTCACTGCTGCCTCCAAGATGAACATAAGAAGGCTGAGAGGTGATCTTGTGGCCATTTACAAATTCATCAGAGGGTACAGCAAGGAATAGGAGATGCTGTGTTTAGCAGGGCACCCTTTGGAGTCACTAGGAACAATGGCCACAAACTGATGGACAGCAGATTTAGATTAGACATCAGGAAGAACTTCTTTACGGTAAGGGTTGCCAAAATCTGGAATGGGCTTTCAAGGAAGTTGGTGTTCTCTTCTACCTTGGGGGTCTTTAAGAGGAGGCTAGACATGCACCTGGCTGGGGTCATCTGACTCAATGATCTGCTAAGGTCCCTTCTGACCCTAACATCTATGAATCTATGGAAGACATTAAAATAAATGAGGAATAACACTGGATATTTTAAAAAGCATATGTATCTAGAAGGTACAAGTACTAACCACAGTAATATCATTGCAGCAAGCTGGCATAAATGCTAATGATGGTTAATTCAGGTGGATAATTAATCTATAAGAATTAGGGGCCCAAAGAAAGGAGTACCACAGAAGTTTAAGGCAAAAGGGAAATGTTCTAATATGGATATGTACAAATAAAAGGGGAGCTACTGTAACTGTAAAATAAATAATGCCTCTTGGCATAGTCATAGTCATAGAGGGTGAGGACAGATATAATGAATGAAATGTTTCCAAGTGAAATACATTTGGAAATGTTTCAAAACGGGAGTATTTCGACCAACAGATACATGTAGGCTCCTGTGCCATTCTGGCTGGAATATTTCAATGCTGCAGCCTCATTTAGCTCCAGCCAGGGGGTCCTAGAAAGACTACAGCAACCTGCCCCTCTGCTCTCAACTCCCTCTGCTTCCTCTTCTCAATGGGACAGGAGAGAGGGGGGAGGGGAGAACAGAAGGAAGAGCAGTGTGGACAGGTAAGCTAGCAGGGAGGCTCCCAAATCCAAACCTTTCCTCTTCCTCTGACAGAGGAGGATTAGAGGGGGTTGGAATAGAGGGCTTGGCACCAGTGTTGGTAGGGCGAGCAGGGGTAAGCCCAGCTCTGGCTCCTGTCCCATCCCAGCTCCCCTATGCATCCAGACATAGGTAATCCTGTGCTGTGTCCAGTGTGCCTGATCCCACTTGCTACACGAAGCACACACCAGCCAACATCCAAGGCTTATGCCACACACATTGTACAGGGCCAGCATGGTACATGTTGCACACAGCACCTTTGCTGACTTGACTTTGCATGATGGCTCTGGCCTAACTGGACGAAATAGTACAAATTTCAGATTAGGCTGTAGGGAAAAGCGTGTGTCAAATTCTGCCATTCTGCTTTAGTAACATTTTATGAAAACTTTTCACACACCTGTATGACTACAGAAGCACAAGGCCTCGTCTACACCAGCAATTTGAACACCACAGATTTTAAAGTCTTCCTGCTAAGAATCCTTTTCTTTCTTAAATTGCATGCTATTAAATGTTAGGGAAGTGTTTGCCTTACCCAAGAGAGCTTGTAACTTGCAGCATTGGTAATGGAGTTAAATGTGGACTGTAATACTGAACTCAGCATGTATGAAGTGTTAGAAAATGTTCAGAAGAGTTCATGGGTCCCTGGGGGACTTGTGGAAAGGTGCTGGAGGTTTAGCAGCCCTCAAGCATTGTGGTGCAGTGCTAGCCAGCATCCATGTTACAGAGCAGTTGCACTAGATGCTGACAAACAGTTCTAATTCAGGTGTCACTGTGCATGCCTGAGAGGTTGTATGCCAGGACCGGAACAAGTTAAAAGGCATCAAGGTGTATTACAAGTTAACTTTTTAGTAAAAGACAAGCCCCTGGAATGCTCCAATATCATCTTTTCCTCTAAGAACAGGACATGATAATCCCCTGGATACAAACGCTGTATTCTGCAAGAATCAGACCCATTGTTTCAGGCAGGCTAGAGATCTGAGGCTACAGACATCTCCTTGGAGTGTTGAAACTGTGAAAGTCTGAATGGTGACTACAGATATAGTGTGGAATTTCAGCACTGGATAATGAGAGAATCAGAGCAACTCTCACTGCCAGTCCTGCTGCGATGTGTACTGCATAAGAAATGTTGAGGCTTTACCCAGCTAAGCCAAGTCTGTTTCTCTTCTCCCTCTGCTGATGAGGATAAATCCTCCCTCATCCTAACAGGACAGGAATAAAAAAAAATAAAATAACAATGGATCCAGCTTTGTGGAGACGATGAACCCATTACTGTGAATTATCTGATCCTTAGACTACTGGGATCAGAAACCTGCTTTCAGAGATTATTTACAAATCAGCTAAATAGTATTCTGGCTTGACACTTGTGTTAAAATTATAGCAATATATATACAGTAGTAATACCATCAATCATAAATAGGGCATTCACTAGCAGAATGTGGACTCAGCTATTGATGCATCTATTACCATCCATCTCCAGCAAGAGAAATCATAAACCAACATCTATACAGAAAATTATCTTAAGAATGATAAAGAGAATAACTATAGTCACATTTTTTGCCTTGTCCATCCTCATCTCTTCTTTCCTGTTAACTATAAGTATGTGCATCTTTCTTATGTTTACCTACAACACATACTACGCGAGAGACAGGGCTATTCTGTTTATTGAAGCAGAACTTGAGATATTCCCCAACCTGCTACCTTGAACCTTTTCACTGTTTTGCAGTTTGCTCCTATTACCATTTAATTAGTGTTAATTAGTCTAGAAAGTCCTGAGCATGGGTTTTTCTATTTTTTACAGTTATCTTGTTTGTGCTCTCTACCTCTTGTTCCAACTCTTCCCCTTTACAGTTACTTACTCAAAAGGGTCACTAGGATCAGCTCTCTGGAGCTCTGGAGGAATCGGTATTCTTTTGTAGTACATTTCCCAGTCGAAGGCTCCTCGCATGGCATCCCCCGCCTGCGCCTCGTAGCCAAAGTGATTGTGGTCAATGACATCGATCATGGGACACACAATAGTTTTGTGGTTTAGTGCAATCTGGTCTGAAAAATGAAAGTAGAAAATAGGAAATGGCATATCTAGTCAAGCCATCTATCATATTACTGCAAAGCAAATCCCACAGGCTTCTTGAAGTTCAAAGATTGCCTGCTTAGTTCCCTGTGGCCCCCAAATCATTTCACTTTTCAAATCTGCATCAACCCTTTATCCAAAGTGGATTTAATGCATTTGGGCATTGATTAGATGCAATTACAGTTCTTTAAAGAGAGAGACATCCCAATGAGACCTGCGGAAGTCCAGTCATCTATATCTCTGTCACTTTGCAACTCTGGGCTGTCCCCAGTCTGTCACCTTAGGAACAAGGCTGCAAGCAAAATATAGAAATACTTGTTTAGTGTGAGGTGTGTACTGCAAAGTCTTGGGAAGGAAATGTCCATTTATTAGTGTTCCAAAATATCAATATTGGACTTAGTGATAATACAGCCTCTGCTCCTGCAGCACTTTAAGGCACACCAACCAGCTTGGAGGTCAAATGCTGCAATTATTTCAAATGGGAAACAGCAACAAGAGGGCTTGTCACCTTTATTACTCCTTTCTCTGAGAAGGAGCTAAAACATTATTTTCACCTTCTCTTGTTTTTAAAGCAGATACATCCTTTTGCTTTATCTTTTTTCATCAGAAATGTCAGTTTGACTCATCATCCTGCCCTGCTGAATTTAAGGCTTGGGAAAGGGGCAGCTCTGAGATTTGCTGTTGGTGAACTCACTCTTGCAATGTACCTTTAGGAGCCCATCTTGGTTAAGAAAAGCATGAAAGGACAGAAACAAAAAATACCTATTTTTGGTCACCAGTATAAAGAAAAATCCCAGAATGCCAAGTGAGATGCTGCTATATTTGGAAATAGTGGCACTTCTTTAAAAATAACACATTGTAGGGTCTTCTCTCTATGTTTCTAAAGGGACAGTTTTCAATATCTCTTGATAAGACACTCACAACAGTCATGTGAGTGGAATAACAATCTAGATGGACAGAGAAAGTTTAATGGATTATTACCATCATGGATATTAGCATATCTTACTTTTGAATGGCTAAATTTCAAAAAAGATTTTTTTTTCACTTTACAGAAACAGCTGCAGCTTTCTTATTTGTAGTCAGTGACTTACCCTATCCAAAAATGGGAGTTGACCTGACCGGTAGTGAGAAATGTTTATGTCTGAAAGTTTGGGATGAGGAGCTTTAAAACTAGAGATTTTAATGCTAAAATAAATAAAAAACAAGATAATTCTCTCATCAAACTACAAAAGCCTCACCCAGACTCCTGCAATGAAGTTGTTTTGTCAGTTTGGGGCTTTGTCACTTTTGCCAAATTTTAACTGAATTCACTAGTGCAGTATCGAAGGCCATATTTAATTATCAGTATAATGCTACTTTGAATGTAATCTCTTTTCAATGTAGTCCTATCAACAGCTGTGGGATTATGGCAGTTTGATCCTGATCCTTCTGTTAGCTATGGGACAGCTTTTGACGGACCGGGTTTGAGGTGGATGTGTAGCTTACATCCTTTTCTGCATCTGTAAGAAGCCTCCGTCTTCAAAGGGCCTGCAGGATTGGAACTCTGAGAGCAAGGAAGTGACCCAGATAGGCAGGGAGAGCACTGTACAGGGTGCCACACACTCATAATCCCCTGCTGGAAGCCAGCAAGTTTTTTAAGTATAAGAAAACACTTCTATGTCTATGCTACACTGTACTGTGGAACCTGCTTCTTCCCCAGGGAGCTGTGACAGTGCAGTATGGCCTCAGAAGGGAAAATGTCATTTCTCTATGTTATGTGCGCACATGTGAAGACAGCAAATAAGCACTCTGCCTTCATTCAAATGACTCAGCCATCAGCCAATAAACTTAGATCACCAGCATTTCTACACATGGGCACACACATAATGTAACAGGTACCCGAGTGGCTGCTGAGCTGAGGCTGAAATCCTGCGTAAGTCTCCTTCCCCTATTCATTGTTCATAACTTTCGTACAAATTCTTTTTGGCACAAAAAATTGTATGCGTGGTTTCTGCCTGTCGGCCATATCTTTGAAAAACTTGCAAGGAAATCTGTTTGTTTTTTTTAATTGTGTATTTGTAAAAATAAACAAACTAAAAAGGTATGCCCCAATAACCACAATGTATCAGGGAGCTATGGCATGGCTCCAGTGGGAGCTAACTCCTTTTCTCTTTGACAAGGTTGCATTTGTCCACCTGAAAATCTGATTTTAAAAAGGACTGATTAACCCAGTGCAAAACTGTGAGTAGATATTCTTATTTTAGCTTTGTTTGAGTCAGTCAGAAATCAAATACAAACTAACCTAAAACAAACACATCTTAGCATGAAATAAGAAAGTTCATGCTGAGGTTTGCACCACTGAAACCAACAATCTAGAAGTTCAATTGGTGTAAGTTTCTTACAGAAGAAAGA
>NW_017728913.1:25961196-25997419 GCF_001723895.1 Crocodylus porosus | reverse complement strand
GACAGTACTTATTATCTTTCTGGGTTATGTGGCATACTTCAGGAACAGTATTTTGCTGCCTGCATATGTTTAATGAGCATATTTTGCTGTCAAATCAGTCCCAGCAGCAAACTTCAGGAAATGGCTGCTCATTGATGAAACTCTAAATTGCTGCAAACTTTTATGTAGGATTTAAATTTTAAGTAGAATTTTTTTTCTTTATTACAGAAAAGAGGGAAGCACTGAACTTTGTTAGAGTTGTGTGAGTAGTTGAGTATACAGGGGAGAGGGCCTTGTTTCCTGACTTTAATCCTAGACTACCTACAATTGATTCCTTCCATTTCTTTGACTAATGGAGCTTTGCTGGTTCTAGCTGGAATCCAGCAAAGCAGTCGATAGCAAATCATTCTTTCTTAGCTTCCTATTGTGAATGCAGTTGTTATTGGCTTTAAGTCCAAGGTCTGGGATACATTTACAACAAATGCTGATTTAGTGGAATGTGTAAGGGGAGGAAGAACTACAATACCTGCATATAAAAAATTCCTTAATGCTTTTAGGTTTCTGGCACATATCTAACTTGATGCTGATATTTGTTATGAACAAATTAAAAAACTCATGTAGATCTGAATTATACTTCAGAACTGTTACTAGTTCTGTATTTCACAGATGACTGCAAAATTAAGCAGCATGGACTCTTTCTCCTCTTTGATTACTGCATAATCAGCATATATTTTCAGGCAAATTATTCCAAAGAAATTCAGTAGTATAAGCCAGGGTTTGCAAATCTTACTTTGTGCTGAGGATATGAGTTGCCACACACCAGCTGCAGAATAAGTCCAGCTGTCTGGTGTAGTGAAGTGATCTTACTATGGGACACAAGTGTGATTCTTGGCACTTCTACTATGTGTTCTGACTATAATGGTGAATTAATGTACAAACACTTACTAAGCAAGGGAGGCAGCCAATTCACGTTGACTTCACAATGGGAATCCAGGAATGTCAAGATTTCTCCTTTAGCCATTGAGGCTCCTAGCAGCCTGGTACGAATGAGCCCTTCTCGTTTCTTGGTGCGCACAATCCTCACTTTGGCAAAACGAGCCATGTATTCCTCCAACTTCTCTTTCAAGTGTTCTGGAAAGGAGGGGAAAAGAAATGGGGCTATTAACTACGGAGAGCTAAAATAATGGATCTGCTGGTAAACAGGTGAACAACATGTGTCACTGTAGGCCCTCGGTGCCCTTTCATTCTTTACAGTTTCAAGTCCTTCATTATCTCCCATGAATCCTTTCTGAGATGGTTCATAAACTACAACTGTTCTTTGTTTTAACACACAGAGGAAGCCACTGACATTCTAGACCTTTTATTGCACAGTTGCTACTGGCAAGCTGCCATCCACTATATAATCATGGCCAAAACAACTGCAGGATGCTCATCTGCCCTCTGGTTCTTGAAGCCCAAGGCCAGATGAACATTTTTGTCATGTGGTTTTAGAAATGCTGTCCTTCCCAAGTGGGTTTCTTGTTTCTATTAATTATACATAAAGATGCACAGAAAACAATTTTTAAAAATGAACGGTTTAATTGGCAGGACTAAGTTGTTTCTGAGGTTGGGAGGTGAAATAAACTTGCAGGCTATCTCAATAGTTGGCCGCCAGCTTGACGCAAATGGCTGGCTGGCTTGCTAATAAAATTAAGGTGCAGATGTACAGCTGTTGATAGATTCCATACTCTTCTGTCTGTATAGCCTGACTGTGTTTGCATCACAAAACAGCACATTTGGGAACATTTTTTTTCTTCTAATTAAAAACAAACAATAGGAATGAAATTACCCACAGTTTTGCCTCCCCCTTAATACATCTACAAGAGGAAAAATAATTCATTGCCTTTGATGAAACACCTCGCCTTGTCAAGTTCATTATTACTCTGAATAAATGCAATAACTTTATTTGGCAGGGAAAAGAGGGCAGAAACGCATAGCAGCTGATGACATGCTGTATTTATTGAAGCTCTTAGCTGCACACTAATTCTCTCTGAAACTGAGTTTGTAAGATTATGATAGTCTCTGTGTGATGCAGATTCCTTTGAGATTTTTTGCCGTTTGGTGCCATTGGTCACTCTGGGCTTTGGATTGGCTTTGTCTTGTTTCTGACTGTAAGGCCTTCTCTACAAGTTACTTGTATCATGCAATTACCGGGCTAATTGTGTAAGTAATTTAGACCACCTACATGTGCAAATTAACTACTGTGCCTTAAAAAGGCCCAACCAGCTATAAAGTTATTTCTGGAAAATGTGAAATACTTTTTATAGCTGGTTTCTATCCATCTTGAATTTGCACATGTAGCAGGGTCTGCCCCTGTGGCTGGGACCCCCCTCAGCTGCTGGGGCTCCCAGCTGCTGGGATGTACCATGGGCAGCCAGGCCTGGGATCCCACAATGGAGGGGACTCTCAGCCCCAGCAGTACTCATGGCACCCAGGACTCTCCCTCCCAATAGTGCCCCACAGCTGGGAACTCCGGGTCCTGGCAGCCACGGTACGCTAGTCCTGGCAGCCATGGCTGCTAGTCCCATCAGCTACAGGAGCTTGCTACTTGCTGGTACAGTGACTACACTAATTTAAAGAATTAATAATTATAGCTACTGTGTGTTTAATTTTGAGATTTTGAAATGAAGAGAAATCAGAATATTGTTTGAGAGAATTTTTCTACTCACTTGACTACAACAGTAGCAGAAGTAGGAAACAATTTCAGCAGTCAATTATAAAACTGGGCGACTGGTGCCTCCAGAGCCTGGGGGCACACCAGATCACTGATGGCGGGGGAGGGGGTCCCCCACAGCCGATTGCCAAGCCAGTGACGAAACCGGAAGTACATTTCCAGTTCGCGGCTGGCACTTCCAGGGGCTGCACAGCCAATCACAGGGGTTCACATGCACCCGCGTGCATCCCCTACACATTGCCAGTGGTTATAAAATGGTTTTGAAGGTGAAGACAGACATCACCAGTTACAGGTAATAATGGTTCTCAAATCAGTATAAAAATGCTTCTATTCTGCATTTCCTTTTGAAACTTATATTATGTCTTGGGATGCTCAGAAGCTCCAATCCTGCCATCCTGATGCCACAATAAGACAAAGGACAACAGATGACCTCTAATCAAATGTCCCTATATATTCTAAGGTTACACAAATAGTAAAATTAGGAGCAGTGTGGTTCTCAATAAATTGGCACCCCTGTGACTGAAAGTCCTGGAGAAGCCCTGTATCTATTTTCATGAAAGCCACAGAGTTTAGCTGGTTACAAGGGTAGACCCTACATAAAACACATTACAGTCTAAGTGGTCATAAAAGTATGGGTTGCTCTGAAAAGGTCAGAGGAAATACAAAACTATGATCCTCATGCTTTATTAATATATAGGACAAGCATTTGAGAATATTTTATAGCTTTTCAGTACAAATTCCAAAAGCCTCAGAAACCTAAAATGTGCCACAGGTAGAGAGCATGAAAGACCAAGGGTGCCACTATACCTTGGGGCCCTGAAAGAGTAAGGAATTTTTTTTAGGTAAAGTATGTCTAGAACATCCTAAAATTAAACAATACCCCATGCTAGAGAGGAAGGGGGAAAAACACAGCTGTCTGTCCCAATCAGAAGAAAGAAAAGCTCCTAAGGGAAAACTCCTTCCTGCCCCAAGTCTGGCGATTAGTTTAATCAGGAATGCGTGAATAGGACCCGCCAACCAGTATTCAAGCAGTTTTTCAGTATGGATAGGAGAACCTTGCCCAAACTCCCATCTTTAGTGATGGTCAATATTCAGTGCCTCAGAAAAAGGCAAGGACCAAACTCCCCCCAAAATCTAACCACACAGAAAAACAGATGTCAAGCCATGAAGTAATACACTGACAGCAACAGGTTCTTCCTGCCCTCTTCAGAGGAGACTACCAGAAGCCCTGAAGCCATAAGCTATAGATTACAGTACAACTTGTATAGCAAGCATACAGAAAATTCAGGAGAAGGAAATCCAACCCAGAACCAGATTTCATTTTCTCACTTTTCATTAATATATGCACTATATTTGCTTTTCTTTAGTCATGAGGTACTATTCCTGAGCTGACAGATTCATTGGTGTTTTCCATCACTAATATCTATCAGCTTTGTTTTTTTTAAATTACTTTTCATCCATAATGTCAAAATAAACACCGCTATCACAGAGAACTCCTTGAGTTTCTCTACATGGAAAAGAGAAGGGGGAAAAATCTGGTTTTTACTATACCCATTTCAGTTTAATTTTATCTGAGTGCCCACAGGTTGCTGTTGATATTACCTCCTCAGAAAGCCTTTGCATCATACATATATATATATATGCTGAGAAGCCAGTAAGCTTACTGTTCAAACAAACACACATCCCTCAATGCCTATGCAAAAGTATGATTTCTGATAAAGAAATTATAATGTGATGTGCAAAACAGAAAGCAAAATGAAATGAAATGGCCTTTAAATCTCCAGGAGACAACACATTCAGGCCATTTATTACCAATGGAATCGGTTCAGGCAAGCTTGCCATGACAATAAAACATTGAGGTAGGATGGCTTCATTTATATGCTGTGATATTACATAAATTTTACTTTCAGAGGCAGGCATGAGAGAGAGTCAGTATTTAAATTCTTCAGTGAGCAATAAATGGTGTACCTCAGATGTAAAAAAGTCAGTGCTCCTGTCACTAAAAATAGGGAGAAGATGCCTAATTTGTAATTTAAAAAGAAAATATATCATTCTTTCCTTCACAGTGCTGATTAAATGAGGTAATAAATCATGTGTCTGATACATGCCAGGCATCTGCCAGGGCAAGAGTTGGCGCAGAAGGTGACAAATAAAGAGTCATGCAGGAGCAGGAGTTTTATAGGCTGTCACTAGTATGACAAGTGATGATAAAGGGCAGCATTATGTCTCTTCTACTGATAGTCTATAAACAAACTTTCCATTGCAATTCCTTTGTGTGGCCCTCTTTATCTTCATTTAAAGCCTGAAGGAGGTGTCCCCCCCTACCCCCCGAAAGAACAGCTTTAAGACAATTGCTTTGTCCTAATAATTAAAGGTCTGCTCAAGCAGAATACCAAATTACTTAATTCAATACCTAAAAAGTAAACTTTGAATTGATGATTCCTCCTTTTCATTTTTTAAAAATGTAATCTTCCCTTTTGGGTGGATGGCTAAAATGGGTATGTTTTGTATGGGGGCTCCTGTCAACTGATTTGCTATGTTTATGCAACCTGCTCCACCAAGATCCCTTTCCAAGGGTGCCCAGAAAGAGGTTTAAGATAAGATACCACAGCTAATGAGACCTAGATGGAGAATGTTCTTTCCTAGTCTTTAGGACTGGTATAGCTCCAATACATAGGACAATGCCAGAAAAAGTAAAGGAAGGGAAAAGATATGGAGGGGGCAGCTAAAGCCTATGTAGATGCTTTAGCTTGTCATAGTTCCATAGTTTCTAGGGTCAGAAGGGACCTGAGTAGATCACCTAGTCTGACCCCCTGCCATGGGAGGAAAGAGTACTGGGGTCAAACGACCCCAGCAAGGTGTACATCTAGCATACATCAGACTCTTGTATCTGCCTTAGTTTGCCCCACAGGTGGTTGCTTGCTGTCATCTACCTGACTTCAGGCTCCAAACTCCTGCCTAAAGCACTGCTACCACACTTCCTGCCCTAGTGCTATTTGTCTGGTACATCAGCTGTGTTCTTCAGCTGCTCAGATGACAGTTACAGAGTATCGATTACTTAATGTTTTGATGAATTGCATTTAATCAAAACTGCTTCTATTTTGATTTTATTTTACTTGGAAGAATATAATTTGAACTGATTTGGCATCCTCTGGATGTGTAAAATGAATGTATAGGCAGGTAATTCTACAGTGGCAAAAAACTTGTGTTAGTGTCTTTCACCACATGCTATTAGCTCCTTCCCTACATAGAAGAGCTATAAGTAGAGACCTACTGAACTCATTACGGAAGTGGGCTGTGCAGCAGCTCCTTTAATGTTGCAGGTTTCTCCATGCACCACCCCCAGAGCTGATTGGTTGAGGGGCCCTGGTGGCCCTGCAGTTTGTTGCTGATCACCAGCCAGGAGACAAAAACAACACCATATTTAAAACCATGTTTTTTGCCTCCCTTTTGATCAGAAGTGAGCAGAGGAGCCCCTCCACCAGTCAGCAGGGGGTGCCTGTAGGAGAACCTGCAAGGTTAAAGGAGCCACTGCAAAGCCCACTTCCGCTGTGAATTTGGTAGGTCCCCAGCTATAAGGCAAGGGTGGAGCTGGAGGGGATATGATCACGTGCATGGTGCACTGGTGACTTTGTGCCAAAAGAATAATCCAAGTGGATACAGTCGCTGTAAATTCAAGTAGTCCTATGGCCTATCTACTAGGGCTATGCGACGCTTTGGTTCGGCAGAGATTCGCCCCGATTCAGTGGTGGAATCTCTGAATCTGAACCGAACCAGGAGACCCTTTAATCTGTCCGAATGGAACTGGAACCCTCCGCATCGATTTAGAGAGATTCGGGAAGATTAGACAATTCCAACATAGACAGCTTTAAATGTTTTTTCTACATACCAGGTATCTTGTGCAGAGATGGTGGGGCTGATGGAGTGTTCCACAGGAGGGTGGGGGGAGTGGGTGGGGAGTCCCCAGCGTGCTTGGCAAGACCCAGAAGTGAACCAGAAGCACTTCCGGTCAACTTCTGGGTTTGCCAGGTGCCCCTCTGGCTCAGTGACTTGTGCTTCCTGGGACTGGGGGGGCACCTGGGCCCCCCCTCCGTGGTTGATCACTGAGCTGGGGTGGGGGTGGAGGGGCCCCCAGTGCGCTCAGTGGTGGTACTTTCGGTCCACTTCCAGGTTCACTGCCAAGCATGTGGCGGGGGGAGGGGGACCCTCACGCACTCCTGTAGGACACTCCATCCACCCCACCATTGCAGTATTCATGAACCATGCCTGGTACCTGGAGGTATGTAGAAAAAATGTTTAAAGCTGTGTCTATGGCCGAATCACTGATTCTCCAACTCAGCATCGAATCTTTGGATTCGGCTGAATCGAATCAGTGACAGAGATCTGAACCAACGAACTGAATCACTGTCCCTGATTTGGGCTGAATCTGAATTGAACGGGTCCCGTTTCACACACCCTTACTATCTACTATGCGCTAGGATGTGTTAAGCAACTGGCCGACCCCCGGATGAGGGAGACAGAAAAATATTTTAAGGGGACACCTTTTTTTTTCTGCAAAGGCTGACCCTCAAGGTACTTAAAGATTGAGTCCAGTATATATAATAGGGCTCAATACATTGTGTAATTGATTATGTTCCCATTGTAGAAAAGCAACCTGCACACTATGGAAAGTAAAAGCTTACTGAAGAGAAGATTGAGAGGTGACTTGATCACTTTGTATAGATACTTACAAAAGGGATGTGATGGCAGAGAGTTGTTGCACTTTGCTGAACAAAGACAGAAGATTCAAGGGCTGGGAGCTGAAGTTAGAAAAAAATTCAGCCTTGAAACAAGATGCAATTCCTTAGATAGCAGTTAAGCACTGGAACAAATTAAGACAATGGTTTGGAGATAACTTAGCTTGGAGTTTTAAATCTTTTTAAAGGAGATGCTTAAATCCAGCTTCAAGGAGAAAGTACCTGTGTATGTGGGTATGTCATAGTGACTTTTGGCTTTGAAATCTATGAGGCCTCAGTCCATGCCTCTCATTTGTGGACTTTGGGGGGAACAGGATGGCATAAATTGCCCACAACACTCTCATAACACTTGTAGCTCTTGAAATCTTACACTTCAGCTGTCAAGGAGGAGTCCTGTCCTTCCCCTCCTCCCTCCCCAGTGCACAAATGGCCATGTATATTGAAGGCTGACCACTGCTAGAGATGCCATAGTGTACAGCCTGGATTCGAACTGTGGTGGTATGTCTTCTTGATGCCTGGTTAGCTTGTTTTGTTCACTGTTAGTGTGGGTAGCATGGTCTAATGGGTGGCTAGTTGTGGACCCTGATGACTGGCTGGGCAGGCCTGGGATACTAGGATGAGACCAACAGTGAGCGTTATTAGCCAGAATGTCAGACCTGGGGTAGATAGCTGGATCCCAGAAGCCAGGAGACAAGGCCAGGGCAGATGCTGGAGTCAGGCCTTGACTAACTAAGGCCAGGAACTGAATAATCAAGAGTCAAGGGCCAGGAACAGGGTGTGGCCAAAAACACAGTGTGAAGTGTAGTGGATGGGAGCTCTGAAGGAAGCAAAGTGTGTTGTGCAGAGCCTGAAGCAAAGAGGTGACCGGAGTAACTCACATATTTCATTCTAGATTGCTTAGCTATAGTGGCGGGACCATCCCTCACAGGGGTCATTACTAGATTTGGAGTCAGGAACAAATTTTCCCCCAGCTCAGACTGGGGATTTTTTGTACCTCCTTCTGCAACACTTTGTCTGCTAATTCAGATCATTGCCTGGATGCAAGTTGTAATAAAATCCCTGTTTTTGTGGCATCATTGTACACCTTGGTCTCTTCTGCTGTGTGCTTTCACCACAGTCTCCTGAGGCCTGAATTTCTTTAGTCTATCAAACCCAAGTCTTTGGGTTTGATATAGAGTATCCAGATGAAACTTAATGGACTGTGATTCAAAGGAACTCAGACAAGATAATCTAATGGTCCCTTCTGGCTTGAAATTCTATGAAATAACATAAAAGCTAAAATCCTGTTTCATAAGCCATGATTAGATACTTGCAGAAATCAACACATCCACTGTATTTTATACCCTTTAAAAATGTTGCAAGAACATAAGTTCTTCTTCACTGAAAATTTATCTATCACCTGTCTAATGAAAAAACCTTCCTAAGTACTGTCTGGGTCAGTTCACTGTGCTTTTTGTTTCATTGATGGCATGATTGTTGCAAGGAATGTGCCCATAAGACAGGATGGGGTCCTCTAGTTACAAAAGGAAATACTTAGAAAAAATGGATTTATCTTGTTATTTGCCACTATTACTTTACAGCACACTATTTGTAATATATGATGCTAGACCTGCTTCTGTCCATTCTCAGGGAATCTTTGAGAACTGCTGGGAAAGGCCCTCACCCCACTTGCTTTTTTTAAAGTTCGTCTCTACTTTTTGGTGTGTACTTCCCTGTTATTATTTGCTACATTAGTTGTTTTTGAAAAAGGAGTTGTAACTTATAAATACATTTTTGAAGAAGAATCTGGAAGATTTCAAATTGCTTTACAAGCTACTGATACATAGAGGAATCATTTTGCTCACCACATAATAAAATGATAAAGTCTGAAATATAGCCACCTCTAGCCCAAATGAGGAAGCTGTTTAGCAGCTTATAGCAACACCACAAAACAATTTAGAAAATGAGGTGAAGAATAATTATCTGCAAAAATTCTCTGTGAAATTAAGATATACAATAATTATCCTAATTAAAAAGTGGGCAGGAAGAACAGAGCTAAGCAGTGGTTAGGGCATACTGAAACAGGAGATGGAGTTCTTGCCACAGACATCAAAGGGAAGGGACTCTACCCTGCTCCCCTGTATATTAAGGTTTTGGCATTATACCGTACACAAAAGCAGCTCGCACAGCACCAGTTACACCACTTTTGCCAATCTGCTTTTGCTATGGATTTGGCTGGTCCTTTTGTTTAAATAGCATAACCTAGTAGAGGCTCTTAATAGCCCCCAGGGCCATTATGCCAGCTGGGGATCAGCAGGGCGTAAGCAAAATCTATCCATTAGCTTTTTACTCATGGCCATGCCTCCCATACCGGCCACAGGGCAGTGAATACGACATATTACAATGACTCCATGGTGCTAGAGGATACCCCTATATTGGAAATCTTTCTGGGGCAGGCTGCATTGGCTTTAAGACTCCTTATGCTGGCGGCATGGCAAAAAGCAATACTTCAGGATAAGATCTGGCCCAGTACATAAAATATGATAAATACATGATGGGGGGGGCGGGAAACAACCTACTTGGACTGCACTATAGATGATTCTCTGGACATTATTATACAGTATGAACCTGTCAGTAGGATTTTATTATCATAGAGTACAAATCTTGCTGCATTTTTTTTCTTCTTAACAGGTAGGTTGCATACAAAGATATTTATACAATAACTTGTCTCCAAGGAACGTATATTGTTGAGGTTTATTTTAGGTCACACAGCCAACCACATACGATTATTTTACTTAAAACAGGGAAAGCATGATTTTCCTTGATAGCAGTAAATTGCTCACAATGCTTCCCTTGTGTTTTCCAGGTAACACTGATGACCGAACTGAATTATGACAACTTTAATTGTTAAAAATTGTAAACAATCCGTGACAATAAGGTGTCAGCTAAGGGAAATTTTACATATTTATGACTCTGTGAAACGTCTTGTAGATTTTGATACCTTTCAGTAAGCTGACATTTTCTGTGTTTTGCCAGAAACCATCTTTAACATATTTTTAGTTCTTCCAAAATATACCATCAGCTTATATACTAGGTATTGGCCATTTTGAGGACTGTTTTCTTCAGGCTTACTCTTTTTTCACTCCTCAGAAGTCCAGAACGGAAAGTTCACTGTAGAATTTGGGCAACCTTATATTCCTGTAACAGCACAGGTTAACTGCCCTTTAGAAGTCATGCAGTTCATATTCTGTCGTCCCCATTTTAGTTTGGGTTAGTATTGTTATCCTTCCCTCACATGTATACCATACTTCATGAGTAGTTCAGATTAGCCTGGCCCAAAGCCAAGGGATTTCAGCAGCATTCAGCAGTGAGGGATTTGCCCTCATGGCAGCTGGAAAGCAGCTTGCTTTGCATACCCCACGGCTGAGAATTTTGCCAGTGCTCTGGTCCAACAGCAAGAAGCAGCAGTGGCAGGAGCCTCGTCCTAGTGCCATCCCAAACCAAACTCTGGCATGCATCCACCGATGCATCTCAAGCAAAACCAGGGATGTTAACCTCCAGCCTTAGTGAGGCTGCAGCTGGAGTACTGTGTCCAGTTTTGCCCCCACCACTTCAGAAGGGATGTGGATAAGCTTGAGAGAGTCCAGAGGACACATATGATCAAAGCCCAAGAGAACAAGCCTCATGAGGACAGGCTGAGGGTCATGGCACTGCAGGATGGAGAAGAGAAGGCTCTAGGGGGAGTTGGTGGCAGCCTATAAATTCATAGGAGGTGTGCACCAGGATCTAGGAGAAGAGTTGTTCACCAGGGCTCCCCGTGGGATAACAAGGTCTAACAGCCACAAATTGTTGGAAGGCCAATTTAGACTGGACATAAAGAAAAACTTCTTTATGGTCTGAGTGTCCAGGGTCTGGAACAGTTTCCCCAGAGGTGGTGCAAGCACCTACTCTGGACTCATTCAAATGGCATTTGGATGCTTATCTTGCTGGGATCATTTGACCCCAGCAGACTTCCTGCCTATGGCAGGGGGGGCTGGACTCAATCTTGCGAGGTCCCTTCGAGCCCTCATTGTCTATGAATCTATGAATCTCAGACCTGAGCTGGGTTATTCTGGGCTGCCAGGCAAAAAACACTGCCAACCACTGTCCTAATGGATGGGGCCTTTCTATTCCAACTAATCTAAACTACAACTAAACACATATTTTATGGCTATAATAAACTTAAATACCATGTTTAGCTTCTTTACTTAATCAATGATTTTTTTTCAGCATAGCACTCTCATCTGAAAACAACACCTCAAAGCTGGATAGGCATCATTATAAGTTCTGACATACTGGGCATATTTCTCTTATTCCTGCAGCCATACAATCCCGTTAACTTAATTGCTGCAAACTCCTATTCTCTTTTTTTTATATTGCTACACCAAGACATTTTCTTGTTTAGTTTTGTGCAGTGTGACCATTCAGGGAGGATACACTCTTTCTTATGATATCCTGACCTAATTCCTCCATTTTAACCAAGTTGGACCTGTATTTGCTATTTATCTGCCTGAACAGCCAATCAGGAAATATTGTCCTGTATCCTCTCACCTACTTTGGGTTGGTTGAACTTTTCACTGTCCTGATTTCTCAAGAGGGTTTTGTTCATTCCCTTCTCTATTGAAAAGAAAAGAAGTTAAGTGTAGCCCAGCGAAAGTATCAGAGGCATAGAATATAATGGGTTAAAGTCTCTAGAAATATCCAGCTGATGAAAGTCTGCTGTAACTGTGATAAAGAAAAGCGATCTGCTGCTTGAGATTAATTCGAGCAATCTCTCTTTGGTCATTTGCAGCAAGGAGTTTGCCTGGGAGGTTGGGTATTTGGGAGTTGATATTGCTACAGAGCTAAACTGTTGTTAAGGTTCAATGCTTTGTCTGAGAGGAGGAAGAGAAAGTGTGTGGAATAGCTATCAAAAAAGGACTCTGTTTCACAATTCACAAACTAATCTGCCATGATGTTGCTTCACTGCATAATGAGGCAAACACTGATGCATAATTAGGCATCACCTAATGACAGTATGAGCCGTTAATCAAACGATAATTCCATAGTTTTTCATGGATGGCTGATCGGCTTTATTCTTTTTATGAAAAAAGAAAAAACAAGTGAGCTGCCAGGTATATCAAGCTTTGGAAAAAGAGACATCAAGTTATTTTTTTCTCTTTAGGATCTCCTTTTTTCTTTGTTTTTTTTCCAGCTGAACCAGCCTGTCCATTCAGACTCCTCAGCTGTCACTACTGTTTTAGAGTGTCATTGATGTTCTCCAACCCTCGTTTAGTCTGGCAGGCTCCCTCATTAGGGATGAGGATTTGAGAAGCAGAAAGACGTATTGAATTTTAAATTAACAGCTAAGAGCTGGAGTTTAAAACAATTTACTATGCACAGATAATGGGGCCAGTTCTTCTCCCAGAGAAGTCAACAAAAGTTTGCTGATGATGGCAATAGGAGGAGGATCAGTTAAAACTTTCTAAATAGTTATATAACTATTTATAATGTGACCTCCCCCTTCTCCTGAGAACACTGTCCCAGACTACAGTCTGTGCATTTGTTATAATGTTAAAGAATGGAGAGTTACTAGGAAAATAATCCATTGCTTTTATTTTTTATCCTGTAAAGGCAACTTTACTTTTAAATACATTTATTAAAATGCCTTTGCTCTAAAGAAGGAGAAAGAATAGCATGGAAGGTTCTTTCAAATTCCTAGGGCTAACTACATTTTAGGAAATAGGATTTGTCAGCCCTCTTGGTAGGTAGTCTTGCAAATATGAATGACTGTCTGGGCCAAGATCCAAATACCACAAACCCTTTTGCTAGATCTGACCTTTGCTTCTCTGAAATTTGTTCTATTCCAAATGGCTTTTAAAAAGCTTCCACAAGTAAAGGTTGTAAGGATTAGCAGAGATCAAGGGAAGTACACATTGCTACTATGAAACCATCTCATTGACCTTGAAAAGTATTCACAGAGTCATTTTAGAAACAGACTGCTTATATCTCAGGTTATATGTACATGAACAAGGTGATGGAAGGGAAGGTAGGTCCTGAACTGGCAACACATCAGCCATTCTTTTGTGACTACTTATGTGCATGCTTTTGTTCCACAGCACAGGAGGTAGCTTACCCCACTTTCATTGAGTTACTCCGGTATTCAAAGAGTAGCTGTGATGAACAAGGGTTTAGCTTTCTTTGCAGTTAACTTGTTCATGCATCTGTACCCCCAGACAGATAAAATAGCTTAATTGTGAAGGATGATCCTTATAACTTTATTAACAGAAGGACATATATAAAGTAAAGGCTTCAATATTTTAAATCATTTTAATGTACTTACCATACTCCTGTCCAAGAATACCATTTTTGAGTAGCTGTTGTAGAAGGGAATGCACTTAAACATAAAAGCAATGTGTTATAGCCCTGTGCTAATTGCTGTAACCCTGCTTAAATGTATAGTTGGTTAGGTGACCAATGGTAGATGTTCTGCAATTTGCATACCCTCATTAGGTATGTAGGTTTAAAAGGTTAAGGGTCTGTTTGTGTCCATCCACCAAGTTGTGCCTTAAAAAAGTAAATATAAGGGGCCAAAGGGAGCTAAATCTTTGCATCACTGGCCAAATCTTTGTGTCACTGGGCCTCCTTCCCCAATTTGTTTTACTTGGAAAGCATGCACAGGCTCCAGGAGACAGCTGACCATGGACTGGAAATTTCCAAGGGTGTTAGGGAAAAAAGGGAGAGGGCCCAGAGACTGTGGGACACTCCAGTGCAGAGTCCTCGCTTTGAGGGCATTATTACTTACACCAGTAAAATCCTCACTAGTAAGATGCAGCTGAAATGGTCTCATAAGTGAGGCCAGAGCTGAGATCTTAGGGTGCCCTCAGCAGTGGCGATAGTGATCTCAAGTGGCAGTGCAACTAGCTTGAATGGTGGTCAACTTCAGGCAGCGCTGCCTGAATAGCAGTGGTGGCTTAACACCAAACAGTGCTAAAGAACCAGCATCTCAGGGCTAAGTGCAGACAGTCGCTGAAGCTGAATTGATTCCATCTTCACAGGTTAATCTAAGCTGTGTAGATTGAACTGATAAGCAAGTGAACAGATATTCACTTTTGATTACGGAAATGCAGCCACATACGTCTGTGGTAGCCCAGGCCAGAAGCCAGTGGGGACAAAGATGCTAAAGCATGCCTCTCTGCTTTGCTGGAGCAGACAGTTTAGGCCCAAGCTAAGGGGGGTGGGGGGTTGGTTGCAGGATAAAACATTCCTTTGACTCTCTCTCCTCCTGCTTACCACACTGGTTTGTACAACTCAAAAATGTCCAAAGAACTACTTTCCAGTGGCATCTGCCAACCTTATTTTAAGTGGTGTAATGCAAGCATGCTGCAGGATAATAGAGACTGATGATAAAATTTCAGAACCCCTACCATTGATCACATGACCAACTATACACTTAAGCAAGGTTACAGCAATTAGCACAGGGTAAAAATGAGGTAAAGAAAAAATTATATTGATCCTTTAGAACACTGGAAATGGCGGAAACATCCTGGGATGCTGGGGGACTGTAAGTTAGCTTGAATCTGGAGGGGATCTGAGACAGAAGTTCAGTAAACCAATTTAACCTAGATCAGTTAAGTCTGATACTACATCCATCCAAGTTTATCTTAAACCAGTTTAATCTATTTTGAAAGCAGTTTATGTGCACTGAACTTCTGCTGTTACAGCATTGAACTGTTTCCAATCACTTATGTGTAATTTCTGTCCCTAGCCCAGGTGGTGGGAACCCAAGTGGCACTTCTTAGAGTGGCAGGAGTGGTGGTGATCCAGACAGTGCTCTCAGGATTTCCAGTGGAAAGCAGGAGGCAACACTCTTTAAAGCAGCAGTGGTCGAGACCCAAAGCAAAGTTCCCCAAAGTGAAGCAGTGGCAGCAACCCTGGTGCAGTGGTGGGGAAGCATGAAGAGCAGCAGGAAAGCATCTCCAGCCAGGCATTGGAGAGGTAGGAGGCACAGGAGGGATTCATATCTCCATCCTCTGTGGACTGGGCAAGGTAGAAATCCTAGACTGGGGAGTTCTCAGATAGAAGCTGACACGAAAAAAATGGGGTTGGGGGGTGGGGATAGGGGAGTGTTGCTGGTTGGGCTGAGTTTTCTATTTGGAATGCTTTTGATTGTTTGAGGATGTTATTTGTTGTTTGGGGGTATTGTTAGATACTTTGTGGTATTTTATTATTTGGGGTATTTAACTATTGGGGTATTTTAGTGGAAGGGGAAGCTTAGGTAAGCCTTAATTATTTTTATTTACCCTGAATCAACTGTTATATTAGTTATACAATTGCTTGCAAGTGAGAAAGTTGTCCTTTTAGGACCTTCAGTATGGTAGATCTTCTCAGTTTACTGGGTCGGGGCTTGAGCCAGCCCACCCAACCACCCCAGCCCTTGCACCACCCCACTCAAATTTGAACCTGCCTCTTCTACTGCCACCCAGGCCTGGCCAAAGGGTTACACTGCTTTATTAGGGAAGTGTAACAAGGAAGGCATGTCTTTGCTCCAAGAGTTCTTAGTCCAGCTCTGTCCAGCTCATCCCACAGGTCCTGATCTGGCATGCCTCCTAGGCTTATTTCCTGTCTTTTTATTCCTCCCTGGGGATTGTTGTTAGATGTTACCGGGGAGGGACACTTCTACCTCATTTTTGTCTACCATTCCTACCTTGGAATATACAACCCTTACCACCTTGGTTCAGTGTGGGCTGCTTTTCATCTGCCACTGAGGCTGTGTATAATAGATACAGCAAAAATGAATACAGTATTGCTAGAAGGGAAGATGAACTTCAGTGCAGCTTATACACTTCAAAGATTTTGACTTCTGCTCCTTGACTTCAAACCAGTAAGTTATAAGTTTAAGAGTGCTAAGGACTATTTTATTTCAGCAAGCTTCTCCTTTGATCACATACTTCCTGCACACATCAGATAATGAGAGGATACCTATTTTCTGAGGTACCACATACAATGTCTTGGCAACCTTGGCTCTAACTGTGATATTGAATAAGAGCAAATACACTGGCTAGACAGCAAGGCTAGGGGACCATAGGATTTCAAGCCAGTTCCTTGTGTGCCATCACTGCTTCACTGACTTGAGGTTAGGTTAAAAATTACCAAGAGGAAACTTGTCCTAAAATTAAGAGAGAGACATAATCTTGAGATGCGCCTAGATCTATATTCATGTGTGACAATCATATTAATAGCTACACAGAGGTTTGACTGTGGATCTATCAGCATGCTAATTGAAAGATCTAATCTTTTCAGCTTGCCAGTTGTACAACATTGTCTCTTATTGTTTCAGCTTTGTTTTTAATATCAGAGCATGACACATTGAGATAAACAGTATTCTACAAACTTCTTTCTTTTCATAGGATGAAGCTGGGAAAAGTATCTTTTTTGTCCTATGCTTTTACCTGGGGCCCAATTCAGTCATCAGACTGGAGAGCAAGATTCATGCCAGTATCGTGGCATGAAGTACTTAAAAAAAACCTGAAAATCTGAAAGCAGAAAATATCCTCTAGGTGAACCTTTTTCATAGCGTGAGCCACATATAAACAGACAGATTGCTTTATACATGACCTCCCGTTACTATTGAGAATCACATGGATAATCTTTCCTTCCCATTTGTGATCACCCAACATCCCTTCAGCAACTACAGCAATTTCTTGCATGGAAAAGTAATGATAGAAAAGCATTTCCATATTTTACCTGTCAATGTGACAAGTGCTTTGTCCTTTTTGGGGGGGAAAAAAATTACAGTTTACACTTGATCTTTTTTACCTCTCTCCCTCATATGCTCTGCTCCCCTCTCTCTCCTACGTAGGCATCTCTGATAAGCAATGAAGAATTTGGATGCCTACAGAAATAGCCTTAAGCACAGGTATTGTGACCTATTAGCTCTGGCCAGATCATCTGGAAATATTCTGCTGACCAGTAGTGGCCCACAGATCACACATACAACAACCATTTTAGAACTGTTGCTGTATTGTGGAATTGCCTTAAAAAATGAAATAACCAAACAAGAGCAATAACAACAAAATACAATGTATAGTTAAATGATTCAAGTGCTCAAACCCTTATAACTCCCATTATTTTCACTTGAAGTTACAGGTGCTTATCACCTTTGAAAATGAGACCACTGTTTTCTTACTACAATATTTATATAGCAGTGGAACATGGAACAATATTTATGGATCAAGGAGCTCATTGCACTCAATTTTAAATCCTCTTGAATGCAGTTATTTTGAATGGATGAATCAAATATACTTTTGGATGCTCGTAGTCCACATTTAGATTAAGAGCAGGTGTAAGAAAAAAAAAGATGAAAAATAAATAAATTAGGTAAAGCATGAAGGATAAAATGGGCAAGACTGAATACAACAAAACTATAAAAATGCAATGGAAGAGTCTGAAGAGAAAATAAATAATGAGTGAATTAAGTACAAGATCTGCAGATGGTATCTAGGTCTAGGACACACACTTCTGCCAAACTAACATCTCTTGGAGAAAACGGAAGAAAAAGCAGCCTTGTGGCTTTATGGCAAAGGCCAGAGTTCCCTTATTAATTTGTGGCACTTGTTGTGGAGGAGGGGAAAGGTTTGGGTTTCTTAATGAATGGGGACACAAGCAACGTGTGAATCCTAAAATAAAGGATGACAGAGTTTACAAGTAATGAGCCAGTTTTGCCAAGCCAAGAAGAGCTGTAAATGTTCAAAATAAAGCGAAAGAACATAGTTAATTCATATAAAAATGGGAATTACTAAAATAAACTCCATAGCCCTTAATGGGAATAGAGTCCATTAGGGTGAAATGTATGCCAATGGAAAGGGCCCAAGTTAAACTCACGTACTAGCAAAGATTTTAGGGCTCGACACAGCCTAGAATTTCACTTTTGGGGAGATGAAATTGTTCATTTCTATAAGAACACTGTACTGTAATATTTCTTTGGATGGATCTCAGCATATTTGGGCAAGCTAGAAGTCTATTTCAGTTTCCTTGGAAGGTGTATATGATTGAGTTTTCAAAAGTGCTTATTCCAATAATCCTACCGTGTTTTTTAGAAAGTATTTGTTATTGCAGCAAAGCTCTGCAGAATATTATGAAAACAACAAAGTCAGCAAGACAGTACCTCATCTATTCCATCAATGTCAATATTACCTTTCCTCTAAGAACCACTGTGGCCTCAGTACACCAGTGCTATCTGTTTCATCAGACAATGGTTTACCATGGGACACAGAGCTTGTTAGTGTGGAGATGCAGTATCGTGCTGTAAGACTAGAGTAGGTTTATGAACACAAACTAGAGTTTTACACACACACACACACACACACACACACACACACACACACAGAGGGAAAAAATCCTTTATAAAAAACATATCTTTATTTCAAACAAGTCTTTTTCAAGGACATTTTAGGGTTTTGAAGTGGTTCCCCTGCACCTATCACCTTGAAACTTGGCAGACTTCATGCCCTCAGCAGCAGCTACTACCCCTGCAAGTTTCATCTGAATCATCCAAAAAACAACAATGCTATAGATATTTCACTGATTCCCCATTATACCCTATGGCCAAATCTCCGAATCTTTCCAAATCGATTAAGCCGAACTGAATCAGAAAAGCGATCTGGATCTGTGAATCAAATCAGACGAATCTGAATTTGCCGAATCCAAATTGAATAGTTGCCTGTTCACACAGGCCTAATATTCATAGAATATCTAACTTGCTATCGGTGATTTCCTAAGTCTTCATGGTGATATAATTCTAACTACATGAGGTATTCAAAAATAAATGAGACAGATATTGATAGGAAATAGTTTAGCAAAGTATTTAGGGTCAGACTCAATAGGCTGAGTGGTCTTTTCTGGCCTTGTTATAACAGGTTTTTAAGGTTTCACCAAATCAGTTTGAAGTCTTCAGGTTCATTCATTTGCATAAGCAAATGAAACATGAATTTCTCCCTCTATCTATACATGTTCAGAATGTGTCCATGCAGAATAACTGCAACAGACTAAATAAGGATGCTCCATTGAAAGTGATTTGTTTCAATTTATTTTTCCATCAGCTTATGTCAATCTGCCAGTCTGTTTGAATCTCTCTCTGCATTTTATTTCATAGCCTCAATCAAAATTTCAGTTCTTTCAGGACACAAGGCAGGCATGCGCTAAAAATCAGAGACTATATAAGTCAATCAATTATGCATTCATGCGTAATCTCTACATATGCATACTCCACATTATTCTACTCAAGATCATATTTGCATAACATTGTGGGATTTGACTACAGCACAGCTAGTATTTTTTAGCAAAATATTTTACATTGCTTAAGATTATATATGATTACATGGTAATTTGCTCAATTTACTTTTGACCCTTTCACTCTTAGGTGATTACCTACAGGAAAATGGAGAAGAGTTGCTATTGGGAAGAATGTGAAATGAAGGAAAGTCAAAGGCCTTCCTGAGCCTGGCAGCTCTTGCCCAAAGCCTATCTTTCAAAAGTGATGAAAAAACTTAGTAATTTCTTAAATCTTTGTCTAAATTTTGTGAAGACAATAACAGCTGGATTCTCCACAGGCTCTCTTCCCCTTCACAAAGATGAGAGTTTGTGAACTAGCCAAAGGTCTATGTGGCCACAGCTATGTTGTGCAGGACCCCTGAGATGCTTCAGCTGTTTGCTGCAGCTTTATTTCAAAGCATGCTGTTTTTCCGATCATTTGCGTGGGACTGATGATGAGCTCCAGCTTAGTGGAGAACTAAAAGCCACAGCAATCAATGGCACAGCTCGTTCTCCAGTTTGCAACCCCCTGTGAATTAAATGGTTTGTGAACCACCTGGCTATTAAAGCATTGGGTTCTCCTTTACTCAATAAAAACTAAAAAAGTGAGCAGAGCAAAAATAATTAGGTGGAGTCTTCCAAGCCAAGATTTTGGTCTCTCGTATAGTTTTCTACTGCCCTTTATGATGACACCTTTAAAACAAACATTTCTTTATAAAACTATTGTAGCCTTCCATCATTCAAAACCATTTCATATTTGAATCATTAGGATTAACTGAACCAACGCTATAAGGAGTTTCATTTCTTCCAAGTCACTGTATCTGATATTTCCTTACTTTTCAAGTCATCTAAATAACTTGCCTTCAACATTGCATTTTCCCTTTAATTGCTACATTAACACCTGCTGCTGAATCAGATCTGTCCACTAGGTAATATGCAGCTGAAAACTCCAGCTGCTGTTTCCACAAATCGAGGCTCAAGGGAACTATGGAGCAATTTGTCCTCTGGTTGCAGTAAGTCTTGTTCTAAAGAACAGAAAATTTCTCCCTAAGTATAATCCAGATCCTGAAAATGTTCTCATTGAAACTGAAGAGTGAAGACTGTTTTCAGAAAGACCTTCCTGAAAGATTCATGAACTTTTACTTTGCACAATTCATCCCTGCAATGATAACTGATGAAGTGATGGCTTAACAGCAATTCCTCACATTAACAATGGTGAACAAATGTGAACTGCACCCTGGACAGAAAGGTTTTGCTAAATAATCTAAAATGTTCCTTTTGCAGTTCGTTCACATTTTGCAGAACATTAGAAAGAGAGACTCCATTCATTTCACTTTTAAAGATAATAACTTCCTTGCTTCTCCAGATATAGTGTTAGGGATTAAATTTGTCATAGCCATCCTCTGACATCAGAGGTGAGTGGTGAAGGCCTGTTGTAGTAAAAAGGAGCTTAATGTTTATGGAAGGGGATAACTGACAAACCTGCAAATTCTTGTATCTGATGTTGTTTATTGTTATGAATGCTGGATCAGATTACTTAAAACCAATTACCTGTGCTTCAATGTTTTCTTTATTATTCTAAATGTTATTCTTTCATTTTATTCATTCTGTAATCACATTCTGATTCACTACAGGCCAGGAGATGAGGGCCAAATCAGAAGACAGAAGCATTACATATAGACTAAAGTAGAAGCCAACAACCTACAGCCTGCATGGCACTAGATCTGGCCCATGCACTTGTGCCTTTGGCAGCATTCAGCAAAGGGAGGCTTCAGCTGCAGATCCTCTCTTCTTGCCATTGCAGAGAGAAGAGGTTGTAGCAGGCAGGTCCTAGCACCCCATTCCCTTAACCCCCACCTCTGACCTCTTCTGGCCTGCAGTCATGAAGGCCAAGTACAAATATTCAAAAAGCTGGAGCCAAAATTGATTAAATCTATGCAGGCTAGTTTAACCTGCACCACTTGAACTGATTTGCAAGTGGATAGACATTCACTTTTGATTCAGGAAATGCACATGTGCTTCAGGCCAGAAGATGGGAGGTGCTAGAGTGAGCCCTCCCGTCTCTTCGACAATGCTGAGCTGGGGGTGGAGGGGTGGAGAAGAGGCAGTGGCCAGGCTGCTATGATTAGGGAGGGGTTTAAACCCCAACCCTGCCTGCACAGTCTGTAGCCTGGATTTTTCCTTGCGCACTGCTTAGGGGGTGGGGAATGTTGCTAGACTCCTCACCAGCATTAATCACTGCTTAGTGAAACCTCATTTGATATAAGGTTTCAGGGTAAGAGATGCCTGCATTCTACCTTCAAAGCAAATCAGCAGGGAGCTTATCAGAACACAAAGCCCAGCCCCCCAAAGTGTCTCTCATTAGTTTAAGCTCTTCTTACCTGCAGGGTACAAGCAGTTGCAAACCACTGGCTTCTTGCTCAGCCATGCTGGTCCCCACTCACAAACTCTCTCTCTTAACAGCTAGAATGCAGCTGGAAAACAGCTGCCTTGCTGCTAGCCTCATCCCTTTCAAGAAATGAAAAAGCTGAACAGAGATCCCAGATGCACACACTGCTACTACTAATAATCACAGCAATGCAACTCTAGACCTCAGCGGGAGAGACAAATGTACCCCCTCCCTCCATGCTCTCCCACTGTGATGGGAAGATTTATTCCTATATAAAGAGTCCTGGAGATGCTCAGCAAAGGTCTGGATGTTTGGTGTGAGGCAGGGGTGGCAAAAGCAGTGAGAGAAAGCAGAAGACTCAAAAAACCTCAAAGAAACCCAGAAGTAGGGAGGGAGAGCTGGAGCCCTGGCTGGCTGAGAAACATTCCCAGCTGCCCTACTGATTAGTTCCCAGAAGCCCTAAGTGGACACTCTTCTGTCTGCCTCCATTCCAGTGAAATTGGAGACACACACCGAGACACCTCTCAGCATTAGCTAGCATGGGGGCGGGGGGCATGGCCAGGTGCCAGAACCCTGAGGAAAAAGGGGGTGCTGGCTAGGGTCCTGCCAATGAGAAGGGGGAGGGAGGGGGGGATCCCAGCTTGAGTGGGGAGAGGGGAAGTGGGGCAGAGTGAAGCCTGTCAGATGGTGATGTGTCCCTGTCAGGCAGACCCCAGCTGCAGCCCCTCACCCACTTCTCAGCCAGCTGGAGCAGTGATAGCACTCTGGCTAGAGAAGCAAGGGATGGGGCCAGCCCTGCTCTCTGGAGCAGACAGCACAGTCCAGCCTAGGGCTGGAAAGCATTCTGGGAGGCTGGGAGACTGTGTTTTAACCTGAGCCAGGAAGGGGCTTGGGGCAAAAGTTCCATAAACTGGTTTTACCCAAATCACTTAAGTCTGATATTACATTCAACCAGGTTTATCTTAAACCAGTTTCAGCCATTTTGGAACTGGCTTATATTTACTGAACTTCTGTTCTGTTACAAGTTTAAACTAGTTTCTGATCACTTGTACCAGGTTATTTGTAACTTCTGCCCCTAGCCAAAAGGTGGCCTACCTCTTGATTTAATCATTAATACATTGGAGTAACAGCACAGGAATCTGCATGTCCAAATATGAGAATGATGGTGAGAATGCTTGCAGAGAGCATAATTCTGAGATCTTTAAATTGCTTGAAAAATATATGCAGGAAAGAAGTTTCTCTACTTACTCTGCTTATTTAAATGCTCAGATGATATTGCTCCTTAGAGAATATAGGGCTGGAAAATGTAAGTAGACAGAATGGTAAACATGAATCTATATAATGAAGGTTCCTGGGCAAAAAGAGTGAATAAAGACCCTTTTTATTTGGTTGCCAGGTATTATGCATTTATAAGAACTGTCATAATATTTGAGCAGCTTTATGAGTTGAGCTAATGGAACCCAGGAACTATTATGCAAGGATTCCAGCACTTATTTTAAATGGTACAGAATCAAGCTTTATGGTTGGAGTATTCTGTCATCTGACCTAATCCAAGTGGCTTAATGATCTTGACCACTCTTCTTAAAGTAGAAAAAGGAGGGCATTAACCTATGCCATCTTCAACAAGTTATTTAAGATGCTTTTGTAACAACAATTACCATCAATGAATCATCACATCTGGAGTTATCTTTGGCTTCAAAGCTAATTACATGTATTATCATTATCAGTCCCTACAATCCTGAAGCATGCTTGTGTAACACTGCTTAGAAATGATTACAGTTGGCAGATGCCATGGGAATGTACTTCGTTGGAAATTATTCATTGTACAAACCAGTGGGGTAAGCAGGAGGAGAGAGGGTCAAAGAAATGTTTCTGCCATTTCCAGTGTTCTAAAGGATCAACATACCTCTTTCTTTACCTCTACAAAGTCATTTTTTCTGTAGTAATGTTAAGATGTGTTTAGATCCAGAATCCACAATCATTCAACAGCATTTTGAGTCAGAGCTGAACACAATGCCAGAAAGCTTAATTCAGTATCCAAAACCCCCCCCAACTAACCAACTAAAAAAAAAAGCCCAATATTTTTAAAGCCATTCATTGGTGTGCTCCACCTCACGGCCAGGTACAGATATTACCCATAATGACTATATAAGTGATCAGAAACTGGTCTAAACCTGTAGCAGAACAGTTCAGCACACATAAACTGGTTTAAAATAGACTGGTTTAAAAATCCAGTCTAAGATAGACCTGGGTCAATGTGGTATTAGACTTAAGTGATTTAGGTTAGACCAATCTATCAAACTTCTGTGCCACATGCCCTCCTGACTCATGTTGCTATCAGCCAGCATCCCAGGCTGCTTTGCAGGTCCCCACTTGTTGTACACTGCAACTCAGCCAGCTCTGTCCCCAGTCCTTCCTCCTATCAGCTGACAGCAGTAGCTGGGGTGAAGAGGTGGTGATCCTTCCATCTGTGCCCCGTGTCTGTCTCCCTGTATGACAGACTAGTGGGGGGAGGAGGGAAGCTTCTCCCCATGTGCCAAGCATGGTGGGAAAGAAACAGTCCACCTACTCCTTGCTGCTCTGTCATGCAGGGAGACGGATGCAGGGACAGGGACACAGCCACAGCCACAGCCACAGCCACAGCCAGGCAGGGGCGGATGCTGGCATCTATGTCTGTGGGGGGCCGGGGCTAGGGACAGGTCTCCGGGGTTGGGGCAGAGGCCTCCATCTACCTTCCCCTTCCCTCCCCAAGTCTGGCTGCCATTGACAGCAGGCACGGCCTGAGCCACCCTGTCCTGCTGCCCTCCTGCCACAGCTGATAGCTGGCCACTGGCAGAAGGCAGGGCTGGGGTAAAGGGTGGCCAATTGGGGGTGGCTGGCTGCCAGCTGCGCTTGGCATTCTCTAGCAGCCTGCTGGGAGGCATGCAGGAATGCCCACACCTGCTGGCCTTGGCCAGTGCAGGCAGTCTGAGTGCCCACCCCAATGGAGAACTTACATTCTGTTCACTTCTTAACTAAACTAGTCCAGTTAGAAAAACCTGCAGAAGTTAGCCTGAATCCCTCTTGGGCTTTTTGAATGTCTGTACCTAGCTTAGAAGTCAAGTGGATTAACAGCAGAGATCCCCAATACTGGACTAAGCAAATTAAGGTTCTGATCCCACAGTTCTAATACTGGTATTCCTACTGAAACTCCTATTGATATACCTAAAGTACTACCAGGCAATTTAAGTGGCGAAGTGACTTCTTGTCCTTAGGAAGTATCAGACTTGTAAATCTAAAATCTTTCTCACCAATATAGTCTCTGCTAGATAATCATGGTGTATGGGAACTCAAAGTTTATAAGTGCATTTATTATTTAAAGTCAAAGAATCTGCCCTCTCCATAGATCTGGATTTTTAATCACTGAACAAAGTACACCCTTGCCCTTTGAAGGGGGCTGAGCCTTAATCTTAAGCCACATTTGCGAACTCAGATTCAGCGGTAGGATATGGAATAATGAAAGGCTTGGGAGTTCCAATTACAGTTTTGGCAAAACTTTCATCAACATATATTCTGTCTTTTCAATGACAAAATATCAATTTACCCATTTGAAAGGACAGTCTATGAGCATAATCATACACTAAATATGACTAGATACACAGAGTTTGTTCCCTCAAAAATAATACAGTGGACATTAACATTCTTACATTTTTAAAAATAAAAGTCATGTCAGACCCTTTTAGCGGCTTTTTCTGTTGTGCTTCTACAAGAAAGGCAGTACAAGAATATATATTTTTTAAACGTTAAATCATTTTAAAAATAGCTTTTCTATAACAGATATAGCATACGCAGTATATGTGTTCACTCCTATGGGATGGCCTGCATCATTCAATAGTGATTTTGCCTCTTGTAAGCAATACAGATATTCTCAACCACAGCTAGTGAAAAGTTTTGTACCTCATCTACCAACATGTGCCACATTATTTTTCTTTATGCAGCAATAGAGATATATAGGCAATATGTGCATTCCCATGTGTATCTTTGTCGTATATTTGCATGTTAGATAATACATGTAACAGCAACTACATCTATAAGTAATTTCTTAAAAACCTCAAATAAATAAAACAATTGTTTTTGGCTGGGAGAACACACTGACAGTCTCACAAGAAACTGAGTTGTGGAATCTAGTAAGATCAGACTATGGTTTTTTTTCTTCTGATTGGGCCTGAATCAAAACTCAGAATCTGGAAAACCCTAAACATTAGAAAAATACAGGTCCAACTATGGATTTTTCCTTTGCAGGTCAGGTCTCTTTCTAGCTCAGGTATATTTAGAGCTAAATCTTTACATTTTGTACATTCATTCATTATGGATCTTTTGATTACAAAATAGTGCTTTAAGTGTGCAAACATTTATGCATGCATTTAACTATAAGTACATGAGTGGTCTCACTGAAGTAAATGGAATAATTTACAGGTTTGAAGTTAGCAGGTGTATAAGTACTTATTGGTTTTGGGACTTCAGGAGTAAGTAAATGGGTTGTCACTGCATAGTACTCCACTGGAGGAAAGCATGAAATAAAATGGTAGCTGTTAAGCTTTCAAAACCATTTGAAAAAAAATCTTTACTTAGGTGAGCTGTAGAATTCCATACTCTGCTGCTCAGGCAAGTGATTAGAGAACTGGGTAGCAGACACATGAGTCAGGTATTGATTCAGCTTCATCAAGAAAAACCAGACTCTCAAATGCTCCTAAAGCATGTCTGCAAAATAATTGGTAATTTAGTGTCTCTAACATGTACACAAGGGCATGAGCTGCTAATTCTATCTGAAGAGAGATCAGCTTTAAGTTCCAGTACATACAGAGTGCACCAACACTGGCTGGTATTACTAAGGAATCAAAATCAAATGGGATCAGCGAAAATAGAGTTTTTATGCCCAGACATTGTATTTTACTAGTATGGCAGAAGGGTGAACATCCACGCCATAAGCTGGGCCTGGAGGGCATAAAGCTGAAGTGGATGAGGGATCTCCTGTGCTCCCATACTTTGCGAATAACTTAAAGAAAAAACAAAAACAAAATAAAAATATATATTTATATAATGCTGTGCTTGCCAATGGACCCCTGAACATTTGGAAAAAGAAAAGAACAACCAAACAGCAAGCCTCGGTTTGCATGAGAATCACTTTATCCAGTTTCAAAATCTCTCTCCCTCCTGGGTGTGGGGGAGAGGATTTCTGTTGCAGTACTCAACAGCCCAGGCCAGAAAAAGGAAAAGGTAACTAGATCTGAAAACAAGGGTGAATTTAAGTAGGCTTAATGTTGTTTCTTAAAGTGGAAATAGATGGAGGCACATTAACTCTTGTGAAAAGTGATATGGCTCTTTAATGACTACTAGCAGCTAGGATGTCAGTTTGACTTATCTGAAAGAAAGCATTTCTAAGAGCACAATGCCCCTCCACATTAAATCTTTCGGCATGTCTATGATTGCCATTTGCATCTCTCTATTTTGGAGACAGAACTTGAATTTAGGTAGTAATTTAGCGCTTACTGTCATGAGGGAACATTTGCATTCATGTTTATTTCAGCATTTCACAAGGAGAAGGAATGCAGTAGTACATTTTGAACTTTTGTGTTCAGCTACAAGGCCTCTGCAAGTATCAAGTTTTCCTTCAGCAGTTTTTTTAGTCTTTCCCAAATAATATCTCAATGATCAGATCCTATACCTTCATGTCCTTTGATACTCATGCTCTACTAAGCTTCCATTCTTCTATAAGCATCTGTTTATCTCTCCAGGTCGCACTGGGGTCCCAAACTTCCTGAAGACAAACGCTGAACTCTAACATGTAGTATTTATGGTGGTTTCTGTTTGCATTTTCCTAAATGCTATTGAACTAATGTAGATTTTACCCTTCTCAATAGTAAGATGAAATCCAGGAATTACTGTTGTTAAAAAGTTGCAGAAAACAGTGAATAAAATACACCTTGATTTACTAATACACATAGTTATTCTAAGATACCCACAGCAACACCCAGAATCTTTAAAGACAGGACATCACTACGTAGATGCACAGAACTGTTATTTTGTTGTTGTGACTTCGAGATAAAATATTGCGTTTCTTTTCTGTTTTCATATACCCTATAAAAAATAAAAGCTCAGAGGAAGCTTGCAGTAAATATCCTATCACAGTTGGCTGTGATCTGAATAGATTATCTTTAGTTGAAAATGCAGCTGTAATAGGGTGGCTTTATAGCTGTGATGATCCTGGGCAAGACCAATCCCAGGTTCTGAGACTTATTGCTGAACTTCATGCCTAGTAACATCACAGCATTATGACTACCCTACTAGACTCACTGTACCTCTGTATATTAAGCTTTGGGGATAAGCAAGTGCTGGTAAGGTAAGTGCTTGTCTCTATCTTTCTACAGGCATAGAGAAAAGCTCGCTCAGTGTTCTTGCCCCATGAAGTTTCAAGACTCTGTGAGACATTGGGAAATATAACTGCGGTCGACCTAGTACTTTCTGTAGTACTATAACAATTCAGAACACATATAAAAAGCAGTACACTTATACTGGAAATCCTTAGAAAGATCTCTCCAAATGTTCCCTACCCCTGAAGGTATGCATCAAAGGTTGACCACAGTTTTCATGAATTAGTTCGGAGTTTGGAAGCAACAGTCTTACAGAGTTAAAAATCTGATATTCTTATTACTTATTCAATACATTTTTGAAGTGCCTGCATGGCCTGACTGGCTGCTTAGTGGAGTAGTCTAATAATACTATGGCTGCACTTTTTTTTTTTTAATAATAAATTTTGATGCTTGCTGGGTCATGAGTGCTGGTACACATGACTTTGTACTTTCTGATGAAAAAACTGTGAAATAACTTCAGTCAGCCCTGAGAAAAACTGTAGACGTCAAAGCAATTAGCAGGCCTACTTTACACAGCAGAACCCTGCTGCTATCCATTCCCACATTCAAGTTATACCAGGATTGATGAGCTAAGTTAAAACTTGAATGAAGAGAACCAGAGAAATCAAACTAACTTTTTTCTTCTAGCAGATGGCCTATGACTGGAATATATGCATGGCGACCTGAAATTGAATACTGGAGTTGTGTTCTTTTGGAGACAAAAGAATTATCACGACAAACCGTTTTTAAGATATTTCAAGATATTTGCCAATCTTCCAGCTGTTTAATGAAGTTTCTACAGGGCTGAGCCTTTTTTGTTCTAATAACATAATCCCTAAAACTATCAAATGATTAAGGAAAGAGATGAGTGGATGGATTAATTGGCACAGTTGTACATAAAACCATGAGCTGATTCCTCCATATCCAAGTATGCATTAGGACTGCAATCTAGCAGTATGGCCTTGAAAAACAACATTCATTCAAAGCCTTCCTATAAGTATTCACTGTCTCATGAAAAATCAGAGTTATCTTTTACCTGGAAGTTAACCTGAAAATCTTAGAACTCTCTTCACTTAATACATTTCTGGTTATCCTGACTGCCTAGCCCAGTGGTTCTCAACCTTTTAAGCTCAGGGCACCCTCAAAAATGCTGTATCTTAATTTTCACTCATTTTTTTTGACTATGGAAAAATAATACAGCAATTTTCTATTGCAAAGAACTCAAGAAGATCACAACAGGTCAGAATGTTTTAACCACTATGGATTCTTATTTGAAATCACTGGCTGCGTCCAGACGAGCATGGACATGAAGTATGTGGCACTGCAGACCTGTCTGTGGCACCACACACTGCACATATAGGTGTTCCCTGCGCTATCGTGCAGCGCCGGGAGGGGGGAAGTGGCCCTGGGAGATCCCAGGGTCAAAAAAACCCCATGCCAAATAAAAGGGGAATGGTGGACATGGTGGCAGTGCATGCTGCTCAAAACTGGAGCCTAGCCAGCTGGAGTCATGCTCCTTTTCCTGGCCAGGCTGACAGCTACACAAGCACTGTGGCTGCAGCAAGGCCCCCCAAGACGTCAGGTAAGGCTGCTGGGGCTAGTACAGTTGCTGGCCCCAGCATCCCCCATCCCACCCAGGATAACCTGCTGCACACCAGACTGTGTGCGCCACACCTACTATAACATATTTTAATTTTATTACAAAAATATGTTTGTTATGATTTGTGTTTGCATAGTGTATATAGAGGTGATTTCATAAGAACTGAAAAATGAATACCTAGTCTTGTATATTATGTGTGTGTATGGGGCTGTGTATGTATATGGTGGGGGGCTAGGTGCGTGGTATGTGGGGGAGGTTGGGGGGCTGTAGGGACAGCGTGTGGGTGTGTGGGGTTTGTGGGGTGTGGCAGAGGGTGGGGGGTGTGGTGCAACAACAGCAAATGGGGGTGCTCAGGGGGCATGTGCCTGGCTCAGGTGCTGGTGCCCAGCAAAGCACAGCTCTAGCCAGCACTACATATTGCAGCAAGGAGCGCAGCCTCCGCCAGGTAGTTTGTGCCAGTCCCCGCACTCAGTGGGCATGGAAAGGAAACCTCAGGCACTGGAGCTGGTTGCCTTCCCACCCCCACAGGGAGGGAGCCTGGGGCTTCCCTCCTATACCATGCTGGCTGCAGTGTCTGGGGCTTCCCTCCCATGCTGTGCTCTTGAAGGGGCTGCACATGTGTGGCAGGTAGTGCTGGCACTACAGATAGCCTGGCGGGAGCTGTGCCCCTTGCTGTGATGTGCAGTTCTGGCCAGAGCTGCAACCTGCCGGATGCCTGCACCAGGTACAAGCATCCTGAGCACCACCCCCTGCTGCAGCTTCTACCACCTGCTGGGGCTGTACATTATGGGGAGACTGTGGGGAGGGAGCCCTGACACCCTCCTCACACCCACACACTGCCCACCCAAGCTCTGCACTACCGCTGCCCCTCCAGGCTCAGCCCCATGCTCCCTCCGAGCTGCAGTTCCACCCCTCTTGCTTCCCTACTTGCTGCCTGAAGCCAGCAGGAGCTCAGGGAAGTTGAGCAGGTCCCTGCTCAGAAGCTGTGTGCTGGCCAGGCTGGGCCCTTCTGTCCATAAGAGTGGGAGTGAGGTACAGTAGGGTATGTTTGGTGGGATATATACATGTGGGCATCCTGCTCCCTACCCTCATGGGCGGAAGGGATAGGTGGGGCACAATTTTTTGGTGGGCCCTGCAGGCCAGATAAAAATGCCTGGCAGCTCAGCTTCAGCCCATGGGCAGTATTTTGCCTGGCCCATTATAGAGGGTACTTCCTTAGATACAGTTCAATATAAGAAGATAAATTGCTGCTAAATGACACAATTAAAACAAAAACTAATTTCAAATGTTTGCCTTGGAGACTCTTAAACTTACATCTGTATCAATTATAGATAAAGAGATATTTGGAAAATAGTATGGTTGAAATTTTGGGGATTTATTTTGACTGTTTAAAATTGTCTAGTTGTGAAACTGCATGTTTTTAAATTGTAAAATGATCCCAATGAGAAAACATAAAATTTCCAGCTTTACACCAAGACAAGCAGATTTTCAGGTTTACAGGTTTTACTGTGAAATGGCTACAGTCTTTAAAATGTTAACCGAAGTGTCAGTTTTGACAGAATAAACCAGCGTGCCTATTTCAGAAAAAGGAGTATTTTTAAAGCTGTGTCAATAGTAATAATTTTGTTATAATCATTTTCCACTGACTTCCACGGCATTTGGGAAAAGGGTAACATTTTAAAAAACATTTAAAGAGACACCAAGGAACCAGATCCTTATAAAATCAGAAAATTAGAATTGGCAAGGCCTTCAGGAGGTCATCTAATCCAACCCCTGCTCAAAGCAGGACCAGCCCCAACTAGATCATCCCAGCCAAAGCTTTGTTTAGCTGGGTCATAAAAACCTCCAAGGATGGAGATTCCACAACCTCTCTGGGTAACCTGTTCCAGTGCTTTACTACCCTCTTAGGGAGAAAATTCTTCCTAATATCTAATCTAAACTTCTCTTGCTGAAGCTTGAGACTGTTGCTCCTTGTTCTATCATCTGCCACCACTGAGAACAGTCTAGCTCCATCCTATTATGAACCCCCTTCAGGTAGTTGAAGGCTGTTATTAAATCCCCTCTCAGTCTCCTCTTCACTAGACTAAATAAGCCCAGTTTCCTCAGCCTGTCCTCATAAGTCATGTGCCCCAGCCTCCTCACCATTTTTGTTGCCCTCTGCAGGACTCTTATCCAACCTGTCCACATCCTTTCTGTAGTGGGGGGACGGGGTGGTATACCTTGGGGGGCAAAACTGAATACAGTACTGCAGACATGGCCTCACCAGTGCTGAATACAGGGGAATAATCACTTCCCTGGACCTACCAGCAACATACCTACCAATGCAGCCCAGAATGCCATTAGTCTTCTTGGCAATGAGGGCACACGGCTGGCTCATATTCAGCTTATTGTCCACTGTAACCCCAGGTCCTTTTCTGCAGAGCTGCTGCCCAGCTAGTCAGCCTCCAGCCTGTACTGGTGCATGGGACTTTACACTTGTCCTTGTTGAACGTCATGAGATTTGTTTTGGCACAATCCTCCAATTTGTCTAAGTCACTGTAAATCCTAGCCTTACCCTCCAGCATATCTACTACTCCCCCCGCCTTGGTGCCTTCTGAAAACTTGCTGAGGGTGCAGTTTATGCCATCTTCCATGTCATTGATGAAGACATTGAACAAAAACAGCCCCAGGGCTGTCTTCTGGGGTACTCCACTTGACAGCGGCTGCCAACTAGACATTGAGCCATTGATTATTTATTACCCCCTGAGTCTGATGCTCCAACCAGTTTCCTATCCACCTTACAGTCCATTCATCCAACCAACCCATACTTCCTTAGCTTGCCCGTGAGAATATGGGAGACTGTATAAAAAGCCTTGTTAGAATCAAGGGATACCACATCCACTGATCCCCCCTCATTCACAGACCCAGTCATTTCATTGTAGAAGGCAATCAGGTTGGTCAGGCATGACTTGTCCCCCACCCCCCCTTGAATCTATGCTGACTGTTCCTAATCACCTTCTCCTCCAAGTGCTTCAAGATGGATTCCTTGAGGATCTGCTCCATCATTTTTCCAGGGACTCAGGTGAGGCTGACTGGTCTGTAGTTCCCTGCATCCTCCTTTCCCCCTTTCTAATATATGGGCCCTATATTTGCCCCTTTCCAGTCATCTGGAACCTCTTCTGATCACCATGGCCAGTGGCACTGCAATCACATTACCCGACTCCCTCAGCATCCTTGGGTTAATCCCATCTGGCCACATGGACTTATGTATGTCCAGATTTTCTAAAAACTCCCTAACCTGTTCTTTTGCCACTGTTGGCTGCTTATCTCCTCCTCAAACTGTGCTGCCTGCTGCAGTAATCTGGGAGCTGACCTTGCCTGCGAAGACGGAGGCAAAAAAGGAGTTCCCTGAATGAGTCAAAGTCTGCTTTTTTTTTTTTAAAATGTACCTGGTTCCTAGAGTGGAAGTCACAAACTTGAGTGAGATGCCCAAGTTCCATATACAATGCATAGGGACACATAAGAATGGGTTTTACAACAGCCAATGGACTAAGTAAAGTATAGAAGTTAAACCCTGCACCCTTCCGAAGTACCATGCTGATCTCTTTCCCCTGCTGCTCGCCTTCTGTTTCCTTCACTGTCTGTTACTGTGCTGTGTGCCTCACAGAAGTTGTCCATATGACTTGTGTCACTTATGTCACAGATTGGCCACCCCTGGAGTAGAAAACATCTAATCTATCCAACACAGAAATGCCAACATCCCACCACTCTCATGGACTTAAGGGCTTAATTTAAGTGACAATACAGACAGAATCTGTAACACAACAAGTTCAGTGTGCATAAACTGCTTTCAAAATGGCTGAAACTGGTTTAAGATAAGCCTGGGTGTAGTATCAGACTTAAGTGATTTAGGTTAAATCAGTTTACTGAACTTCTGTCCCAAATCCCCTCCAGATTCAAGTTAACTCACAATCCTCCAGCATCCCAGAATGCCCCTGCCCTTGCAGGGTGGACAGGCTAGCCTTGGCACAAGCTGTCTGGCTCCAGTTAAACAGGGAGATGAGCTCTAGTGCCCCCAACTTCTGGCCCGAGCCAGAATCAAAAGTGAATCTCTGTTCACTTGCTTATCAGTTCAATACACAAAGCTTAGACTAACCTGCAAAGATTGAATTGATTCAGCCTTGGGCTTTTTGACTATCTGTACTTAGCCCAGAATGTAGTTTCAGGCTGTGAATCCTTATTTCATATTGTCACTTAAATGAAGACACAACCTGTAACAAGATTTGAGCCGATTTCCAATCATTTATACTGGCTTATGTGTCATTTCTATCTCTAGTCCTGGGGAGCTGAGTCCAGTGGTTCTCAAACTTTATTCAGACTCAAGGCATACCTTGGAGAATGACAACTCTTAGCTTTTACTGGTTTTTTGACTGTGGAAAAATAATAGAACAATTCTTCTGTTGCAGATGGGTTCCTATTTGAAATCTTATTTTGTGAATAATATGTATGTGTTTGCTTGCCTAATATTCCACAGAACTTCTAAAAGGATCTTACAGCATTTCAGGTTCCTGTGGCACCCTAGCAGAAAATCACTTGTTTAAACATTTAAGGTTTCCCTTTTGGTATAGATAGCAGTCTCATTTTTTCATTTAAAACACAGGAAAAGGAGCAGAAAATAGCTGTGGTGCCTGCCTCTTGTCATAGCCCACTGATTAAAGGATTTGTTCAGAAAGTGGACAACATGGATTCAGTGCTCAGAACTTCCCAGCCATACCTTTGACAAATGGAGACTTGATCCAATGGCCCGGGAGGTTCTCTCCAATCTTGGAACTACAAAATGATGTTCATCATTCGGATACCTTGCATTGTCTCTGCAACAAGCCCCCAGTTCTGCAACAAGATGATCACAAGTGCACCACTGGACTCAGGCTTCACTGAGGCTTCACATCTGTGCAACAGTGTACTCCATTCACATATCATTACAAAACTGGGGCCAAAGATAATGATTCCTAATTATAGGAATAATAAGAAAACAGGTACCCCCTACTACTCATCTCTTCATTTTCCCCATTCTTTTAAATCAGTAATCAGAGTCACAATTTAATGAGGTCACTTACTGAATAAGAAAATAGAAGTGATGGGCCTGATCTTGCAGACAATAATGCCTGGAATATACTCAATGCATTCACAGTTCCCTGAGTTATAAGGGAATGCTTACAACGAGTGAGGGATGCTCATGCATGTTTGGTAGAACAGACTCCATGGATCCTTGCTGCAGTTGGCTGCACTCACTTGTAGGCATTGGCCCCTACATACCAGCAAAAGTTTTTAAAATCTCATTTGGTGCTACTTTATATCTACAGGAGACAATTCAAAATAAGGTGTTCATTTAAAACAAAACACATATGCAAGTGAAAGACTCACTGCACCCCAGGGGGAAATAAATGAATATTTGCCACTTACCCTGAGAGCTTAATGAATGAATATGTAAATACCATCTACAATTAAGTGGTGTGATAGAAAGGAGGTTTTTTCACTTGTAGATACACTGCAGGTTCAAAAGCTGAGCACAGTATGCTGTCAAAAGTGTGCAGGATATTAATTACAATTCTGTAAATATGCAGGTTACACAGACCAGTTAAACATCTCTGAATAAAAAAAGAAAATATATTGCATTCAGCACCTTGTTACTAAGCAACAAAATTTCTCCTGTTCCCCCAAACCATAGTGCTCTTGGCAGCAGAGCTATGTAGTAATGCTTAATACAACTTTATTATCTCAGTTGCTGCACTTGCTGAGCATGTGCAACAGCAGATTAGGGATAATTAGGGGGGGAGTGAATGATTCTACAGTGCAGTCACATCCTGAGAAATAAAGTATTGATTGTGATGATTCTACCGACAGCCATTTAATAGGCATAGCTCCTCAGCATTTGGATTGATATGACTGCAATATAAACCACTGCTAAAAGCATTCTGGGTTTTGGCTGAACAAATGATTTCATAGACATTATGATTTCATAGACATTAGGGCTGGAAGGGACCTTGGGAGATCATCGAGTCCAGCCCCCTGCCCAAAGGGCAGGAAGTCAGCTGGGGTCATAGGATCCCAGCAAGATAAGCATCCAAT
>NW_017728913.1:25954302-25961185 GCF_001723895.1 Crocodylus porosus | reverse complement strand
AGAAGCATCTATGGATGCACGCCAGCATTTTGGTCGCTTTACTAGCCGCAGCATCGCATTGGAGGCTCATGTTCATCTTGTGGTCAATGATGTTCAGCTTTCATGACTCTCTGTTTCCTAGGTGGTTATTAAGCACAATTAAACAATGTGGAAAAAATTAATCGTTGAAATAAAACTCACCATAGAAAATTCAGGTTTATTTTTTTTAATTAGAGTGCATGTGCCTCTTTCCAGAAGTGGGGGTTCTTAGGATATTGTGCAATTTGCATACTGCACATATTGCAACACCAGAAGAAAGACCGTGGCAAATTAAGGACAAAGCAGGCAGTTCATGTCACAATGTTTCGTATTGTGATTATTTATTGATTCATGCAGTAGTGGTTGCACATATTGTGGTGTTCTGATAAAGGTTACAGCTGCATTTGAAAGTAAACATGCATGTACTGTGAAACCCTGTTTGCAGATATATCAGTGCAAAAACTCCACTTAGAGTACAGGTGTATCTGAGAACAGAATTTGCAGATGCAAGACTTTACTCACAAATGAAAAGTGGCTACCCACCCAAGCACAAGAGGAGAAATGTTTATAGCAAAGGGAAGGGTAAACAGCCAACTGAAGTACAGAGATGATTTTTAGTTCTGTGGAATAAAGTATTCTCTGTACTTCAAATTACCCACACCCATGCATAACACACACCATATTACAATGCTTCCGTTTCACACCATAGACAGTTACATGTCCTTCCAGGTACCATGCATCCCAACGTACATTTTAGGAAACTATTGATAACAATTGTAAACTAATCCATTAAAGTGAAAAGGCATTAATGAACCTTTTCTGGGCTCAGGGTTAGATGAGATGACCTCCTGAGGTCCCTTCCAGCCCTATTTCTCTATGAGTTCTATGAAATGTATAAGGATAGTTTAAGTAGCTTCCAAAATTTGCAAAGCATGTTCATTTATAATTTAAATGCATATATTACAAAAAACAATACACAAAAATCATGCCACAAGGTTAAATCTCTGTCTTCCAAAGGGAAAAAAATTCTGGCTGTTATCACACTGTAAAGTTGTCAAGAGTAATCTTATTGCAAACTGAAAGTGTTTTTAGTGTTTGGAGTACCTGGACAATTTAATGGCACAAAGTATCATCCTTAAAAAGTACTTGCTGCAGGCGAGACTGATTTCAATTGCACAGGTTAAGACCCCTTCCAAAAATGAAAGACAGAGACTGGATATAAAATATATCTAGTGTTGACAGACAAAAGTATGGAAAATGCATGCATTTCTCAAATATACCTGTAAATATACACAGCTCCAAAGTATATTAGATATATCAGGCTATTTAGCTATTGTGTAAATAGGAGAGGCTAGGGCTATAACCTCCCATGGTGTACACTTCTAGGGACCACTCTGTGAAAGGACTTGACTGGCTTCAAGTGCAAAAAAAGTGCCCAAGGCAAGAAAAATAGGTGCTCAAGTCCAAGAATGTAATCCTTAAACTTCCTGCCTAATTCTGTAGACACCAAAGAGACCAGAGACCCATAAATTTTAGTCACTAAGGGTGCCTTTACACAAGCAGCAAGGCTGCTCTGACATGCTGTAATTACAGCGCATCAATTAATTGAGTCTGCTGGAGTCTGGTAATTATCGCACTCCAACAGCCTCCAGGGTCTGATGTATCAGCATCCCCATGCTTAAAAATGGTGGCAGAGGCACTTTATGTAAAGCTCAATACACGAGATGCTCCAGGTGTTTTAATTAGAGTGGCTCTCGGAGCTTCTCTATTTAAAGCACCTCCCCTCTCCCGCACTTCTGGCACACGTGTATAAATGCCCTAAAGTTCCCATGACCCGTAAAAGCCTGCTTCTGTGCATACTCGGAAATGTCTAGGTCTTGGTTAAGCAGCTCACTGCTTACCTCAAACTTCAACATGACTATCAAATTAAACCAATGGTTCTCAACTTTTTAAAACTCAAGGAACCCTCATCAGACTTGAGGCACCTTCCATAACTTCTTTGAATTGAGTGGCACCCCATTTCAAAAACTGATTACAGGGTTTACCTCTTTGCAGATGGGGTAGGCAGTGGCAACAGGGGACCAGCTAGGCAGGGGGACCTTGAGCCTACCCTTACCTGCTTATCTCCTCACACCTGAAACCTGAGCCCTTCATTTATCGGCCTATCTCCTCTCACTTCCTCAATGAATCTTTCGTATGCAACTGCAAATTGGAACAAGTGCCACAAGAAGGATGAAGAATGCTCCCACCCCAAAAAAGCCTTGTAGTTTGGGCACTCTTCTGGTGGGAGGAATGGCTCTGAATCTCCAGAAGAAGGATGCTGACCTGAATCTTTCACATCCTGGGTGAGGTGCTCAAGCCAACCAGCTTCACTTTATCATCTTTTTTTCCCCTCTTCTATCCTCCGCCTTGTAGACTGGAGTGAGCATTCCTCATTTTTTGAAAGAAAGCACATTGGGGTCAGATTCATATTGGCAGCAGGTGTCTCTATTCAGGCACTGCAGGGTCTAAAAAATGGCTGTGTCCCCCAAGAAGACAATTCAGATAGTTAAGCCTAGATGCCTAGGACCTCAAAAAAGTCAGCAGGCAGAGCTAGAAGTCTCTGAAGGAGAGTCCAGGGCAAGTAGGCACTACACAGGAAGGCACTTTGAGCTACCAATTAAAAAACACTAGGTATACATGTATGTTTGAACTTGGACCATCCTCTGCCCCTTCCACACCTGACTCAGGATTGCATACTATGTGCCTTCAAAGATTTGGTATTCAGAGAACTTAACAGGGTATCATCTAATGGAGTGGTGATGCTCACCTTTTGTCCCAAAGCCTAGTGCTTGGAGCATTTGCCAAGGAAATGGGAGACCAAGGTTTAGGTGCTTCTCAGCTTGAGGGGGCTAAACCTGAACTCTATAGAAGACCACCTGAATCACCAAGGTATTGAATGATTTCAGGGCTGATGGTATCCCCAAACCCTCCTGTTTAAGCTGGGGCCCTGGACATCCAAGAGAGTTAGAGTCATAGGGCTAGAAGGAAAACAAGTCAGAAGGCCCAGTAATGGGGACAGTTCCCTCTTTAGGAGGAGGAAATGTGGGTTTCAGTCCCTGCTGCAAGGATTATTGTTGTGTTTTAACTAAAGTCTTTCTAATTAAAAAAGAATAAACAGTGCTGTAAAGGAGCCCCAGGTTCCCCTTCCCTTCCCCCACTTCACAAGGCTGTGCCCTTGCCACTACCCCAAAAAAGATAGGTTTCTTGCTTCTTTTCCTCTTGCATCTTGCACTCGTGGCTGCCCAGTAAATTCCAGAAAACTTAACAGAAATCCGACTCTTCCATGTACCAGTATATTATATCGTAAATGACTCTTGTGTCACTATTGCCTAGAGCTGGCCTAAGCAGCTCTAACTTCCTGGAACTTCATAAAATTATTCTTCTGGTGTTATATACAGCAAGAATTTAGATAATTTGCTCTTGGCTGTGTTGGCTCTTCAGAGCTAACAAGGATGCACAGACATGACTATGAATGTTGGACAAAACTTAGGGCAGTGACTACAGCAATGAGCACTTACTTGTTACTTCTGGAGCAGCCCTGTGACACGCTGGCCATACGAGTCCAGGTGAAAAAACTCTGTGCTACCCAGTTATAAGAGTAGGGTGTTAGGACCCAGCAGGAGCAGCTCTGTGCCACCTGGCCCTAGAAGCTCAGCTGGGGGAGGCATGTGACACCTCGGCATGGGGAAGTCTTGCCTCTTATGTGTGGAGATTGTTTCTAACATGTCCCTGCACCCAGCTCCTATGGCTGGGCAGCATGGGTCTTTTCCAACTCGGCTTCTAGGGCTAGGCGGCACATGGTTCCTTTTGCTGTGTCATAGCACAGCTCAAACAGCCAGGCTGCACAGGGTTTTTTTCACCTCAGCTCCTATGGCCACTCCAGATGTGACTCTGGGGGAGGGAGCATCACCCCCCAGAGTCCCTGGGGGAGGAAGCAGGCATTCAGGGCTAGTGCCCCTTTTACCTCCCTCTCCCAAGTTATGATACTGCAAGAGTGAACAGGCTTATCAACAGAAGCCATTTTTAATCACATTTTAGATTCTGACTACAATTAGGTTGTTTGTTAAGTCATGGCTTGCATTAATATAGTAAAAGCCAGAGTCACAAGAAGTAGTAGTGCAATGCAGAAAACTGCATGTTAATCATAGCCACTGTTTTCTAGTGCTGTCCTGTTGAGGTCTGTTTCATATGAACAATTTAAGGTCTCAAGATTTGTTTGTGTATTGTTGTTTAATCTTTTGAGTAGGAACAAATTAGGTCATGCTGAATAGTTCTGTTTAGATAACAATTCATGCAGCCTTTTTGCTTTCTATTTTTCTCTCTGTTCTTTGGTTACCCTCTAAAACACTCTTTTCTGTGGCATTAAAATAGTGTCACTCTTAGAAACTTTGTGGATTCTGACAGACATGCAGGTCCCTGCTCTAACTCATTGCTCTTTACATAAGGCACACAGTTGCCTGCTGGACTGGGGGGGCCGGGGCTGGGATAGAGCCTGGCTGCAGGAGCCTGAGAGCCTACTTGCAGTGGAGGATGTGCCCCTCTCCCCCAGCCCCATACCCCCCACCCCCAGCTCTAGTGCTGTCTTCAGGAAGGGAGGGGCAAGCGAGGAGAGGAAGTGAGTTGTGGGCTGGGGTTTGTCTGGCTTGAGCTGTAGGGTGCGGGGGGGGAGTGCCGCAAGGCAGGGGATACTCTAATCCACCCACCCCCTCTCCAGCTCAGCCTGGGCAAACCCCAGCCTACAGCTCGTTCCCCCTCCTCCATCCTCCCTCCCCTCGGTAGACAGTCCCCATCATGTAACAGATTGACTCTAGGAAACAGAAGTTCCCAAAGGTGTTCTAAAGTGGCGTGCCTTCATCTGATTCCTCATTTGAGGAGGGTTAATCTTTCATGCGATCAGCCACTGTAAAAGTGTGCATGTGTGTCAGAGCATGGCTACAGAGCACTTTCAGGGGGTCGATCATGCAGCAAACAACTTCAGTTTGTGCCCTGTGAGTCCAAAGAAACACCGTGGAAACTACTGCATAGCCACAGCTCAGAATCTCAACAAATAGAAGCTAGCTTTTGTTTTATAGTGTATTACACCCCATGACATTTACTTTGGATTATTTTATATATAACATAGTATCCTACAAAGTAATATTTTAGTGTCTTCACCCTAAGACCAAGAGTCTGAGCCAAACCCCCCCCAAAAAAACCCAACAGTAAGAAAAAGAAGAGAATTTACCATGGTTTAGCTGCAAAAATATTTCATGTCTAGTGTATACCACATAAATATACATGAATTAAGTCAAATTATACTTAGGTTTTTTTCTTAAACTCACATTAGGGTGAGGACTGTAAAAAGTAATATGCAATAAAATCCAAACCTACATGAAATTCCTCGCATCTGGATTATCATTACAAATTTGAACAACTGACCCTATTTGTCAAAGAGCTATATATTAATTTGGGACAACTTTTAGATTGATATCAAACCCAAGTGAAACTGTTTTTTGGATAGTTTCAGTTTGTGCTTTTGGTTCTATACAATCCCTAAACTCAAAGCAAATCTCAGGTTTTGGGAAGAAGGAGAGTGAAAGACCAGAAGTGAAGAAAACACTCATGCCAGAATGCCAGATTGCAGAATCGGCACATCTACCGAGTAGAATAACCCTCTCTGTTAACACTACGCTGTACTACTAATATAATTTAATAATAAAAAGGTTCTTAACTTCAGTAAGAACTGTGTTATGTCCCTTCCTAAAACTGCTGTGTTTTAATAACATTTGCTTACTCTGCTCCTAACAATCAAAAGGTTTGAGGAAAAGAATCCTGATGAAGAAAGTTAAGGAAGAAAGTGAATCAGCAACATCCAGTTTTATTTCATCCAGTTAAAACTGTCCAAATAATAAGACTTTTATCTTGTAACTATTCAGTGGCAATTCCAGACTTTATTAAACAACTCTTTGTGATTCACTGGGCAATAGATAATACAAGAGATTTGGATGTGGAAAAGGATTGTTATATATACGTGTGCATCATGTCACACGTGTCATAGATAGATATATAGCTTCTCAAAGTTTCAGGCACTGTTGCTGTTTCTTTTACTTTAACTACTGCCTGCAGTAGTGGTGCTTCATCTGTGATCTGTGAGCACTGTCAGCTGACAACAGAAATGAATTGAAAACAAATCTATCAAAAGCTCATCTTTTGAAACTCTGTTGCTTCTGAGCTATTTGTTTTGCCAAAATTGGGCAACGCTCTGTCCACTTTTGTCCTGTGCATTCTTTGTTGTGTGCCTCATTAGAGAAAAGAAAGGAAGGACATGTAGGGCAGTTTCAGAATAAAAATATGCCAGTTTATAATAACAATAAAGTAAGATCTCAGACGTTTTCTTGTTTGGGGCATAACATCCTAGAAAAAAGAGAATGAATCAGCTGCTCAATGGCCTGCTCACTCACCATTAGCTAGGAATGAATGAATAAAACATACTATCATAAAATTATCCAAGGCATTCCACTAGTCATAGTTTCACAGTAGCTAAGGTCAGGAGGGACCTGAACATATCATCTAGCCTGACCCCCTGCCCCAGGCAGGAATGAATGGTGGGTTCACAAGACCCCAGACAGGTGATCATCCAACCTCCTCTTGAATTTGCCCAAGGTAGGGGCGAGGACCACTTCCCTGGGACGTTGGTTCCAGATTTTGGCCACCATAACTGTAAAACATTGCCTTCTGATCTCTAACCTAAACCTATTCTCCATCAGCTTATTACCATTGTTCCTTGTCACCCCAGGTGGTGCTGGGGAGAAAAGGGCTCTTCCTATTTGCTGCTGATCTCCCC
>NW_017728913.1:25938667-25954202 GCF_001723895.1 Crocodylus porosus | reverse complement strand
CCACATCCCTTCTGAAGTGTGGAGCCCAGTACTGGACACAGTACTCCAACTGCAGCCTGACTAAAGTCGCATAGAGTGGGAGTATCACCTCTCTGGACTGGCTTGAGATGCATCTTTGGATGCATGACAAGGTATGGCTGGCCTTGCTGGCTGCAGTCTGGCACTGGCAGCTCATGTTCATCTTGGAGTCAATAACGTAGTCTGTCTAAATCTATTTGCAGCCTCTCTCTCCCTTCAAGTGTGTCCACCTCACCCCACATCTTAGTGTCATCAGAAAACTTGGACAGTGTGCTTTCCACCCCCTCATCCAAGTTGCTGATGAAGACGTTAAACAGTGTGAGCCTGAGGACCAAGCCCTGGGGTACCCCACTGCTCACATCTTGACAGGTTGAGTCCAACCCATCCACCATTACTCCCTGGGTGAGCCCCATCAGCCAGTTTTTTACCCATCCAATTGTGCAGGCATCAGTGCCAGAGTTGCTTAATTGATTGATGAGGATGGGGTGAGAGACAGTGTCAAATGCCTTCTTAAAGTCTAGAAAGACTACATCTACGGCAACACCATCATCCAAGGATTTAGTTACTTGGTCATAAAAGGCAATCAGGTTGGTCAGGCAGCATCTGCCTTTGATGAACCCATGCTGGTTGCCCCTGAGCATGATCTCCCCTGCAGGCCCCCCACAGATGTGCCCCTTGATGATTCTCTCCAAGATCTTCCCAAGCACTGAGGTGAGGCTTACAGGCTTATAGTTACTTGGGTCCTCCTTCCTCTCTTTCTTGAAAGTTGGGACCACATTAGCCAGTTTCCAATTCCCTGGCAGCTGGCCAGATGACCAGGAATGCTCATACAGCCAGGCCAAGGGATCCATGATGACCCCTGCCAGCTCCCTCAACACTCCTGGGTGCAGAGAATCTGCACCTGGAGATTTAAAAATGTCTAGCCCTTCCAGAAGATCCCTAACTACATTTGCACTGACTGAAGTCCTGACAGAGCTATCCCCAAGACTGTCCCTACCTCTGGTAGGTGGGATATCCTGGTCCCTGTTCAAGAAAACGGAGGCAAAGAAACTGTTAAAAATATCAGCTTTCTTGTCTGGTGTAGCCACAAGATTACCATTCACGTCTTGCAGGGGCCCTACATTGCCTGGTGCCCTCTTCTTGCTCCCAATGTACTTGAAAAAGGACTTTTTGTTGTCCTTCCTCCTGGACGCTAGCCTGAGTTCCATCTCTGCCTTGTTCTTCCTAATAGCCCTCCTACACTCACGGGCCGAGGAGGAGTACTCTTCCTTGGTGATAGCCCCTCCCTTCCACTGTTTGTATGCCCCCCTTTTAGTCCTCAGGCATTGCTGAATGCCCTTGCTGAGCCAAGGGGGTTTCTAAGCACTCTTACCCCCCTTGCTTCTCTCAGGGACTTACCCTCTTGCTTCTCTCTAGTCCTTATACTAGAAGACATTGTCATGGGGGAATCTGGTACTGAATTCCCTGGTCTCTTGTCTGCTACTGTGGAAGTAAATATGGTTATAGCATGCTTATTCTTAGAGAAGTATGAGGGGAGGATGGCCCTTCTTGCATATAAAGGGGCCTGATCCTATGCTTATAGGTTAGGGACAGACATTCAAAAAAGCCTGAGCTTGAATTGATTCAATCTTTGCAGGTTAATCTAACCTGGAAAGCTTGAATTGATTTGGAGGTGGATAGACATTTCCTTTTCATTCCATAAATGCAGGCACATGCCTGCAGTGGCTCAGGCTAGAAGCTGGAGGGCGCTAGAGCTCTTCCTTCCCTTGCACAGAGCTGAGCTGAGGGGGGCTGTGGCCCCCCATCCTGACCAGCCCAGCAGGGAATTTTTATCACCCTTAATTCAGTGTTTATCAGTCCATTAAGAAAACAAAAGAGAGACATTCCCAGCTATTTGTTGATTCTGCCTTTGTCCCCTGTGCCACAGCTTGGAGGTAGCCAGCATGTGGTCTGCTAGCTAATGCTGAGAGGTGTCTGTGACAGATGGGGGAATACCTGCTTAGCAGAGAGTGGGGAGGGGGGGAGCAGAAGCCAGGCAGACGCCTGCAGAGACTGTGGGAGTTGCAGCCGGGGAGCAGAGGAGAGTGGCCATCCCTGCTGTGTAGCAGAGAGCCCCATCCAGCCCAGAAAGCATGCTGGGATGCTGGGGGAATCGGGTTTATCTTAAACCAACAATGGGGTCTGGGACAGACATTGCATAAAGTAGTTTGAGCCAAATCAATTAACTCTGATACTACATTCAAACAGATCTTTCTCAAACCAGTTTCAGCCATTTGCAAACTGGTTTATGTGCACTGAAAATCTGTTCTGTTACACGTTTAAACCAGTTTCTGTTCACTTAAACAGGTTTATGTATTATGCCTGTCCCTAGCTTTACAGACTGAACGCAATGTTAGATTCAACCTGAAAAAAAATTACATTTTTTTAGAGCTTTAAAACTTTTTTCAAAGTAAATTAAATGTTTTGAAATTAAAAATGCTTATTTAGATGTTTCGAATGTGTAATTTTTTTCCTTAGTGTAGAAGAAATGTCTGCAAGTTTTGCACCAGCTCTATCACACTTGATTAGGCCCATGAGCTCAGATGATTCTTCACTGTCCATGTAAAATGTCTTACTGTGTTTTGTATTTTATTAAGCTCTTGGAGTTATTATAATGTGTATCAGAGAGCTCCAGAGGCTCACTAAGTGTTATGTACACATGTATTTCTTTTTTAGGTCTTTTGAATGTGTTGTTTGTACATACTGTTGACTTTCTGCTTGTATAAAACAGGCTGGAAAAATATGAAACTCCCAACTGTCCTTCTTACCACCATTTACTATATTATTTTATATGCTTCTATTCTTTTTTCTCTAAACTAAATTCAGCAGTGTACATCTTTTTCACTAGTTTCTCCATACCCATGTCTGTTGCCTTTCTTTGGATCTATTATATCCAATTTTCACATAGTATGACCAAAAGTAAACATGCTACCTAAGGTGAGGACATACCTTTGGTTTTTATCAGAACATTTTATCACAGTGAGTATTATTTTTTAGCCTATTCCCAAGATAGACTATTATAATTCTTTTGGCCACATATTATAATGAAGTCCAAGAGCTTAATAAAATACAAAATAAGATGCTTAGGTCGTTAGGATTTTTCTCATCTGTTACAATTAATTTACAACCCATGTGTAGTTCACATGGTTCTTCTCTATGCGCACCAGCAGTGCTTGTTTGCATGTGATTTTATCAGCCAGGGTGCTATTCAGTTACCTCATTGTGAGCTTCTTCTGAAGTTGTTCATAATTTTTTCTAGATTGGAGTACATAAATATTTCATCTGAAAAGTTTGCCACTTCACTGTTGAACTTACTTCCAGATATCATTAATACATATATTGAAGGTCAACTGATTTGTTTGCTCAATTTTACTTCTATTTCTTGAAAAAGAGGAAAATAGATATCAAAATGAGTAACAGAGCCACCTTTACAAGGAAAAAAAATAAATGTCTTATTTTAAGCATTTTTGTAGAAGATCCTTATAAGAAAGTTTTGTAGTAAGACAACAATTTTCTTTTCTTGAAGAAGAAATGACCCATATCGTGGAGCTGTTAACATGAACTACAAAAAGAGGTATGCTGACATTAAGATTTAGATATCAAGGAGCTTCTAGTGTGATATTGTTGAAGGTTGAAATTGACATATTAGAAAAAAATTGTCTATATAAAGTAGTATTTGAACTGCCTTGATTCAGTAAAAATACCACCTTTGTCATTAAGGACTACAGAAGATAGTGCAAATCAATTAAATATGATTTGCACATAATTATTTGGCTATGGCTATTTTATATCCTTTATAATCATCTATTATTTTTCATACTTTGTATATATTTGACAACATTTGAAGGGACTAAATCTACAAGGAGAAATTTTCTGTAAGAGAATAATGTGCATTATTTTTCCTCTCTCTTTTTATGCCTATATTGGTTTTAATTTGTTTTGACTCTGCATGTTACTTACCACATTTTCATATTAACATGTGTTATAATATTGTGCTGAACTTTCATTTCAATACATAAAACCTAGACATTTTTCTGTTTTCTTAAAAATGAGCCTTCTATGCCTAACTTCTAAGTAATGCTTCAGGCTAGGGACAGACATTTAAAAAGCTGGAGCCTGAATTAATTCCACCTTTGCAGGTTACTTTAACCTGCCTAGGTTGAACTGGTTTGCAGTAGCACAGGCATGTGGGCCTGGAGCCAAGGGTGCTAGAGTGCGTGCTTGGCTGAAGGGGAGCTGTGGTGGGGGGTTGTGGCCAGCCTGGGGTAAACTGGCCAGAGAGGGGTTTCATTCCTCCCTCCCTGTCCTATCCTGCAGGGATCTGAGTGGGGTCTGATGGGTGCTCCCCCCTCGCTGCTGCAGTGGCAGGCCAGCGTGGCCTCTGAAGCAGAGTGGGGCAAGGAGAGGGGTTATTCTCCTCTCTACCCACACTGCCCTTGGGGGACTGCAGCCAGGTCTACCCTTATTCTGTGCCTGAGTGGCAGAATAAGCCCTGTCCTGTCCCCTGTGCCGGACACCAGAGGAAGGGGGAATAAACCCTGTCCCTTCCCCCACAAGGGGCCCTGCCATCTGGCATCTGGCTCTGCCGGGTGGGGCTGGCTGGGGAGTGGGCTTCCTGGGCCAGCTTGGAGGAGCTGGTGGGCCCTGAGCCTGGCAGCCACCACTGCTTTGCACAAGCAGTTGCAAGCTGGCTGGGGCCAGGGGGCTGTTCTGTCCCCAGCTGCTGCTGCTGTGGCTGTGCCGCTTTGGGTGGGGGATGGTGGCCAGGTGGAAGGCTTCAGTCTGGGGGCTGCAGCTGGAGCTCCACATGCAGGAAAGCAGCCCTGGGCTGAAGCCACTCCCCGCCCCCACCTCCCAGAGCAGCTCAGGTGCGGCAGGAGGGGGAGGGGGAGTAACCGCTGCAGGTGAGGGGGAGCTGGCTTGGCCTGGTAGGGATTTTTCTCCCCTCACCTCAAGCTGCAGCTTCTGCCGCACCATGCAGTGCTGCTTGGGGCTGGTGGAGCTTCCTTCAGCCTGGCTGCTTCAACCTGAGCCCGGCTGAAGTGGCTGGGCTGAAGGAAGCTCCCTCAGCCCCAAGTGGCACCTCCAGGTCCAGCAGGAGATACAGCTGGAGGTGAGGGGAGAAAGACAGCTCTGCCAGGCCGAGCCAGATTCTCCTCAACCTCAGTGGTTACTCCGCCTCACATTCCTGCCACTCCTGAGCCACTCCAGCAGATGGCGGGGGGAAGGCTTCATCCCAGCAGCTTTTGCCCCATGCGTGGAGCTTTGGCTGTAGCCCCCAGACTGAAGCTTTTCACCCAGCCACCTTCTGCCTTCCAAGGCATCTGGGAGAAAGAGCCAGAGCTCCACACATGGGGCAGAAGCTTCTCATCTCCCCACCCAAAGCATTGTGGCCATGGTGGCAGCAGCTGGGGAAAAACAGCTTCCCACCCTGGGCAGCCCACACCTGCTTGTGTAGCTGCATCCCTGGGTCTTGCACAGGGCAAGGGGCAAGGCGGTGGTGGCTGCTGGGCTTGGGGCCTGCTGGCACCTCTGAGCTGACCCAGGAAGCCCACTCCCCAGCCAGCCTCCACCTGGTGGGGCCAAACAGCAGCCAGCAGGGCCCCTTGATGGGGCAGGGATGGGGGATTTTCCCCCTTCCTCCAGTGGAGGGAATAGGAAGGGGCTTATTCTGCTGCTCGGTGCTGGCTGGGGTGGGCAGACCTTGCTGTGGTCCCCTAGGGCCAGTGGGGGGTAGAGGGATGAATAACCCTGCCCCCTGCCCCCTCTGCCTCAGGGCCATGCTGGCCCACTGCTGTAGGAGTGAGGGGGGAGCACCCAGATGACCTGGCTCAGGTCTCTTCTAGTAGGACAGGAAGCAGGGAGAAACCACTCTCTGGCCAGCCCCTTGCCCTGCCTGTTCCTGCTCCAGCGCAGGAGCAGAGGGACAGGGCCAGTCCAGCCCAGAGAGCATGCCTGGGTACTGGGATTACATTAAACCAGGGAAGGGGTCTAGGATAGACATTGCATAAACCGGTTTGAGCTCAATCAGTTAAGTTTGATACTACATTCAACTAGGTTTCTCTCAAACTGGTTTTGGCCATTTTGAAACTGGTTTGTGTATACTGAATGTCTGTTCTGTTACAGATTTAAACCAGTCTCTGATTACTTAACCTGGTTTATGTGTAATGTCTGTCCCTAGCCTAAGTGGCCTGGCTCCTGTCCTGTGTAAATATGAATTTTGCCACTTAATTCTAGGAGAACCCTCCGAAATGATGATGATGATATTTAGATTTTTATAGTTTCTTTAATCCAAGAATTTCAGTCTTCACTTTCTTCATATACCTAATTAGGATGTGTTAATCCACTAAAATGCAGCTGCCTGAAGGGTAAAACCAGTAATCTATTTAACAAAATATAAACATAACTGAATTTAGAAAGCACAAAAAATCGAACAGATACTAACTGGGACATTTGGGCAGATAATTAACTAAAATGGAATTTGTCAAATGCAATGAAGTCAAGTCCCTAGTTTTAGGAGGATAAAAAAGGGTTATGTCATCTTTAATAGTGTGAATCTTGGTTTTCAATATTATCCCAAATGCACCACAATTAGTTGCACAATGTCCACTGAACCATATGGATTTTTTATTTGAACAGTGCTACAAAGGGGTAAGAACCATCTAGGCTAGGGACAGATATTCAAAAAGCCCAAGCATGAATTTATTCAACCTTTGCAGGTTAGTCTAACCTGTCTAGGCTGAATCGGTTTCCAAACATACAGATAATGGTGACGTGTAGGGGGTGCATGTCCCCCTCCTGGTCCGTGACATTGGCCATGGGGAGACTCCCACCCTCTTTCTGACTAGTCCTGGGGCGGGGGCGGGGGGACATGCCCCACCTGCAACTAAGGTGGTACCAGTCACCCATGCATACAGACAATCCCTCTGGACTGAGGAAAAACAGGAACATGCCTGCAGTGGCTCAGGCTGGAAGCCATGGGCACTACAGAAGTCCTCCCTGCCCTTCCACAGAGCTAAACTGAGGGGTGTGTGGCCAGGCCCCAGCAGGACTCTGATTAGGGAGGGGTGTGAACTCCCACCCTGCCTGCAGTCCCAGGCTTTTCCCTGCTAGCTGCTCAAGGGGCGGGGGTGTTGCCAGCCTGCAGCCCTGGGATAGCATACTGAGGCAAGGTGGTATGTGCAGTGTATGTATCTGTTGATGATACAAAGCTTTTCACTGTCCCTCCCTGCTTCTATATATGGTCTGCAGCAAACTGACAGGCAAGCAAGCTGTGGGGGAAGGAGGCAGGAGCTGATAACAGTGTATGTTCTCTCATCTCAGTGTTTATTGTCCCATTAAGAAAACAACAGAGACACATTACCAGCTATCTGTTGATTCAGCACAGACCCACCATGTGATCTGGTAGCTGATACACAGACACCTCAGCAAAGGCAGAGGGAGGGGGGGAATTTGTGTTTAGCAGAGAGTGGTGAGGGGAAGGGAGGGGAGCAAACAGTTCTTCTCAAATGTTTCCAAGGAAGGACATTAAGCAACCTGTTGATTAGCTCCAAAGAGCCTGTCTACCTTTGTCTTTCCCACAGCACAGACTATAGCCAGCATGTGGTCTTTTAGCTAATCCGGAGGTGTCTGCTAAAGCAGAGGGGTTGGGGGGAATCATCCCTTCTTAGCACGGAGAAGCCAGGCAGATAGGGAAGGGCCAGCCCTGATGTGGCGCAGAGAGCCCTGCCCAGCCCAGAGAGCATGCTCTGATGTTGGGGGTGTCTGGTTTATCTTAAGCCAGCAAGGGGTCTGGGACAGACATTGTATAAACTGCTTTTAACCAAATCAATTAACTGTGATACTACATTCAACCAGGTTTATCTTAAACTGGTTTCAGCCATTTTCAAACTGGTTTATGTGCACTGAATATCTGTTCTGTTACAGGCTTAAACCAGTTTCTGATCACTTAAACTGATTTATGTGTAATGTCTGTCCCTAGCCCTATTGGACCACTATTGCCATGTCTTGTATTACCCATGTATTTCTTGCAGATATCTGTAAGTATTTTGTTAGTCTAGTCCAGCAGGCCATGTGTGACATGACAGCACTACGGCAGAAGGCAGTGCAGATGCAGACCAAAATTGTAATTCACTGATCCTTGTTGTGAATTTTGAAATATGTATTCTGATTAAGGTGACACCATAAATTGTTGCTGTAAATTGTACCATGATATCTGGGATGGGCACTGCAGAGGTCCTTGGATGTTATCTTCTGCAGCGAGTAGACATAACAGCATGAGCTTAGGGATGGATTGGCACCTCTTTGAATTTTCTTCCTTTTGTTGGTACAAGTCACATATTTAATGTCAGTTTAACGTAACTCAGTATGCCTTACTATATCTGACAATGCAAGCATTTCTTAAAATCAAAGCAGAAATTCAATGCAAGGAAGACTAGTTAATCTCTCAGCCACCTGACCCTGAGAGAGCATCCAAAGATGTGCTCATTAGAGAACAGGGAGGGGGAAACCATTTTAAGCATTGGCAATGCTGTGATACACGGGTTATTTTTCAATCAGGATGTTTTTTTTTATCTCTAGCTTACAAGTGGAGGTTGTGCGAAGATTAAAGCATGGGCTCAAAGAGTACTGTCAGTTCTGCCCTAACTAGTTTTATCATTTGTACAGCTATGATTCCTTACTTTCTTAAGAGTCTCGTAACAATCTCATAACAAGGGGTAAGGATTCTTCACTGCTGGTACAATAAGATATAGTTTTGTTTCCCCCCACCCTCACCTTCTATATATAGAGTGCTGAAAGGAAGGCTTATTTACTCTGATTTGTGCTGAAATGAAACAAAGAGAATGATGTTTCTGCAGCACATCTGCTTTTACTTCTTTTGGCTCATTTAGTTCATGGGGATCACAGGCAGGTGAAGAGTTGTTAGAATAATTTAATACCATGTGTCCTTCAGGGATCCAATACTCAGAATTTATCATTCAAAATGTTCACATTGTTGGATTAAAATCAAGAGAGACCTTATAAAAAACTCATACATCAGAACAGAAATCAGCAACATTTCTTGCTGGGAAGGGAATATAATTATCTTCTAAGAAATATGTTTTGGTAGGAGCTTCTTATATTCATCCCTCCTTAAAATCTGGCATTTTATGCTCAAAGGCCAATATGTCCTTGCACAAATTCTTCCCAGTTATAGGCTGGAGAAATCCATAAATTGTCAACTTGTAGAATTTCCTGCAAACGGTTCTATTGAGGTGAGGTTGACCAAAAAGTTTGTTCCCTGAGACCTGGCAAGAGACTCATCCCCTAAAGCTGTGGGTCTTCTAACCCACAAATGCATTGGCCATCAAGTGAAAGTCAGTGCCTCCACATTGCCACCAAAAATCAAACTCATAACATGGCAAAATGAGACAGAAGAGCCCACAGCACACACACAAAAACAATCAATCAGCCTCATCTTTGTTGAAGCACACAGTGTACCCTGTATGCTTTAACACAGCAAAATTGCCAATAATAATCTGGGAAAGTCTCCAAAATGTACAGAATTATCTGAAATGTTATGAATTTCAAGAAAGCTCCAGCTCCTGTGTCTTCAGCTAATGACTTTGACACCTGGACTGTAGGTTTTCTCTGGTGGTGATGAGTAGTTCTATTGTCCCAAAGCACATGCTGGGCTCAGAGAATCATCAGACTTCTCCACACAGATGCCATCAGGAAAGTAAGATTTAGGGCAAACCCTTGCTGAAGAGGAACCCTCAAGGCTTAGTACAGACATTCAAAAATCCCGAGACTAAATTGATTCAATCTTTGCAGGTTAGTCTAACCAGCGTAGATTGAATGGCAAGCAAGTGAACAGACATTCACTTCTGATTCCAGAAATGCAGGCACATGCTTGCAGTGGTTGAGGCTAGAAACTGGGAGGCACTACAGCGAGCCCCTCCTTCCCTTCTGCAGTATTTGGAAGGCTGGAGGGAATCTGAGCTGGCGGGGGGGGGGGGGGGGGGGCATGGCCAGGTCCTGGCAGGTCCCTGACCCTGGCCTGCAGGGCTCTGTGCAACGCTGCCTCAGGGCTCAGGGTTGGAGAAGCACAGCAGCACTGGGCCCTACTGTGGGCCAAGGGGAAAAACCACCACTCCAACCCCTTTTTCAGTCAGCCAGAACAGTGGCTAGGGAGGAGAGGGGTGGGGTGAACCCTGCTCTGCTGGAGCAAAGAGCACAGCTTACCCCAGTTCAGTCCAGCGCTGCAAGGCATCTTGGGATGTTGGGGGGGCTGTGAGTTAACTTAAACCAGGAAAGGGTCCGGGACAGAAGTTCCATAAAGAAATTTGACCTAAACCAGTTAAGTCTTATACTACATTCAACCAGGTTTATCTCAGTCATTTTGAAAGCATGGGCACTAAACGTTTGTTCTGTTACAGGTTTAAACTGATTTCTGATCACTTATGCCAGTTTATGTGTAACTTCTGTCCCTAGCCCTGATCACTAAACACTAGTGCCAGGTACACACATTACACATAAACTAGTAAAAGTGATTGGAAACCAGCCTAACATGCAACAGAAATTCAGCCCACACAGACTGGTTTAACAGTGGCAGAATCTGGTCTAAGATAGAGCTGGATGGGTGTAGTATCCGACTTAATCAGCTTAAGTTAGACCAAACTATAGAACTTTTTTACTAGATCCCCTCCCAACCCAAGTTAGATCACAGCCCACTGGCATCCCAAGTGCCTTTGTGGCTCCCCACTTCTCCCCCTTATATGAAGGCACACTGGAACGCAGCTCATGTTCAGCTGCTAAAAGCTGTGAGCCACAGGCAGGTAAGGAGGCAAAGTGGGCTGGATGGGAGCATCTGTAGCTCTATATTTGCTATCTTTATACAATGTCCCTGAGTGGGGGTGGGGAAGGTGCTCCAGTGGCAGCCAGGCAGGGCAGGTCAGGGCACAGCAGGTCAGGGCAGGTAAAATGAGATAGCAATGGCCATGGGATGCCATGCCTTGTGTCTGCAGGGCCCAGCAGGGCCATGGTGAGGGGGCGCAGGGTACGGAGCTGCAGTTTCTGCCTTCCCATGCTGCTGGGTGTGTGTGTGTGTGTGTGTGTGTGTGTGTGTGTGTGTGCGCGCGCGCGCGCAGCCTGGCCCCAAGCAGCTTCTGCTACTGCTGGGGCTCAGTGGGGTGTGGGGCTTCAAGGCCCTGGCCCTGATCAGGTGCTGCTGCTGCCACTTGGTAGGGTATGGGACTCTGGTCCCTGGGGAGGACAGGAGGAAGCCATGCCCTTGTGGCTTCAGGGAAAGGGCTTCAGCCAGGAACTCAGTGCTGGCTCTGAGGGGTGAAATCCTCTGAGCCTTTCCCAGAGTCACTCTGGTGCACAGTCCCGGGGCTAGGAAGGAACTAGGACAGGGGAGGGACACTCTGTGTCCCACTAATCTGGGCCAGGGATGTGGAGTGCAGCACTGGCACCACTTCCCTTGGCAGCTGGCTGCCTGTAGCTGACAGCTGCCTGACAGATGACAGGGCAATTGGGGGAGGCATGTGCCTAACAGCCAATAATGGATAGCTGCCAGTAAGTAGCAGTTGGCAGCTTTCACCAGTCTAGCACATTGGGAGGTGTGCAGGGGCACCCTCAAGCTGCTGGCCTCAGTTAGTGCAGGCAGCCTTTGTGCTCCCCCCCCCAAAAAAACTTGTGTTCTGTTCACTCCTGAACTAACATCGTCCAACTGGAGAAACCCATGTAAATTAGTTCAAATCCACGTCAGCATTTTTGAATGTCTGTACCTAACCTGGTTTTCTTTGGAACAGCTCAGACCAAGCTCACTAGAAAATGAAAAAGCCTAAAATATTATGATTTTTACCAGTCAACTTCCGTCCTGCAGGTAACATCAGCTCAAAACTTTAAATTCAGGTGCTCTTTGGCAACCTGGCTCATGGCTGTCATGAGCATTTAGGCATGTGCACATAATCTGTGCTCAACTTCAATAAAAATTTCAGATATGTATGACAGTGTCTGTGGTAGTTTTGCAAAACTGAAGGCAGACCTATTTTGCCCTCTGTATAGCATCTGGTTTATTTAAGATTTGTATTCAATCTTTGTAGAAGTTTATATTTAAAAAAAAAACACTGGCAAGTCCATTTAGTTTATCTATCACAAAACTATTTTTGACACACAGCTCTCGTATGCCTTGTCTCTACTGCTTTAATATTGATAATCTGTACAACACACATGCTTCTGATACATGGGTACATACCATATTAGTCCTTAAGAATTAATCCCCCTCATTTAAAAAAAAGTTAGATTCCAAACTAAGGTTACGTCGTAGAGGGACCAAATGCCTGAAGAATCATTATACTGCTCTTATTGGAGCTAAATGCCAGAGCCCTTAGGCTGCAGTGAATTTTTGTCACAGCAAAATTTAGTCGTTTTTTCTATACCTATAGCAAGTGGGTGTAAGCAAGAAAAGGAAAGAAAAAGCAGTAAAATGCCTACTGGTATTAGGAAAAAAAATACCCAACCAAACTGAATTAGAAACTGAATCTCCTTCTCCCATGTTTCTTTCTCTCTCTTCATCAATCTACACACATGCACGCAGAGTTTTTTGGGGTTTTTACTTACAGCTAGAAAATAAAACTCTTTCAAATAATTCCCTCCATACACTGAATCCTAGGATTCCCCTTCTCATCTTCATCTTCCTTTCGTAACATTTTGGCCAGGGGGAACTAAGGGAGGCTCCCTCCAATGCTTATCACTACAATGAGACCCAATGCAACACCCAAAAACAAAGCCAGAGTTTTCCTCTGAGGTTTTAGTGAACATTTTTTCTTATCCCTGGGACAGTATTTGGTATAACTGTACTTATAACAAAATTGTTTCAATTTTAGCAGTGGCCTGAAGAATGTACCCATCACATGCCTCAATAAAGAACTTTAGGAAGGATGTTCTAGCTGCTGAGCTTGACTTCACCCCTGGAGAAGAGACTGTAAACGCTAATTGAGGGTGAGGTGGCTTAACACTCAGAGCAATTTAGACAAGAGGGAGATGACACAAGACACAGTATTAATATTGATTTACTTGGCTCTGTATGTCACTGAGCTGAAAGAAGGCACTGGTACTAAGGTGATAAAATATATCGACAATACGACATGGGTGGGGTGGTCAATACAAACAAGAGGGGTCAATAAATTAGTTACAGCCTGATTCTAAAACTCATTGATTTTGATGAGTAAGTGCTGCTCAGTGACCTTACTGACTTAGCTACTGTCAGAGCAGGAAGTGGCTTATTTTATTTGACATTTCAACATCTAAAGTGATGTTACAAAGACTTGTGAAGGTAGTCTCAGTTGTCATATCCAGTGAACAGGAGATGGAGGTTTTAAGAAAAAGAAGCATACCAGAAAACAAAACCCCAACTGCAGCCTGTAACAAAAACTCACAGGTGCCTAGAATGATCAAACATAGCTTGGAAAATGTTAACATTATATAAAAGATTCCTGTGTGAGCAGAGAAGGCATAATTTATCCTATCTATCAAAATACATTTGGCCAGCATGTCCTTCCCAATGGCTAATTTACATACAGATACACTAAACCCAAGGAAGTCATTAAGTCATCGTATCACTTCAGAAACAACCTCTTTAAATAAATGCTAATAGTACATCTATTATGGACCTCACAGAATCAATGTCACAAGTGCCCAATATTATTAAATTGCTTCTGAAAATACTGCACTATTTTATTTCAACTATTTTTAACACTAACACAGGTTCTAAAATAGACTTGTAAAACACCTGCAAACTTGGACTGACATAGCCCAAGCTACTGAAAGCAGCATTGGAGGGAGCGAGCTGTTGCATCTGAAAGCTTATGCCTTTCATAATTAGTTTGTAAGGGTACATATAGCCATTCGCTGAATCTGGTCTATGTTCACATGGCTTAGTTTAAGCCACTTAAACCTAGGCTGGGAGTAGTGTGCACAGCCATTCACTGCTGCCAGGAGCCAAATGAGCAGCCTGATGTAAGTGACTTGGGGTAGGGGGAGAGGCTGGCAGGATTGGAGGGGTTGGGGGTGGGGCCACTAATGGCTTAGTGAAAGGTGCTCTGGCAAGTCTGGGGACAGAGGCAAATTAATGCAAAGGCCTGTGGGGTCCAGGCCCAGGGGCCCCTGCCAAACTGGAGTCCCCTGGGTGCCTGGGTTTCCTCAGGAAATGACAAGTTTCCCTTTGCAGGTGGGCACCCTTGCAGGTGGGGTCGTTTGGGGCTACTGGGAGTGAGACGCAGGGGCGCTGCATGCATGTGTGCAGCCGCATGCCTGCACATGGCCAGGAGCACAGCCAGGCAACGTGGACAGCAGCTCCTGCAGGTAAGTCTCTAGAGGGGAAGGGGAATGGGGGAGGGAAAGGTTGTGGAGGGAGTAGATTGAGGCTCCCATGGTGAGGGAGATGTGGGATCAGGGCTTTCTGCTCTGCTACCTTTTCCTCAGGAGCCCCGCACTGGCTGTGTGTCCTGACATGAACTAACGTAGATCAAAGGCACCATTTTTTTAGATTGCCTGGTTAGGTTGATCTAAATGTAATGCTTATACATACTTTATGACAGGACTCAGATGTGTAGGCACATGGGGTTTGTGGCACTGCAACCCTCTTTGCAGCACCACAAACTGTACATGTTGTATGTTAAATTGTATGGGGACACTGGGACACAATTTGCTCCCGGGATTTCCTGGTAGAAAAAAAAGAAACCTGGGGAAAAAAAGTGGCACATAGGATGCCAAAGTACCGTGTGCCAGGACAAATGTGGAGACGGGGGAGTAGGCAGCCCAGGGCTGCCAGCTTTCCCATCGCCATGCACTGTGGAGCCCCTGTGTGTGAGGCACCCTGCACCCTTACTAGCTGCTCCCTGTCTGGCTGGGGCTCAGTGTGCCTTGAGATGGGGGCGCAAGCCAGCTTGGGCTGGCTGCTCCCATCTCTGTGTGGCTCAGCATGGGGACTCTGCTGTGGAGCCCCTGCGCTGAAGCACATGGAGCCCCCACACTGAGGTACCCTGGTAGGGTTACTATATTTCCAGGATGAAAAAAGAGGACACCTGTGGTAGGGAGGAGCTGGGAGCTGGGGTGGGGAAGGAAGAAGGGGTATATGATTGTGGGGGGTGGGGCAGCGATATGCCTGTGCCCTGCTTCTGACCCTCACTCCTAAGCCCCTGCCCCCCTCAGCCCTGCTGGTGCACCTCAGTCCCAACCCACAAAACCACCTGCCCCCTCAGTGCCCTCACTCCTGATCTGCAGCCCTGCCCCCCACAGCACTGCTGGTGCCCCTCACTCCCAACCTGCAGCACCCTGTTACCTGTCAGCTCCATGTCCTTGGGGAACCCTGACACAGGATACAGACTGTCTGACTCACAAAGAATTGCCCCCCCCTTCCTCTACCTAAATAGAAACTGATTAAGATGCAGTGAGAGACACACCTAAAACCCTCCAGATAAGGGTGACAAAA
>NW_017728913.1:25902812-25938567 GCF_001723895.1 Crocodylus porosus | reverse complement strand
GTTTGGCTCAGACGTGCCCTAATGAACTGAATGCTGGCCCATGAGGGTGTCATCTGGACACCCAGCCAGATTCAGAGGTATTCTGTTTAACTGTGTGCTTGTGTCTGGCTGTAGTTATTGTTGCTCTGATGAACTGATTCTTGGCATATGAGGGAGTCAGCCTGTCCATGCTGATCAACCTGGCCAGGTCAGGCGTATCACGTTAATCTGTGTGTTTGTGGGTATGACTGATTTGGGGACTGGAGGAACCCAGCCCCACTGAACTGAGTCCTGCAAGATAGCTCCATTGGGGGTAAGGGCTTGCAGGGGGAGAGATACAGCTCCGTATAGAAACACAAGTAACACAAGCAGCACATTGACAGAATTACTAAGACCCTAGCCCTAATAAACAAGCATACCCCAAAGCAGCGGGCAAATCTGGTAACACTACCCCAACAGAACTGCCAGAGCCCTTCACTGCTGACCCAGAGCCCCCTGCACACACACTTACTTACTTTTTAGTCATCCAGCCCTACTGGCAGGTACATGAGACTGCTCCAAACTTGAGCTAGCTCTAATACTAATCAACATTTGTGCAGCTTACAGCATAATGTGAAACAAGGCCCTGTATTTCAATAGGAGTAGGAAGTGGGGAAGGGAATAAGTAGGAGCCCCAGATTTAAAAAGAATAGATGTTATTGTACAAGACTCAAGGTCTGATTCAAGGACAAAAGGGCATAAAAAAAGATAAGGGGTCTTGCTTGCAAAGAAAGTACACAGAATTTCTCTGCTCCAACAAATTAACATATGAAATAAAATACCACAGGCAGCAATAAAATAAGCTATTGTAAAATACTTAGTTTTAGAAGGGAGTTTGAAAACAAGTGCTAGTTCAAAGGAGAGTAAAGATCTAGATAGGCTTCCTGGCCCCATTCTGTCCTGTGATCTTATATTACCTATAAGTAGGGTGACCATAGAGAACAACATGAAATCTGGGACACTGCCCCCCACTCCCGTCAAGTCAGCAGTGCTGGCTGCAGACAGAGGCAGGAGCAAGGTGGCATGGTGCAACTCTGGTATTACTATCCAGGCAGTTAATGGAGTCAGCGGCCTGTTAATGACCCATGTTCTTTACTTCACAGGTTTTAACAATCATCTCCCCTTTTTAATGGTAATTCCACTAATCAATTTAACCTGTTTCAGAGCAATTCTGCAGTCTGCTTGAGTTTCCTATTTCACAGCTTGTGTTGCTCTGCCTTCCCACTTCATGTCTTGGATGCTCATATTCATTTTAACTGGCTGGCTGGGACTTGCCTGCAAAAACCAGGACTGTCTTGGCCAAACTGGGACATATGGGCAGTCAAAAAGCCAGAGGCTGAATTGATTCAGTCTTTGTATGTTAGTCTAAAATTCAGATTAATTTGAAACAGAAGTGAACAGACATTTATCTCTGATTCAGGAAATGCAGCCACATGCCTGCAGTGGCTCAGGCCAGAAGCTGGAGGGTGCTGGAGCACGGCTCTGTGGCTGTATGTTCACTTCTTCCTGCTGCACCTAAGGTCTCTGGGATTTGCAGTCCAGAATTAAAGAAGCAGAACTCTGCAGGGTTGCTCATCACTTCTTCCTACTTCCAGGTTCCTCTGGGATTTGTAATCCACAGTTGCAGCCAGCAGTATATTTGAGCAGGGAAAGGAGTGTTTAATCCCTCCCTCCCCCTGGTTCCAGATCCCAGCCATGGTTTGCCAGGAGGCAGTCCCTGTAAACTCAGCTGCATCCCAAACTGGGCTTGTCCCCCTCACCTCCCTTGTCAGGCAGCCCTCAGTGCTCTAGCTAGGGAGCAGAGGGTTGGGGCCAGCTCTTGTCTCTGGAGCAGACAGCCCAGGGCTGGAAAGTATGCAGGGATGCTGGGGGACTGTGATTTAACATGACCCAGGAAGGGGTCTGGGGCAGAAGTTTCATAAACTGGTTTGTACTTTCAACCAGGTTCATCTTAAACCATTTTCAGCCATATTGAAACTGGCTTATATGCACTGAACTTCTGTTCTGTTACAGGTTGAAACCAATTTCTGATCACTTAAACTGCTTTGTATGTAATTTCTGTCCCTATTCATGGTCACCCTACATATATGAAGCACCAGGACAATTTTACTCAAAAGAATAGCAGCTGTTTGAAGCTTTCTCTCAGGAAATCATTTTGATTAAGAGCTTCCTGATGTCTTGTACTATCTATGAAATGGACAACCATTTGCACTGGTTTATATTGTTAATAGATTGCATTCACAGGCTGATAAACACAAAAGGCATTATCATCTAGATTAGGCAGAAATCTGTCAGCTTTTGCTCCAGCTCTTAACTGAACCTGAAATCATCTGTTCATGCAGGATAAGATACATTTTGTCTTGTCCTTTTGTCAAGCAGAGGCATTTGCTTCCTTTACTTTGTATCATTTGAATCCCCTTTTTATCCTCTTTACTCTCCCAGCTTCTCTGCAGCAATTCCTGCTTTGTTAGTTTGATATTGATATTTCACAAAACCAAGGAATATAAGCGATAAGAGCATTGAAAAAGTAGGTTTTTTAGCACTGTTTGACTCACCATGTGTTTGGGATGGTCTACAGTACATGGTCCATTCCTGAATAGGACAGCATTATCAGATATAACATGACCTACATACACTTTGGGTGCAGAGAGAAGTGCAGCTCCCAGCTGTAACTCAGAACAAGTTCTGCAAAGCACTCTGACTTACGATAGCCCAGATCAAACAGAAGTTCACTGTTGGTTCCAGGGCGGAGGGAAATCTAGCTACTGGCTGGGAGCCCGCAGCCAGGTTCCCATAGCAATGGCCAGGGCTTCTTGCCAGTGCTCACTGTTTTCAGAATGAGAGGGGGAAAGGCAGAGGTGGGAGCTCATTTCTGGGGCTCCCAGCTGATGCTGAAGGATGGGGTGTGTGAATTGCAGCTGCCCTCCTCCCCCTTTGGGGCTGAAAACCCCACCAGACTCAATCAACTTCCTCCACTCCCTTTTCCCACTTCTCATTCTGAAAACAGTGACAGGCTGGGAGCTACACAGACACAAGTTACAAAAAAAGTTTTGAAATGTCTTTGGTACCTCATGCAAAGAGAGGTTAGATTTTCACCTGACTAGGCATTTTTGAAGCTGTCTGCAACTATGCACTTGTGTTTGGTCACAGCTATAAACTGTTTTCTGTGGCCAGATTGGGTGAAAATTGTTACTTCTGTTTGAACTACAGCACATTTTACTAGGAATAGTTCTATTGGCATGTTGCTACTAATAGCTATACTGGTGTAGTACCTAATTTTCTCACATATAGCCCATACCTTTTTCATGAAAATGAGCTAGTGAAATTTGGTGTGTACATTATATGCAAGAAAATTAGATCCCCATGGGTCTTGACATTTGGCAATGGAGGAGCAGCAGCACCATTAATTGCTGTGGTTTTGGGAGTTGTGGCAATTAACACTGCCACCTCACCCCCATTGCCAGTTTTCAGCACCATGGAAAGTCTATCACTCAGAGGAGATGGCTGCATGTACCAGGTTGGGCCAGTGCCCAGTGATGGTCCACAGCTGAGGCTGATGTGCAGGGTCAGATCTGGTGACCTCAGACCTGGTGTGTTTGGCCAGACTCAACATGCTGGCTCAGACCCACTAAGTGGCCTCAAAGTCAGCAGGGGGTCAGATTTGACACACAGGGTTAGGCTCAGTGTGGCATGTTGGACTCAGCTTTTGACCATGGACTTGGCGCACAGGGTTGGACGCAGCATGTGATCCAGAGCTGGCACACTGTGTCAGACACAGCACACTAGGTTGGAATCAACCCATGATACTGGACTTGGGGTGCCAGGAAGGTCTGTAAGCCCCAGCCAGCATGAAACTGGCAGCAGGCTCAGCTCCCTAGCTGCTGCTACTTGGTTTCTACAAGAAATTTTTGTCTTTATCTTAAAAATAAGATGCATACTATATATAAGGACCTACTGTATATGAGAAAATACTGTATATTCACATTTAGCTGCCTTGCTCATGTTTTATCAGCAAAAAATGTGGATTGGATAGCCTACTGTCCCTTCTGCCACAGTATGGTGCACTAACTTGTGCGGAACAGTTGCATTGTATTGTGAGACACTGGGATCAAACTGCTGTGATTCAGTCTATTTCATCTTATAATCTACTCTTTTCTGCTCTGGCTTTCAGTCTCTGTCATATCTGAATACCAGAGACGTAGATTCATACAAGTGTATTATTTCTCTGGACTTGCCTATAGATACTGGTAGGTTTGTAATGCTAATTTGTGATTATTGAGGACCTATCCACTCAGCAATTCCAGGGCTCATGAAACTATATAGCAGACATGCACAACAGTAAGGAAGGATTTAATTATTGCCTGAGAAAGTGCAGGATGACCAGGGAGTATGCCTTGGACACGAGTGGGGAGCTGGGTTTCAGTTCATGAAATATTTTTACTGTCCTTGCTGCATGTGGTGTTTTGCACAATAATATCTTTGACAAAGGGAGAAATACTATACTCAGGAGGAGCAGGGAAGTGGACAGGCCCTCTGCTAGTTTTAAGCAGCCTGACAAAATCAGTTATTACAGCATATCTGCGTCCAGCTGAGGGAAGCTTAAAAGAATGCTAGGCCAGTTTACATTAGCTACTGTTACTCTGCGTTCCTGCATATGCAGTAATTAGCTGGTTTATGAACTGTTTCATTGATGCAGTGGCTCTTGTGTTCCAGGATATTTCAAGAGCAGACATTAAACCATGGTTTCCACTAAAGGGGACTACATAATGCAATAATAAACAAACACACAAACTGGATGCATCCAGGGCTAAAGTAAAGGCTGAAAAAAGTACAGATCTCCAGTAAAGCTGTCTACAGCAGGCAAGCCATGTTGTTAAGCTGAATGTGTGACACCACCTTAAGGTGCCACCCTGCCCTGCCTTCTGCCTGACCTCAGGGTAACATGTCTAACTACCTCTCTCTTGGTTTTAGTGTACAGCACCTCTCCAGGCATTCTTATTCTGGACTAAGAATACTATTTAGTAAGATCATAACTTGAATGTTTTGCATTTTTCAACAACAGAATAATTGTTAAGAATGTTTTCCCTGGCAAAAAACCCCCAAAACAATATAGACTAATCAGGTTTGATAACACAGCTTGTAAACCCTTAACCGTATGTTTTTACCAAACTGTACTGTGTAACTAGTGGTATAGACCAGTCAGTGAAGCCATAAACCCAAATTTGTGGTACATTTTCAGGTTTTTTCATTTGGAAATGCTGAATCATCAAAGCCATTTTTCCTTGGGGATATACATACCACTTTTGGTAGTAAACGTTTGTCTAGTCTTGGATGAAATGTCTAGTTCAAATGAGAGGGAATGAGACTACCCCCTTCCTCAAAATAAATCCCACCCCAATGTTAGTTATGTGGTTAAGGAACTTACCAAAAATGTGGCAGCCCAAGGCAGGCTTGTCCCACACTGCCAAAACTTGGCCCTACTTTAGTACAGAATTTATTACATCATCCACTATCACCCAACACCACTGTGGTTATCACAGCTTCCAACACTTTAATGTGCCCCTTTGTTAGCTTTGCCCTTTCCTGCAGAAGAGCAGCAGTACATTACACTGAGCTATGCAAGTCCCTGCAGTGCTTCACTTACAACTTATGTCAATGAATTCAGTCTTCTGGAAAGCTAAGCAGCCTTATCACTCTCTTTATGCAAGACTAGCGCACCATCACTGCTAAGCAGATGGGTCACTCACACGGATGATGACCTAGGGAAAATGCCCACTGCAGAAGACATTAGGACCAGGAAACCTCCTTTAAAGATTAAACTCATTCATGCAAGAGAGATTTTCAGTAAGGAGGTTATATTACCTCTCTATTTGGGACTTTGTGCTCCTGTTGCAACAGTGTGTCAAGTTCCAGTATCCACAATTCAATGAGGATGTTGATATATTGGAGAGGATTCAGGAAAGAGACTAAAGAATTAGAAAACTTCTCTCTAGTATGTCAACCTACAGTATTTAGCTTAAATAGAGAGTGAGGGGGTGAGTTGATAATAGCCTATAAATATTTTCCTGGGGAATAAGACTGGGATAACAGGCCCTTCAATTTAGCAGATAAAGGTAGAATGAGATTGAATTCAGACAAATTCAGACTAGATGTAAGGGGCTAGTTTTATCGGTGAGGGTAAGTAAACTTTGGGAAAAATTTACCATCGGTTGCAGTGGATTCTCCCTCACCAGCTATACTACTTCTGGTTTGGAAGCTAGTGTTTATGGACTTGGCATAGCGTATCTCCACACAACATCAATTATACCATATATGCATGTTGTTTGTAAATCTTAAATTGACTTGGGAAATGCACAGTGTACATTATTTGCTGTAGCTCTCTAATGATGCAATATTGTCTCACAAATTTGGACAACACTCTCATGATGTAATTGTCTCTGTAATCTTTCCTGCAAATATGGAATAATTCTACGACTGTCAATGGAGTTACAATGTTGTATAAACTGGTGAAAGTGAGACCCTAATTAGGCTCTCTAACTCTTATTTGTAGCTACTTGCTTTAAATTTAAACAGGAACTCTCCCTCTACAGACAACTGAATAGCAGTGAAAATACCAGGTGTGGAGCAAACAGTAGCAGGATGTTCTGCCCTAAGAGAGCTATTTCATAATTCTCTCTAAATATAAATATCAAACGGCATTTTAATTACCACCATTTAATGCCAGATTCTAATGGCTCTTTTCTCTGGTTCTGTGCTAAGGCAAGCAATCAGATAAAGCCCCTGCTGAAAGTACTCACAGCTCTATTTATGGGCCTGAAAATACACAGTTGCTGTCTTTAAAGAGAAAATCAGGGATTTTAATATTTATGAGGCTGTGAATATACTACAGATTATTGTTGTCCTTAGATGCCTTCATGCAGCCTTATGGAAAGGACTGAAATCAGATATTCCCTTGTATCTGGCAAATGCTGTTCCACAGAAAAAAGTGTTATCGTCACATTACCACTCTCTCAAACAGTTTGTACAGCCTGGAGGAGCAACCACAAAATTACAAGCTCAACAAGTCTATCAGAGGAATGTCTGAACCTCTTCTGTGCCTGCCACAAACCTGTCACATAAATCAGCACATAAGCAACCCTCAGCCTTAACAGGATTTAAAAAAAAAAAAAGGCTTGGTCTCATTTGTTTCCTTATGATTTTAAAGGAGACTTGAAAAAGGTTTTGTTTTGTTTCAAAAGTTAGTTTCGTTTGAGGTTTTTTTTATATTAGGAATTCAGTTCTTGTCTTCTGTGAAGGATTCTATGATGATAGTTCATCATAGTGATTTTGCAACATTATCCAAACTGGAAAAGTAAGAGCTGAGCTGTTGAAAAGAAGAAATGTCTTTTAGTTAGACTTACTAACATTCTTCAGTCCAGATCTTTGACACCTTTCTAACCTGTATGCACTGGTAGGTGCATCTACACATGCAATTAGCATCCTTTGCAGTTCAGCAGTTTACACTGGAGTTTATTGCTCTTGGTTGCAGCATTTACATGTGCACGGGGGACTTCAGGACATTGAGCCAGGGCAGAGAAGCCCCAGGTGGCGGGGAGGGGGGGGGGCGCAGGGGTCAGCCTGCCAGGTTGGAGCTGCTCCAACCTGGCTTAGTGTTCTGTGGAGGGGCTGCTGGGACATAAGGATGCTACAGTGCAGGGCAGCATCTACATGTGTGTTTTGGTGCACTTAATTACTCTGCTGTAGGACAGTACTTATCCTGGACAGTACTATCCCACAGCAGAGTTAATTAATTTACTGCACCCTAATACAGGCACACATGTAGATAATGACACTTCACTGCAGAGCTAATTAATCAGCTCCACAGTAAAGTGCCAGTGTAGATGCACCCATTGTGTACCAAACTGTCCCCAGCCAACTCCACACTGGCCTGCAGTCCCAACACTTTCCAATGCTGCGTGGAATGATACCTTTGACACAGCCTAGAAAAGGGCTTTCAGTCTGTGCTGGCACTCAGAGCAAGAATGGATCAGAAACCACAAACAGCACACAGGAACAGTGAGTTTGGACTACATGTGAGTGTTTAAATGACACATTAGAGAGACTGTGTGTTGTGATTTACAAGTTCTCAATATTTGCCTCTCTTAACCAGCCTTCAGTTACCTATTCCCACCATAGGTTCTAAACCATTAACAGTTAATTTTTAAAAATTCAAAGCAATTAAACTGGCTCAGGCCTGATGAAGAATGATTGATTTGAAAGTTTGTTTAACTCTATCCTGCTAGGCCATTGGCCCAATAAAAAATTAGCATCCTAAGAAATCTTTGCCTCTAGCGTAATTCCTGGACCATCATGGCTGTATCACTCTATATACAAAAGATACTGTTGCTTAGATAGTACTGGTACATGGTATGGCACTGTTGTTTAGATGCACCTGAAACAACAACACCATAACACAGAAGATACTGAAATCTGTTTCTTATAATGGAAAATTGACAACCTAAAGAAATAAGCAGCCAAGCCAGAGAGCAACATCTTCTCCCTATGTCTGGGCAAAAAACTTAATACCACCTCAAAGGGAATCATCATCTGCAACTCTCTAGTTAAAAAACATAATGCCATATATACAAAACAATTATGCAAAAGAACTGAAAAACCATCTGCTTCCCCAGACCTACTCCAAATTGGATCTACTTAAATAGGACATATTTAACAATGCTACTAAACTAAGAGAGATTAACCTGGAGATATACCTGACTACTGTGCAGCAGACCCAAATGTACTACCAGAAATACCTGATGACAATCATACTACATAAGAAGAAAAAGTGGAATAGGCTATCACAGCAGGAGCCACCTCATAGATAGTGCACCAGCAACACAGAATGGAATCAAGATATAAGCACCCAGATAGAACACCAACATCGTTACCTTATCACAACACCCCCTGTCCTACTCTGAAATATTTGTACTCTCTCCAAAAGCCAGAACTGCCCAAGGGAAAAACCTGACAAAATACTAACATGGAGAATTAGAAGAATTGTTCTGCAGACTCCGCTTGGAACAAATACTTTCACAACCAGGACGCAACCACCTCTAACAACACTGATGCCAGAACTGAGGAAAAAAACCCTATAATAAAACATATTGGACACCACCCAGCAGATGTAACCACGCATTGGCTACACTGATTGTTTCAGGAACAAACCTAACAGTGAAATTTTCAACAAAAGCCAGGATTCACAACAATCTGGCTCAGACCCACTAAAAATGTCTTGCATTTAAAAGCTTGCCTAACTAATCTCAGCTATTCAGTTAGTCCAATAAAAGACCAAAAGGGATCATATTAAGATCAACTAAGAAATCCTTGCCTCTCAAAATGTATTTGAGGGGATGTGAACAAGCTACTTACACAACATGAAACTTTTGCTACTCTTTCTCTCTCACCTTTGCATGTTCCCTCCTTCATTTTTGTCATAATTCCTTTGCTGAATGGAATTCAATGCTTAGTTTTGGGTGATGGTTTTTTCATGAGTCTCAGGAGCTCCAGGTTCTGTTTTTGGCACAACCCCACACTTCCTATTTAGTTTTTGGTAAGCCATGTGAATGTTGTACTTCAATTCCCTGTCTCACAAATGGGAACAACAATAACAGCTACTTTGCTGAGATGTCATGTGAATCAATTCATTCAGTCTGCAAGAAGTTCAAATACTCCAGTGAGAGGACCATAGAAAAGCTTCTATATAAGTAAGTAAGCTCAGAAGGATTTTTAAGGACAGAAGGGACAATCGAAGAAGCCTGCTTTCAGGTATTGGACTTCGTAATAATCTTACCATCCTTCTGCCTTCTTTTCTTTTATTATCTTGGAGTCTAATCCTACTTCTTTTCATCTCCAAGGTAAAACTCCCATAAGCCACGTCCAGGCGAGTGTGTATGTTTGGTTCCCTGGGGACAACTAGCAGTGGCACAACTTGTTGACCCCAGAGAACGCCTGTGCCACGTGCCCTCTGGTGCGTGTCAGGTTACCTGGGTGGGGTAGAGGAGGCTGAGGCCAGCAACTGTGCTGATCCCAGCAGCCTTACCTGGGGGCTGGGGAAGCTGCAGCCTTGTCTCTCCTGCATCTGGGAGCCAGGCCAGCAGCTGGAATGGGGCTCCAGCCAGCCAGTTCCAGTTTTGGGTGGCATGAGCTGCCTCAATGTACATTGCCCGGCTTTTTTTCTGCTTGGAAACTGTGTGGGAAACAGTGCGGGAAGGTAGCAGCGTGGGAAATGCCTGAATGTGCAGTGTGTGGTGGCACAGATGGGTCTGCGGCACCACATACCACAAGGCTGTGCTCATCCGGACACAACCATAGAGCTCAACTGGAAAAGGATCAGGCATTTAGTTCGATAGGCCAAAAGACCAAAATACCCAGTAGAGCACAATAAGCAGCAATCAGCAGTATCAAGTGTGATTCAGTGAGGGTTTCTCTATTTGATCCACACTAATGGTGAATTAGTGTGGCTCAAACTTAATTATGATTTGGTCATGCTGACACCTGGAATACAACCCTGCCCCACTGATGTCCATGAAAGTTTTCTGTAGATTTCAGTGAGATCAAGTTTTCAGCTAAGTTCATTACCAGCCTGGGTTGAGAACACCAACTCATGTCACATAGGCCATGAACAGCCATGTGAAAGCAACAGCTTACAGCAGAAAAGATCTATATCCCATTATTTCTTAGCAAGTACTGTATAGTACAAGATGGCCTTTAGTGCAAGTCTTCCACTTGAGTATTATATTTAAATCCCGCTATTGCTGCAAAGCATTCTTCTTTCTAAATCAGAGTTGAAAACTAAACTGAAGTAAAAGTAGGATTTATTTGATAACATATTTGATAAAAACAATTTACTTAACTGTAATCAAACTGAGTGAATACAAGTTCAGCCCTGTTCACTAAAGGATATGCTGCCTAACAACCCAACTATTGCTATTTTCTTAATTAAGTGGATCCCAACAAAAACAAGAAGAATAAGCCATTATACTTATTCCCATTCTGTTTCAGAACTGCAATAATCTTTGGCTGAGAGTAGTTACAGCTTCTGTAGATGTGACATACAGACAAACAATTAGATCAATATCTTTTCTATTAGAGGGGAATGTAATTACTTTTCCAAGAACTACCTGAAGAAACAGACACAAAATCTGTCTCCAGGACTGTGTCAGGAAAGTGAGACTAGTGTTTTAAAAAAAATTTGATTACACATACACTGCACACAATGTTATAAGAAGGTCAATGTACTATAACATATTTTGGATATTAAACCAAAAGCCAGAGAGGCTGTTGTATCACTTTACCTCATCATTTTTAAGCAAATAAGAATGCAGAATATTTATTGTCTGACAAAAATATATAGACTTACAGAAATTAAATAAATAGATACAATACAAATGACTTTGACAACATAAATTAAGTTTAAAGAGGTGGATTCCAGCCAAACCGACATCTTCAGCTCTATCCGTTTAGTATTTTCCTCTAGTACATTTTAAAGTGTATTAAGCTAGGGACAGACATTCAAAAAGCCTGAGCCTGAATTGATTCAATCTTTGCAGGTTACTTTAACCTGGCTAGGCTAGACCAGTTTGTAACCTTCCAGACATCCCATTTGGACTGAAGAAATGCAGGCACATGACTGCAGTGGGTCAGGCTAGAGAACAGGGGGTGCTAGAGAAGCCCTCCCTTCCCTTCCGAAGTGCTGAGCTGTGCGGGGGCATGGCAAGGCTCAGGCAGGACGCTCTGATTAAGGAGGGGTTCCATTCCCCCCCCCATTGCTCCTGACCATCTGTACATAACTGCTTCTATAGGAAGGCAGGAAAGAAATTAGTAGCAGTTAGGAGCTAGCCTGGCCAGAGACTGACAACTTATAAGGTAAGAGGCAGAATCTGGAACAGTTAAAAAGCAAATGTAAGATAAATAGTTTACATATGATTTAATGAAACATAAGATGTTATAGAACATTTTAGATTTGCAAATTACTTGTTATACCTTCTGGTGAATTTTAAGAGAAATCAAAAGGATAAGTATATATGATCCATGGACCCACACTGGTACTAGAAGCATTCTCTGAAAATAGTAGGTTTACAAATTTTTCATGCTTATTATGATTAAATCATTTTTCATAAGTTTTAATTGAGGCCATATAATGTAAACTATTTTTGTACACACCAACATATGACTATCTTTATCTAAATACCTAAAATCCCTAGAAAGTTTTAGATTCTATTTTTGTTAATCAAATGAAACCATTAACAAATTTCTCATTGTGTGGTTTTAACATAAAAACCAAAAAGATTAAATTAATTCAGGACAAATCAGGTTATTTAAAAATTACTTATGTAACACATTTGCTATCATATTTATGTTAGTTATTTCAATGTTCAAAATACTTTACCTACTAGTACAACGATTCCTTGTCAGAATCTATGGGGCCTGAACTCAGGTCCTCTAGACTCATGGGTGGAGCCTGGGCTATGGCATCACTAACCAGCAGGCTGGGTGCTGGACTCAGCCCTGCCTGGGCCCTCCGAAGAGATTCCCACCTGGAGATCCAGTGACCCAGGGGAACTAATAGGAGTCACAAGGCCCTCATGGGAGGGCTATAAAACCTTCTCACTGCCTGCAGGACCCTGTCTTTGCAACAGTATTCTTGGTACCCCTGTTGGGTACCTCCATGCCTGACTAGCACTCCTGTTCCTCTCCTTAACTTCCTGGCTGTGAACCACCACCTCGGTCCTGTTTTACCTCTGCCTGGAACCTACCTGCCTTGCCTGTACTTTGTTTTGATCTCTCCCATGACCTACCTTCTTGCAGACTCTCCTGCCTACCTCCTCTTCCTGTATGTGGGAATCCTTGGCTCTTGACCTCGGCCTGGCCGTGACCATGGGCTCGCTTGTTCCTCTGGCACAAACCACCAGACCTGGAATGCTGCTTGGTACTGTGACCTTTGGCTAGGCTTACTGACACTTGGTTTCTGAACCCTGACTCTCCCCCACCTCTCCATGTCCAGATCAACTTGTGACAACCCTAGTATTTTAAACAAGTAGTACTTGTCATGTATCATCATTGTGATATATGTTCTTATAGGCTCCGTAAGTTGTTGGAGAAATAGCTTAGAAATGAATGGAGTGAAAGCCAAGGTTTTCTGAACAACAACAATAAAATGTTGTTAACTGACTGTAGCTTTGCTAAAAGGTTAGAAAAAGTATTTGTATAGTATTGTTTGGCTAGGGATTATCCTGATTAAATTAGATGCCCTATGGAGATCCCTTCCAGCCCTGCTTCTCTACAGTTCCACGATTCCTTACAGGTGACAACCTGTAAGCACATGTAAGTATCCCTGCAAATATAACAGCATACATAGATATCTAGGATGGGGAGCACTCAGATTTTGTGCAAATGATCCAGGAAGCAACACAACTGCTTTTTATGTAAATGTTTTTGAGAATCAAGCCTTTTCCTCAAACAACAGGGCAACAGAACAGACAAGATTTTTACTTTGCTATTTTTCAGAAATTTAATGGAATTAGTTATACCTGGGTACTTGCCATTGCTTCCAGAGAGGCAGCTCTGAAAACATTAGTAATAAGCATTCAGCTTGTTTACAGGTACTGGGAAAAGGCCACCTCAGAGTCTCTTCCATCAGTAGGCTGACCCTACTGAGCTGGAACAGGAGCATGGAGTACTTGCCAGCAACAAGAAACATTTGTTCTCTCTGTTTTTCCTATGGTTTTTTAGAAAGGCAATAAAATCCAGCAGTGTTGATTGCACTTCTGAAACACAGATGTTACTCACTTCAAGAAATCATTCTAATAGTTGACTTGTCTTTTGTAACTCTGAATTCTGTTCCTTTCAGATGCTGCATTATTTACTGTGACACAATGCATGATTTCTAGTTTGGGCCCGAAACAACTGTGCAGATCCAGAAATAATAAACAGGACAAACAACTGGGGTAAAATGGGGTTGGATGGTGGGGAGAGAATAACTTTGGAGCCATCAGGAAAGACTAGAAGAGGTGAGACAGAAACCTTGTTGTTTAGCTTTCAGAAAACAAATGGAGTGCTCAATTCACTGCTGTCATATGGTTGTTTTATGCTTAGGACTCAAAGGGAAGAGAATAACATGTTGTCTTAAATGGGCCCCATAATAGTCTCATGGTCCAGTGGGAATCTCCACTTGGTTTAGAACTACCTGTATGCTGCTTCCTGCAGAATCTCTCAATGTATGTGGATGTATCAGCAGCATTTCCTGAGGCAGGCGATGTGACCAGCTGTGGTTCTCAATCTTTTTAGACTTGTGACACCCCTCGATAGACTTGAGTAACCCCTCAAAAAATGCTACTTCTTCCTTTCATTTGTATTTTGACTACAGAAGAATAAAAGAACAATTCTTCTGTTGCAAAGAACTCAGAAAAACAACAACAGGTCAAAATGTTTTTGATGCTACAGCTTTCTATTTGAGATCTCTGGGTTCATCTTGTGAATCCTGTTTGCACACCTAACAGCGCTAACATTGTGTGGCACTCTGCAGCAGCCTTGTAAGGATCTCACCCTTGTAAGGACACTACAGTTGAGAATCACTTGGCCAGGGTATTCCTTTGATCAAGTTATTCTAACCTGCCTGGCTTGTCCTTAGGGCCACAGACAGTTGAATGCAAATTAGGGCAGCATGCAGAAAATGAGCAGAGTAAAAGGAAAGACAGAATCAGGAAGATAAGTTACAGAAAGGAAGAAAGAACTAAAAACAACGACAAGCAGTATTTGTGAAGCATCTAACCATCCCTAACCTTTGTATACCTAGTTTTGGTGGAGAAGAACTATTTCGCTTCTTTCAATGGGGCAAAACTTGGCCACACTGAAGTCAAGGGGAGCTATTTTTTTTCAATGGGAGCAAGAATCAATTCTATGCCTTTACAAAGAGCCTCTTGTTTTTCAAGATTGTTCTGTCTATTCAAGTATTTGAAGAGGTCTATTATGGTTAGTCCCATTGGTCATTTCAGCAACATATACACAAACCCAAAGGAAAGGAAAATTCTTCCAAAATAGCATACTTTTAGTAATCAGTAGCAATATTAGTAATTCTTTGCAAGTTTTGTAACTGATTTTGGGTATGGATACAAAGAACAAATAACACTTTATACTTCTACAGTGAAATCTGAGATGCTTAAAGAACATAAAGAATATCAGTGAATGAATTTTCATGAAGTTAAGCTAAAGCAAGGGAGTGTATTATTTAATAGATGAGGAAAACAGGAGAGGGAAGCACTAGGTCCCCAAATCAAACAGAGGGTCTTTGCCATAGTCAAGAACACAACCAAGATCCCCTGACATTTATGTATGGGCCATAACCACTGTACCACATGTCTTCCCTTTTAGTAGTAGTTCTTTCTTTAATTAACAACTAATTAATTCTGTTACCCAACAGTGCATTTACTTTGCTTTATTTGTACTTAGAGGGTTTTCCTATTTTTTATTAATGGAAAAGTATTAGGTAATACCTCAAGATATGTATTCATATGAATTTTTTTGGAAAACAGCAATTACTGTTGTATCAATAATTAAACTCTTGTCAATATGTGGGTAATATTTTATTTGAGCCTAAGACTTCAGTTCTTCACAAATACTGAGATATGCCCAAGGAACAGTATAGAATTGGAATGGTTTGGGTTATTTTACCTCAAACCAGCAAAGTCTACCTGCAGTGGCAGCAAATTTATATTGTGTAATAAGCAAACCCACGAGACAGGACATTTTCACTGAATTGGGAAACTATTTACATTGCATTATTTTTCCTTCACAAAGAAGTGCTTCTTCCTTGAAGTTCTAAAAGTGTTCAGTTTCATATACTTGTACTTCCACACAAAACTAATTTCTCCAATAATCATTTATTAATAAAATACATAGAGATAAAGAAAAAATTGTTATGAAAACAAACATGGGTGATTGAGACAGAGATAGATAGAATATATAAAAAAGATCCACCCTCACTGGCACTTGCAGTGGTGCCAGCAGTGAACTAGGTTACCATGGGCCCCTCTACACATGCACGTAAAGTCATGATGGGATCTAATGCATGATTCATATAATTGCTGTGCATGGCTGCACGTGTGATTGTGAATCAGATTCCATCCGTCTTATTGCCAGTGCAAGGGGAACCTGATCTCCCAACAGTGTCCCAGCCATGGGGATGCATGCGTCTCCTCTACACAAGTAGGGAGGCTGGGATCTAGCGAGCATCAGCTGGCAGCTTACAGGTTTAGGGGTGCATATGCCCCCTCCCTCTCCCAGCTGGGAGCTTTGATCAGCTGCTGGGGCTCCCAGCCACAAGGGTCCTGGGCTACACTTTCAATTAACAGTGTGATAAGAAGCAGCTACAAAGTTATTACACATTTTGTAGAACGTCTTTGTAGCTTATTCCTCCACACACAAGATCACATGTCTCTAAACTGCAGAGTACAAACCAGTACCTTGCAGCACTGCTGTGCAGTATCTAATGCTCCTGTCAGAACTATCCATAGAATGATGCTTGGATTTGAGTGTGCTAATAAGAGCATGAACATCTCCTCCATGGAGGACAGACAGTGGAAACACTAAAATTAGCACTTAGGTATATAAGCATCAAGTTTGGCTGCGAGTTAATGGAGATTTCAGGAGAATATTTTTGGAGCAATGATTATGATTGACATTTGCCTGTGCTCCTGGTGCACCTATCCCACTTTATAATGGTCTTTGGGAGTCTTTTGTTAATTATTTGATTATAAAGTCATTTTAAAAATAAAATATGCTTACATGGCTAAGTAATAAAACTTTAATTTAAAAGCATCAGACCATGACATAATTTTAGTTTAAAATGAACCTCCTGGGCTGAGGCTAATTAAACTAACTTCTGGGTCACAAGGTACACGCTTCACTACTTAAAAACACTACTTAAAATTATAAATAGCCTAACACATCTTGGCTCCAGGCTGTTTCATTTTATGTGCAAGATCTCTGTTTATCAGAAGAGATTCATGGCATTCCATGCTCTAGTTGCCAGAGACAGGCTCTACAGCTGCCTAGAGTAATCAGATGGGAACTATCCAGTTCCTAGAAGATTTCTCCTATAGTTGTGGACCATAAGCACTGGATGGAGGTCAAGTGGTAAAATACCTTATTTTCCACTTTCTGCATTAACTGGACAAAGTGAGCATGAAACGTTATGAAATGTAAACATTGATTTCCTTCCGGTTTCCATGGGTATATATGAACAAATAGGGCATAATGCTGAAAGGTATCAGGCCCATTGTCTCTACTTTTGTTGTTTTTTCCATTAGATTCTTGCACAACTAGAAAACAAAACTTTAAAACCCTATTTGAGCCTTATTAAGTGCTAAGGAGTAGCATTTGCCAACAACCCTAAAACATGGAATCTCTTGAATTTTGCCATTTGCCAGCAATCCACCAAACAGCAGCATTAACATACTTGTCTTAGAACTGGTGAATAAACTGGGTAAACATTTGCATCTGAAATTTTTATCCTGAAAAACGTGCAGATTAGGCAACACCAACATTTTCTGAGATTTGTTTCAATTTTGTCAAATGGTTGATGTCAAAGAAAAAGAACATGTCCGCCCTCACCGAGTTGAGGCATTTAGTTTCAATATTTTCAAAAAGAGTTTGATTCAAAATTAATTTTAATTTCAAAATTTCCTTCAGCTTAACCAAAAAGGGCTTTTAAGAGAAGGAGTTAAAACATGTTTGAAAACAGAGTGGTTAATTTTGGGTTAAGTCAAATGTTTCCTTCAACCTGAAAAAAAGGATCCTTTTTTCCCCCAAACTTTTCTGTTTAGCAAAAACAGATTTGCGGAAGATTATTTTTGTTTTACTTCTCTAATTACCAGAAAGCAGGAAAAAACCCCACAGTTATCTGCATATAGCAGTGGTGGGCAATCTTTCCAGGTAGTAGGCCAGAATGATCCTCCCTGAGTCAAAGATGAGCAGCCAGGTGAGCGCTAGGGCCCAGCCGCCATCACTACTTGTCTCCAGAGTGGCAAGGGGAAAGTGCCTGCAGCCAAAACCTTCCAGCTACCAAATGCTGCTGAAGCCCCACATCTGTGGGCCAGATCCATTTATTCCACAGGCTGGATCCAGCCCGTGGGCCATCGGTTTCTTACCCTTGATCTGTTGTGCCATGTGTTTTTTAATATGAGCAAATAAGAGGCTGAACTTTAGGCTTTACGTTAGGGACTGTTAGTGAAGAATGTTGTCTGTCTCTTGTGTTAATCTTCAAGCTGGAGAGACATCACATGTATGGAAAGGCTTGGTCAGGAGTCCATAACTACAGTGATGTCCTGCTTAACATAGGAAATGTTGCATACATTACCCTTCTTTTCCTCCCTATATCTGTGGCTTTTCATTCTGAAATATCATGCAATGTCAGCCTTTATATCCTTTGACTTTCTTCATTTCTGTTGACTTTCTTTTCTACATTTACTGTAAAGATCATTTAAAATTGAGTTGTCTGAAACGATGTGTCAGTGCATCATTTTTTCATTAATCTCTCTTTTAAAACAACTAAACAGAGCATTTTCTGCCTAAACAAAAATTGTTCTTCCAGACACTGGGATGCACTTCACCACTATCACTTCTACCCTACAGTGCATACACCTCAACAATAAATATGCTGCCATGCTAGTGCCCATCCTTCGTCACCATTTTACTAAATTATTTTCTAGCAGCCAACAAATCTAGTGAATGAAGAATACAAGTAACACTGTTGGGGCCATACCCCCTGACATTCTCAGAGCAAAATTCAGCAGATGTCAAATTAACAAGCCTCATCCACCATAAATACAAACAGCCATGTTACATTTTTAAATATCTATATCTAGATACAGACAAATAGAAGTGGGGTATAGCAATAGCGGTAGTAAGAAATATCACTGTTTCATTCTTTCTCCATCAAAATAGTTTTTCATCTTCATCTCAGCATCTTGTTCCCACCCAGCTTCACTGAAAAAACACCTCCTACCCAATTAAACTTCATTTCAAAGTAAAAAAACCAAATCATGCCCAACTCTTTGCTTGTGTTAGAAGATGATGTATATTTTGCAAGGTATTTATTAGTAAAATATACAACACTGGCTCCCAATCCATTCATCTTGAGAGGATTAAAGAGAGAGGGAGAGTCCACACTTACAGCCATAATCACAAGAAAAGGGGCTGTCAAAATGGCCATTTTTCTTCTCCAGCCACCTGCTTGTCTGTCCTCTCTAAGTAAGATTCTTAAAACTTTGATATCTGAAATGTAAAAATGTTCAGAACCTACAAGTAACTCTTGGCTTAAGTCTCCTATACCCAAACTTAGATTCAAAGATACCCAGCTCTAAATACCCTTAGAAGGCTATGTAATTATAGAAGTCCCAACTTTGTACCTTCAGAAATATAGAAACATAGAATCAGTGGACTGGAAAGGACCTGGAAGATCAAGGAACATCAACCCCTGTCATAGGCAGGAGGTTAATGAGCATGAATCATGTTCAATAAGGTGCTTATCCAGCCTCCTCTTGAACACATCTAAGGATGGCGACTGCACCACCTCTGCCAGGAGTGTGTTCTAGGTTCTGGTTACCTTTACGGAGAAGAAATTCTTTCTTATGTCTAGTCCAAATCTTCCCTCTGTTAGTTTGTAGCCATTGGTTCTCATTGTCTCAAGGTATGCCTTCTGGAAGAGTTGCTCCCCCACATCTTGGTGCTCCCCTGTGACATATTTGTAGGCAGCTATCAAGCCACCTCTCAGCCTCCTTTTGCTCAGACTGAACAATCTCAGTTCCCGGAGCCTCTCTTTATAGGGCCTATCCTTCAGGCCCTTAATATCGCAGGTGACCCTCCTCTGTACCCTCTTGAGCTTGTCCATGTCCTTCTTGAAGTGCAGTGCCCAAAACTAGGCACAGTATTCCATTTGTGGCCTCACCAATGCTGAGTACAGATAAAGAAACACCTCTCTGGACCTGTTGGCAACACATCGTCTGATGTAGCCCATAATTTATTTGCCCACCTGGTGACTTCATTGCACTGTTGGATCATATTCATCTTGTGGTCAATTGTGACTCCTGGGTCCTGTTCAAGTGCTGTGTCAGCCAGTGGGCTGCCACCTAACCTATAGTTATGGGGGAGATTCTTCCTACCCAGATGGAGGACAAGGCAGGGAAACCCTGTTGAACCTCATCTGATTAGCCCACAGAACCAGCCTGTCTAGGTCATTTTGGATACTTACCCTATCCTCTGGTGTGCCTGCATTTTCCCACAACTTGGTATTGTCGGCAAACAATCACAGAGCATTCCAGCTCTGCATCCAAGTAATTAATTAATGTGTTAAAAAACACAGGTCTGAGCCCTGATCCTTGTTGGACACCACTGGAGACATCACTCTGGGATGAGGCAGCCCAATTGATTACAATTCTCTGGGACCAGCCTCTAAGCTAGTTGTCCACCCACCTCACTGTAGGCTGGTCCAGACCAGCACCCTCCATTTTAATTGAGAGAATTTCAAGGGAGACAGAGTCAAAGGCCTTATTAAAGTCCAGTGTTTACCCCATGTCCCTTGTCCAACTGGTTAGTTACCTGGTCCTAAAAGGACACCAGATTTGTTAGGCATGATCTACCCTCCACAAAGCCATGCTGGTTGTTTCTTAATACCCTGTCAGTTGCTAGCTTTTGATTGGTGGACTCCTTAACAATTTTTTCAAAAGTTTTTCCTAGGACCAAAGTCAGACTGACCGGCTTATAGTTTGCAGGGTCGCATAGGACTCCTGAGTTTGTTAAAGTCTTATCTTCTGAAGTTTAGGACTTCTATTCTATTAACTGAAATCCTAGCCTTCCAGGGGGAAGTGAACCTAATCAGATTGTCATCACTGTCACCCAGAGTAGCACAAATCCGCCCCTTTGGTAAGCACTAACTCTGGAGTGGCTTCCCCGCTAGTCGGTCCTTCAACAACTTGCGACAAGAACAGGTCATCAAGAATAGTTGTCAAGAAATTGGCTGACTTGCTGGAACTGGCTGAACAGTCTTTCCAACAGATGTCAGGGTAGTTGAAGTCACCCATGACAATCACGTCTTTAGTGCTGGCTGCCTCAGCCAGTTCCCTGGAGAATGCCTGATCTTTCTCCTCTTCTTGGGAGGGAGGCCTGTAGTAGACCCCCCACCATGAGGTCACACTCTCCTGAACTCCTTTGTTTCTTGACCCAGAGCATCTCAAGAGACCTTTTACTACCATTAATCCTGACCTGCAGGGACGGGTACCACTCCTTCACATAAAGGGGCACTCCTTTTCTCTTCTTCCCAATGCAGTCCTTCCTGTAGAGTTCAGTCCTGTAGCTGTCAATATCCACAGCCCAATTACGCATGTCATTCCACCAGGTCTCTGTCAACCTGATGAGGTGAAAATCCTTGTCTGTCAGAAGGAGAGCTAGTTCCTCTTGCTTGTTGCCCAAGCTTCTGGTATTCCCATAAAGGCACCTGAGCTCCCCTATGGTCACCTCAGGTTTTGTGTCACTGCAAGAATCTCAGGGTGTTGGTGCTCATCTGGGTATTCCCTACACCAATGAACTCTCTTGGGTCATCATGGAAAGAGGATACATGTACAGTAGTGACTTCATGTACAACAGTGGAATGTCCCCTTTCTCCCCGGTCATGTGCAGTTTAAAGCCCTCCCCAGCAAATCAGTGATTCTTGTAGAAAAGAACTTCTCCCTCTGCCTGTGAGGTGGATACCATCTCTTGCATGCAGACCACTGCCATTAAACTGCTTTCTAAGGTTGAGGAAGCCAAAGTCTATGGGGTGACACCATCTCTTAAACCTTCAGTTGACCTCCTTTATGCACGCCTCCCTTCATCAGCCTGAGCCTTTGACTGGGAGGATTGAAGAGAAGGCCACTTGTGCCCCCAAGGTCCTTAGGCCTCTCCCCCATGGTCTTGTAGTTTCCCATGATTCTCCCAGGGCTGTTTCTTGTCCATGTCATTGGTGCCCACATGGACAAAGCAACATGGGATAGTGGTTCACAGGGTGGACTAGCGTAGGGATCCTATCTGTGACATCTTGGATCCTGGCTCCTGTAAGGCAGAAGACCTCTCGAGCAAAAGGGTCTGGATGATAAATTGCTCCTTCTGTGCCCTGTACCAGGGAGTCGCATACATTATACACATATGTTTCTTCTTCTCAGACTCATTTCCTGTGAAAGATCAGATCATTTCCTAGTTATAAATCAGCAAAAGAAATCCTGGGAACTTTTAGCTTTGTTTCATATATTGTCAGGGGACTCTTCTTGGATTTTTTCCTTTACATCTTAGCAGCATCCCCAGAAATATATTCTAATGCCCAAGTCCCTTCTTGTATTGTATTCCTCAGAAACAAACCCTTACCTCCCCATTCCCAAATTCTACGTGTGTTGGATGCTGCGTTTATTGATGACATGAGCCTTTCATCAGTGCTGGTACTGATTTAAAAATAAAGCAGAAGACAAAGGGGGTGATGGGTAATAATCTGTAAATCTTCATGACCTGCATCACCTCCCCAGTAAATTTTCCATTATGCCACCTCCTCCCCAATCAATTAGGCTAGAAAGTTAGGTAGGTTAAATCACAATCCCCCAGCATCCCAGGATGCTTTGTACCTCAGGGCTGGGCTCTGCTGTCTGCTCTCTAGCTGGAGCAGTGAGGGCTAGCTGACAAGGGGATTGGGGTGGGAAACTGTGCAGGGCTCTCAGTCGCCCTGTGACTGAGAGTATAAATGGCTCAGGAGAGACCCCTAGTGGCAGGAAAGGGGAAGCACAGCTGCCAGTCACCAGGACTGTGCAAGTGCTGGTTGCCCTAGCAACCAGGGAAGCTAGAGCCAGGAAGGGGCGGAGCTTAGCCCTTCTTAAGCCCAGGTAGACAGCCAGGAGGGCAGTTCTTCTCCAACAGCCGAAGGAGGAGGAACTCGGCCTGGGCAAGGGGAGAGCTCAGATGGTTGGAATACCCTGGTCCCTGCTGGGGGTGGATGAGTTCTCTCTCTCTCTCTGGTAAGGAGAGGTTTCTAATTTTTCGGACCAGAATGGTCTAGTTTTTTATGTTGTAGTCCGGGGGCTTTGCGTTTGTGTTTTGTTCAACCAGAGGACCGGGTGAGGCTGTAGGGGTGCAAGGAGGCCTCACAGGAGCTCCCCAATAATCTGGGGGTTCCTGGTGCTGAAGAAGGCACAGCTTTGTTTGGGGGTACATTGGCCCAGCCCAGAGGTAGGGGTCGGCATACAGCCCCAGCGTTGAGGGGCAGCGAGGAGCTCAGAGTGAGGGGGCAGTGAGGGGCCCCGAGAGTGAGAAGGGGCATCGAGGAGCCCCAAAGGCAAGCAAAGAGCTGGGACCTAATACCATGGCCCTAGAGAGATCACACCAGCACCATCTGCAAGGCGTGGGCTGCAGTGCAGGGGAGGAAAAGGAGCTGCAGACAGTGCCCCCTGTCATTGGGGCACACAAATGGGCAGCTTCCCGCTAATTTGAACCATTCATCAATTATGAGCAAGATCAAGACGTGGCAGGAAAGAGTAGGTGGGCGATCAGCCCATTGCAGGAGGCCGGAGCCGCACGCCCAGCGAGGCTCCGAAAGCGGCACTCCTGTTACAGAAACCCAGATGGGGATCCAGCCTGGTCTGCCTTGTGAAGGCAGAGCAGACCCTGCCAGAATTTTTCCCAGCTGGAGTTGAGGGGATGTGGGCATGGACCAGCAGGCTCAGGTAGAGGAGAGGGAGGGGGGTTTAAACCTCCTCCATTCTGTGTCTGTATGGGGGCGTTGCCATGCTTCTGCCCCTCCCCACCCTGTTCCCAGTGGAGAGCAGGGGGCATAGCCACACCCTGGCCAGGTGGGGTTTATCCCTCTTCCTCCCACCATCAGGGGGCTCCAGCTGGGGTCTATCTGGCTCTTCCACCCCACTCTCTGCTCAAGAAGCAGGAGGCATGGCCAGAGCCCTTCCTGGGAAGCATCCTGAGGCAAAGGAGAGGAGGTTAAACCCTCCTGCCTCCCCTCTCCAACTAGCATGGCTTTTCCTCCTGCTTGCTGCTTGAGGAGCAGGGGTGGTAAGCAGGGTGGAAAAGTCAGGAAGACCCTGGCTGGGGTCCAGTGCCAGTGGAGGAGGGGGTCCAGTGGAATTTAATCCTCCCCTTCTCCCACCTTCACCTCAGGCTGCTGCCCAGGGCTGGCATCTGGCCCCCACCCCACTGCTTGAGTAGCATGCGGGAAGAGGGAAGTGGGGAAGGCAGGCAGACCCTGGCTGGGGTTCCAAGCCAGTGGGAGAGGGGAGGCACGGGGGTTTAATCCCTCTTCCCCCCCACCCTTCACCTCAAACTGCTGCCTGGGGCTGGCTCTGGCCATGTGTCCCCTCCCACCGTCCCCAACTCTCAAGTGGCAAGTTGGAGGGAAGGAAAGCCAAGTAGACCCCAACTGGGGTTCTGTGCCAGTGGTCATGGGGTTAATTTCCCTCCCTACCCCCTTTCACCTCATTCTGCCAACTGGGGCTGGCATCTGGTCACACCCTGCTGCTTGGGGAAAAGCTTGGCAAGGGCTGCTTCCCCTTTCCCCCTCCAGGCACACCCCAGCTGGGGATCATGCAGGCCAGAGTGGGGGTTTAAATCCCTCCCCAATCACATTCAGTGGCCTGTCAGGACCTGCCATACCCCCTCCTCAGCTTAGCTTCCCTCCAGCCTTCCAGCCACTACAGAAGGGAAGGGAAGTCTAGCCCCACCTTCTAGCCTGAGCAGCATTTTCTGAATTAAAAGTGAATGTCTATTCACTTGCTTCCTGGTTCAAGCTACACAAATTAAACTAACCTGCGGAGATTGAATGAATTCAGGCCTGGGCTTTTTGAATGTCTGTACTTAACCTTAAAGTCTATTACAGAAGCCCAACAACCCTCCTCAAAGTTGGAATAAATAACCCTTCCTTTTGGATCTATGCTACCCCCTTCCTAAATGTCTTCTCTTCTGCACTGGTTGCTTGCTAGTTCCTTTTCCCCTCATCTCTTTGTGAAGACTTGTGTCTCCTGCCCTCCCTTCTCTTTTACTCATTTCAAAAAAGAGGTGTTAAGTAGTAGCTCAAAGGTTGATTTGCCTTTTACTTTCCAACCTCTCCTGGGAAAAAAAAGGAAAGGTCTTCAGGAACACTTTTTTAAAAAAATCGTATTCCAATTTAAATTTTACTTTTAACAGAAATGTAACAGTTGCCTCAAAGGTCACAATTTAGGCCCTGATTTACATTATAAAGAGTAACAAAATAATGGTTAGGAAGATAAACTGTGCTTTTATAAGATCTTTCAACATCTATAACTCTTGAGAAATACTTGCATGTGGCAAATAGAAGAAATGAGTAGGACAGCTTCCTCTCCACCGTTTTAAGACTGAAGTTTTCAAATGACACTTGAGCACTTTATTCTTATTTACAGCTTTAGATAGAACCTTTGTTTTGTGCAGAATAAAGACCCTAAATCTCTTAGTGCAGTGATGGACAACAATTCAGTATCTTGGAAAAAATATGAAAAGCTGATTTTTAATCTTTCGGATAGGATATTTAGTCCTGCATAATGGGACTTGAATGTTTGTGTGTGTGGATCCACGCATGTACAAATCGTATAGGCTTAACCATTATATTCAATATCATCCTCATGTTTTTAAACGCCTGAAAACGTTTCATGCCGGGTTATGTATTTGTGGTGTTCAGTGTTTCCACAACTAATCTCTCATTCATTTACTTTATGAAACGTGTGTTGAAAATGTTGAAACAGATGTTTTGCAGTCTCAGAATATTTTGTGGCTGTCTTTTGCATTATAATTTAATGACACCATTATGCTGATTCATACATTTTTAACCTCAACACTTCATTAGTGCCACTCTGTTTGCTGAACTACCATGTACTAACTTCAATTAATGTAGCTTTTGGCAGGTCAGTCTTACGCATTTTAAATGTGGCTGCCACATTGCTGTCTTAATACGGTCACCTCCCGGGCATCCATTTGAGTGACAAATCATTTGATGACCCCTTAGAATGTGGCCAGATGAAGGGCAGGGAAATAATCTTCAAAAAGCAGCTTCTTTTACCCTTGGAGTTATGTTAATTGTCATGGGAATTTGAATAGCAAGAGAGAGAAGAACTGAGAATAATAAGACCTTTTATGACTGAAGGAAGAGAGATTTTGAAGCTAATTTGTAGTACTCCTCACTGATGAGAAGTACAAGCTGGGCTGGAGTGAAAATCTTACTTTTCATCAGGTAATGATGTGGGCTCTAAGTATACCTAATGTAATCTAATGCAAGCACATGGATTTTCTTTCCCCTTTTTATTAAATTAAAGTGCCTACTAAATTCAACTATAAAACTCTGAATGACTTCAGTGACAGAAGGATTAGAGACTTTGTGGTCTGGTGACAAATTCTGTAGCGTCTGTAGTTCAGGTTATGGTCTTCTTAATCAGCTCCACCTTTGATCTGCATTTGCCTTATTACCTATTGTACAGTTGGGACAAGGGACTCCAATGAAGGGACAGGTGAGGCACAGACAATAAAAAAGTTCCTGCCCAGATATCTATAGGGTTACGACAAGACGCACCGAGTTGATGAAACAACCAGACTGGGGGGGGAGAGGGGGATGGAACAGGTAACCTCTGGTAAAAGAAGATGAACATGGGGTGGATTATAGGCAATAGCTCCAGTATTACTCACTGCCCACTGTTTTAAGATATCAGTGTTTTCTCAGTATTGCTACAACCTACTTCAGCCTACACTGTCAATGTTTTTTAGAGAAAGTCTTGCCTTAGAAAACAGCCAGATCAGATTGGCTTTCCTCTGTAGCGAAGCATGGTGCACTTCCTAAGATCATCTGGGCATATTTACCTAACAAATTCCATTCCACTGTCAGGGTCTCGGGACATTAATGATGACTTTTTTCCTTCCTACTCTCTTTCTGTGGCATATCGTAGTTTTTAGACTCGGTGACTTCAGGAGGTTCCCTTTAGTCCTATGTCCAAAATGTTTCTGGCCCTTAGAACTTTAAATGTTGGCAAATCAGGGGTTGGCAACTTTCTGGTACTTAAGGCCACTTCTCATGACCTCACCCCCATGGCATGCTGCAAATCTCTGTGGCCACACAATCAGTAGATGCTGTAGAAAAAATAGACATAAAGAGACAGGGAGTAGAACACCTTCTCTCCTGCCCTGGCTGCGGCATGTTCAAGCCACTGCAAACTGGATCCAATCTCCTCTCAGGTCGGATCCAGTCCATCAGTTGCTAGCCTCTGCCTTGGAATGTAATTGCATATGACTCTGGGCATGCAATCTCTTTTTATGTCTGCATTTTCATTTTTATTTTCATTCTGGCCCACAGGCTGGGGGGTTGAACTACCTTCTAAACAATTCTTGGCCACTGAAAACAGCATAACAGCTAGTGAGACTCTCTGCACATGCCAGTTAGCCCTGATGAGAAGCAGATAGATATGTAACAAAGACCAAGTCTAACTCGTTTTTGCAATATGGAAGTTATATGTTATAATTCCATTTCCACTGCAGAACACACTAAGGCAAAGAAAGTATATTATCCAAATTATGCTGATATTTTTTCTTGAAGCATTGTTTACAAGAATTACGATGGCATTTTTGACAACAATTTCATAAACTACAGAACATTGTAACAAAGCATTATATCATTCTAAAATAGCTGACTACTTCTATGTATTCATATACAATATGAATTTGCAAGTACATCTTTTAATTTACAGGAAGAATCGACTGTATTCAACTATGATGATAGCCCAGATGTGGGAAAATCATTAATTGGCAGGGAAAGAAACCAATGTTATAATGTTGTAATGGTAGTTGTGCTGAACAGATGAACTATTCTTATTCACATAATATAACTGAAAAGAAACTGCATCTTTCAATGTGCAAGTCAATGTGGGGTCAGGATGCCTGAGAAGAGTAGATTAGAACATAATTTCTCTGTACAAAGAACAGAAAGTGAAGCCATTTCTTTGAGGGGAGAGAGAATTATTGGGAGATCAGAGAGACCAGCTCTTCCCATGGCATTGTTCCATTCACTTGAGAAGAAAGAAAATTAAAAACAGAGTTCCATTAAGTGCAGCATGAATCCTGTGTAGCACAGCAATTCTCAACATGAAACATAAGGTTTGTACAATCAGTCCTATAGGTATTTGGCTTCTTCCTTGAGGGTGAAGCTAGACCTCAACTTTCCCCTCTCTGTGTCTGTTTTCCTTCTTAGAGAAAGCTTCCTTCTAGAGATGGGTGAGGGGGTTGATCTGGTGTGCTCTCCGACACAACCATAAGTCCCACTTTGCATTAAAAAAAACAAAAAAACACCAGCTCCCTGTCCTAGACCATTGCCCTCCTTTCTCACTATTGAAGGTTTTTCCTGATCTACCTCCCTGATTAATGCAAGGGAAAAAAAGGAGGATTTTTCCTCCTTTGTTTTTAGAAACGACAAGCCTGAGATCTCTAAGTAATAAAAAATTACATCTAACTCTTTCCTTAATATGTTTTGAATTCCTTTACAAAGGAGGAACACACCATTTACCCCCATTATAAAGATGGAGAAACTAAGTTATGGAACAGCAAAGTCACTTATTCAAGATCGGTTCAAGATCACCCAATAGACAAGCAGAAGAGCTAGAGAAATAATGCAGTGCTGATCAGTTCTCTGTCCTCTAGGCAGCACAGGCCTATGGCCAGACTTCAACAAAGCATTTAAATACATTCTTTCTTGTCAGTATTGAAGGGAACAAGTACTGACAGGCTGTCATGGAAGACAAGCAAGCTGACTTACAGGAACCCAAGGTTTAAAACAAACAAACAAACAAAAAAAACAACAACTAGCTTGGGTATAGTTGCAATTGCTGAGTGTAAAATTGCTGCAGATGGCATTCTGTTCTAATGACCTAGCTACAGGAAAAGATTACTTGCTTTTTTGTATTTGGGTCATTGAAGCCTAAAAGATGTATTGTATAAAATACTTAGAGAATAATAATAATATCATCCTAAAACAGAGATGGGGTGATGCAAATCTACTTTATGAACTATCATACTGCTGAAACAGGGATATTTTCACTCTCTGAATTGGGTACATTCAACTAAAATTAGATGAAATATATCTGCAAAGATTTATATTTTCCAGAAAGGTATGTCTGGTATGCATTTAGTTTGTCCAAGGACTCTTAGACAGAAAGGTATGAGTGGTCATTTTGTTCTCTACTACACGTTGGAAGTGGTAATAGCTACCATCACACACCATCTGTCTACCAATCAATAGCAGACCTTGTTAAAGTAAATGGTTGTACTTGGTCACCTTTCACTCGGGCTAAATTTATTGAACAATTAAGAATCATCTTTGTAGTCATAGCTGAAATAATAGGAAACCACTGACCACACCAATGAACTATACAACAAGGCTGCTGTGAATATACTGAGGGTTTCCCTGGTACTGATTGCAAAAGGCAGAAGCTAGGAGTTTGACAGCTTATTGTTGCATGTGTCTACGTGGGAGCAGCCTGCAAACAACTAGAAAGCCAGAAAAAAATGATAATAGCTATCATGAACACAGACAGGAGAGACAGAGTTCCTCGGGGTACAGTACAGTACTAGGTAGGGTGATTGAACCACAAGACAGGAGGAGAACAAGAAAGAAGGAACACGCCTTTGTAGCCAAGGCACTTGCCTGAAAAAAGGGGATATCTTGAAGCCAGTCCCTGTTTCCATTATTATTTCTACCTTTTAAACAATAACTGTGTAATGTAAAATGCACAAACAGTCCTGTCCTGAGCTATCATTAATACAGAATCAGGCTCCTTCCGGCTTTTTCTCCTTTTGACCCTGTGACTTGTAGTCCTTGCTGCCCAGTGGACCAACTGCAACATAAGGAAGATGCAAGCTACCACCCAGATAATCTACAGTCTGGTGGTAAGGGAACTTTTATACAAGGTAGAGGATATGGCTTTGAGGATAGCCTAGAGACCTCTTCCTAGATAGGTGCTCTACTATGCTAAAAATGGGCACCTGAAGTCAATGCTGTTGGTGCTAGTTGCTCCAAACATGCCAAAAGCATCAGACTTCTCCAGAGACCTGGACACTGGTGTTTCTATACACGTGAATGGAACCTGCTTCAATGCACTGGAAATGCAGCACGTTGGAGCAGACTCAATTAACTAAGTCTCCTGGAGCATGAAAATTTACATGCTACAGCAGCCTTCCACGTCATGTGTATCAGCATCACCACACATCTCCATGCTGAAAAAATGGTGGTGGGGGCTCTTTGAAATAAAACCCATTCAATGAGCTTTATTTCACAGTGCCCCACCATCATTTTTTCAATGTGGGGACACAAGGGGATGCTAATATACATGACACACAGGTGCTTTTAATTAGCATGGCTTGCTAATGAAAGCACCCAGCACCATGTCCCACAGCACATGTAAAAATACCCTAGAGCTTAGGTGGCAGCAGGTGCCTTGCTGATGAAACTGAATTAATTCTGAGCATGCTCAGATATCCCAGTGAAGGCAGCTAGGGAACTATCCAAAATGGAGGTGCTTCCTGCATTTAGGCACCTACTGAGTTTTGTGGCTTGTGAAGCAGGGCCAATTGTGGATCACTCTCTGGAATTTAGGGCCAAAAATCCCATTGAGGTGTTTATATGACCAAATAGTAGGTGGGCCTTAGTCTTCATGATGATTTTTCCAAAAGGTCTGCCAGCTGCTATACAGTGCCAGTTTAAATAGTCATTTCTAGAAAGTCTACTAGGAATAGGACTGAAATAAAAAAAAATTCCTACTGACATCATACAAAATCAACATCTTATGATAAAGATGTTGAGTAACTCTGGACCCAGATCAGATACGATCAGATTATTACCACATCCCACCCCACAAGTCAATCAGTCTGCTCCCCCCTGTCCCCCACCATTTTATCCTACAGCATTTAATAAGACAAACACTTAGCTCAAATTTTACTTTTACAAGCTTTTAAAACAGCAAGAACAAACCCCACTCAATTTATTACTTTCTAAAGTGTTGCCTTTAAAAGTGCGTACACTTATTTTATTAAAAAAACCCTAAAAACAAAAAATGATTTTTTGTGCCAACGAAAGGATAACACAATAATACCAACCCTTTTAGAAATTACAGCTCAGCCTGGGTCTCCTTCTAGGCTAGGCTCTGGTGAACATGCAGGGTAAAGGGCAAAGGATTATCCGATTTTCCTGTTGTGAGAAGACTGGGTGGGTGGGTACAAATCTGCAATAATGAAATCACTGCTGGCTGCTCTTGAGTGGTTCCAAGGCTAGCTTTCTCATTGGTATTCTTGATGCCTGAGCAATCAAAGCCATGTGTTGGACATCTTTTGCTCCTGTGATTAAACTCCCAGGTGTAAGCAGTGAGCTCATACCCAAAAAAATAAAACAGAGTTCAGAAATTGGACAAGAGGTCATCCCTTACATGGCCATCCCTTTATGCTCTTTGGGTGATGTGTAGCATCAGTTCATGCCACTGATCAATGTTTGGTGAAGGCTATTAAAAAGTAGGGCAGGAATGCCTCTAAGAAATGTGAATCAGGACAGAGAAGCAAAATCAAGGGGGGGAGAGGAGCGAACAGAAAGTAAAAGGCAGCTTTCCTGATGCCCTATGTCTGAAGACTTCGACTCTTCTATTGTAAATGCTGCTGAGAGACCTTGATACTGCTGCACTTCTTACACTGCACACAGACTCAGTGACAGAAACCCAGAACTTTTTGCAGGAGCAACACTATCTGCAGGCCAAGGGAGTTCACTGGACCTCCAGAGTGCTGCAAGCTCCCTAGCGGATTCACCTTCCCCCACTGCAAACAGGACTTGACAACATCCTATATTATGTTGAATCCTTGTACTCTTTCTTCCTTGTCTCCCCACACTATATTATTTGAAATATGTCATCTCCTTTGTGATCCAGATCCTTCAAGATTAGGAAATGAATCCCTGCTCCCTATGACTGGTATATACCAAAAAAGGAATGTACTACTAATCAACAGTGTGAAGAAAGGTAACTTCAAATGTTGCATTTCCTCCATGTGATCCATTATCATCAGTTCTGGGAATGATTTAATCAAATTCTGTATAAGATTTAAAAATAAAAAGAAGCAAAAATGGAAAGAGTTTGGAAAACCAGAGCTACCAGCTAATGGCTCATTATGCATCACACTCCAATACTACTTTGGCCTTTAGAAGACAAATTTCCTCTCTGCTGTATAGCTGTTGCTTGATGGCTTCATGATTAATTATCAACAGCTACATGCAAAATCCACCATGATGGATTGTCTGCAGACATCAGCATAATTACTGACTATAATCATTGACAGTTCTTGTCACTTGAGCAACCAACCATGAGGATGAGGAGCTGAAAAAATGTCTTATAAGAGGGGGTAAAGAGAGGCAATTAGAAAAAGCAAGACCCATCACAGTGGTTGGCATAGTCTCTTAGCTGCATGGATCAACTCACTGCTGACAGCTAGAGCTGTGCAAATAATTCATAACAAATAATTTACCCTAGAAATGTAGCCTCCTTTCCAGCTTGTAAATGTCCATAAGCAATCTGCCATTTCAGCATCTGTGTTTTAGTTATTTCACACAAATTAATTAGTTAATTACGCAATATATATTTTTCAAGATTTGTAATTTTATGGATTAACCCAGAACAATCTACTTTTAATATCTGGTACTTGAAATCTAACTTGTGTCATTAAATAGTTACAAAAATTGCATTATTTTTACTCATCAACTGTTTGAGAATGAATGAAATCAGGAGGTAGAGTTGAATAAGTGTGGGTCTGCTCACTCTGAAAGTATCAAAGCCTTGATACATAGGGTATGTTGATAAAATTCAAGGAAGTGCTGTGAACTCTAGTAATTTAGAAACCTTTGGCCTTCTGGATCATACCGGTTTTGCTCAAGATTTCATTCAAAGCATCATTCCTAGAAAAAAATTAGGCCTCTGTACATCTTGGACCTGAATCAAAAGGTAGTGGAGTCATTGGAAAGATCCCTATTGACTCAATGGCATTGAGAAACTATTTGTTTTAGCTTTTACCCTCATCACATTCTCACAGAAAAATGTACACACATGGCTTACAAGGTTAGAAAGACTCCTGTCTGCCTGGTTTAATTGCCCTTTTGCTTTGTGACTCTCCAGTCATAGCCTATCAGATAATATGATATTGTCAGTGCCCAGTATATGCAATTTTGGAATTTACTTCCTGAGAACATTTAGGCAGGCAAAACATGCTCATTTGAGTATTTGCAGAAAATCAACTCAAAGGGGTGTTATCATGGTTGAAGAGAATACAGATTTAAATTAATCTGAATACTCAAGAGCAGAAAAGACTTGCATGACATAGAAAATATAGTAAAGGTAAGAGTTTTTTCTTCTAAGGAATCCAGTTTTCCACCACATGGCCTATTATTCTGTTTGTGTTCTAATCTGCATATTTCAAAATGAAATTCTCATTCCTGTACTGAAACGTTAAAGCAAATAAAATTAGAAGGGTGGGGATGAGGTGAGGAGATAGTGAGGAACAGTGCTACAGGGAAGTTGCCTGCTTTTCCTTTTGGAAACATTATGATGTACCATATTAAGCAGTATATTGGCTGTGGGCCACTTAAAAACTGAACAAGTGTGGAAAGCTAAAATGAGACAGATGTTAAGGAACCAACATGCCTTCGGGTACTTTTCTGGTATCATACAAGACCGACTTGCTCTATGAATACAAAATAGACTTGTCATTTAACAACTCACAACTGTGTCATTCAAAGTTAAGCATACGATTCAGAATTATAAAACAGAAGACACCTATTTTAAATAGAAGGAATGGGATCATTAGCAGTTATGATGTGTCCCTGTAATTTTTCAGACATCACCATGGATAAACACATTTCAGAATGAGATGATGCATTCAGGGGTCTGTACAGAACTTCCTAAAATACTTAGTTTCAATGATGCTGTGAAAATCAGCAGAGAATATATATATTTTAAAACTGAAGCAGCATTATTGAAGGATTTAATTTTTTATATATAAAATAAATGACAGCATTGCCTGACATGGTTGGCTAATCAGCATGATAAGACTACAGCACTGAGCCACTGACAGCTTGAAACTTCTAGAACTACAGAATGCAGTTCAAAATGCTTTATCATAAAACTCCAGTATACATCTGATTAAGTTTCAAATGGGGAATACATGGGGATTTTGCTAAGAAAACCTCATCATTTGTTGGTGAGTATCTAAAGTGTTATTCCCATGTAATGGAAATATCCTAAACAAGAACAATTTCAAAATATAATTACTGTGCTAACATGACAGCTAAATAACTGATTAAATTGTCCAACTCATTGCAGAATGGATTAGTGATGGGGTTAGGACTTGTCAGAATAAAATAACCTTAGAGCATACATGCAAATTAGAAACACACATATCTAATTCTCTCTCTCTCTCTCTCCCTCTCTCCTCATCTTTCCCTCGCTCTCCCCCTTCTCTCCCTCTCTCCCTCCCTCCCTCCCTCTCTTTTCTCTCTCTTCCCTTCCTTCCCTTGTACTCTCTTCCCCTCCCTGGCTGTCTGCAGGACAATATAGTTGCATAATATTAGACTACAGAAAAGATCAGGTACTGTAAAGAAACCTTTCTTCCATAATACAGGAACATAGCACTTTTGTCCTATGGACATATGTTCTAAGACTTACGTTCATAGACAATCAGTCCTTTACCTAAGTAGTCAGGTAATATCAGTATGTACCCAGAGAAGCCATCATTGCCATTAAGCTTGTATTAATGGAGCTTCTTGTTTAATTCAGATGTATTTGGAGACCTGCACATAATTCATATTTTTACCAAAGGAAAAATTACTTGGAAAAGGAATTGATTAGAAAGGCCTTGTCTGGATAAGATGAATTCCATCAAGAAACAAAACGTGCAACGGAGTCTTTGTATTACAGAGTAAATCATTCCTCAGAGTTCAGAATCCTCTGAGGGCATCTCTTAATAGCTGTGATGGGTCTTCTAAACTTGCATTGAGTGTGTATGTAGTAGGAGAAAACTTGTCTGGAGAGCAGAGGAGATATTTTAGATTAAGGAAGCATACTTGAACACACTCCTGACCCAGGTATAAGGAAATTATAAGATCTTTGGACACAGCAAGAAGTTTTTATATAGAAAGTAGCATGATGCTGACTGACAGAGTAGAATGGCCAGAAATAGGAGACTGCTTTCAAGGGATACATACTGTATTTTTTTTCTTTTATTTCTGAGACACAAATAGAAAATCTGTAACCAAATGGAAAATCTCTCATCTCATTTAGTTTAGAAAAAAATATAAGTCATGGCTTATTAAGCAAGTTTTAATTCAAAATGCCTCTGCTTTTGATAGAGCTTTGCTAAAACACCAACTTTAACATGAACATTCCCCAAAGAGAAGATTGTTTGGTAACCTCTAAGCAGAAGGGCTGAGATCGGTGTTGTCTTCTCAGTTCTGATGAATGGACAGAAACAAAAAATTGTAATTGATGGCAGTCACTCATCGTGGTGCCCTGTGACCAGTGGGGTCCCTCAAGGCTCTGTCCTTGGACCCATACTGTTCAACTTCATTAATGATGTGGACATTGGAGTCAGAAGTGGACTGGCCAAGTTC
>NW_017728913.1:25874707-25902712 GCF_001723895.1 Crocodylus porosus | reverse complement strand
ACCCCCAGGGTAGGGGAGAGCACCACCTCCCTTGGGAGCCCATTCCAGACCTTGGCCACTCTAACTGTGAAGAAGTTCCTCATAATGTCCAGTCTAAATCTGCTCTCTGCTAGCTTATGGCCATTATTTCTTGTGACTTCCAGGGGCGCTTTGGTGAGTAGAGCCTCACCAATTCCCGTCTGTGTCCCCATGATGAATTTATAGGCAACCACAAGGTCACCTCTCAAACTTCTCTTGAAGAGGCTGAAGAGGTCCAGGTGCCCTAGTTTCTCCTTGTAGGGCTTGGTCTGCAAGCCCTTAATCATACGAGCAGCCCTACTCTGGACCCTCTCCAGGTTATCCACATCCCTCTTGAAGTGTGGCACCCAAAACTGCATGCAGTATTCTAACTGCGGTCTGACCAGCGCCCAATAGAGGGGAAGTATCACCTCCTTGGTTCTGTTTGTCATCTATGATAAAGTGCAGTTAGCTTTTCTGATGACTTTGTCACACTGACAACTCATGTTCATCTTGGAGTCCACTAGGACTGCAAGATCCCTTTCCGCTTCCATGCTACCGAGCAGGTCATTCCTAGGCAGCAGGTGTACTGGGCATTTTTTCTCCCTAGATGCAGCACTTTGCATTTCTCCTTGTTGAACTGCATTCTGTTGTTTTCTGCCCATTTGTCCAACCTGTCCAGGTCTGCCTGTAGTTGTTCCCTGCCCTCTGGTGTATCCACTTCTCCCCACAATTTTGTATCATCCACAAACTTGGACAGAGTACACTTCACTCCCTCGTCCAAGTCACTGATGAAGACACTGAAGAGTAGTGCTGAGCTGAGGGGGGCATGGCCAGGCCCTGGCAGGACATTCTGATTATCACCCCCTCCGCTTCCTTCCCTCCCCACCACCCCGCTCCTAAACAGCCCGGCAGGGAATGTTTATCACCCCTAACTCATTTTTTATCAACCCATTAAGAAAATAAAGCCTCTCGTCAAGCTCTTCTTAAACAGCTTTTCCAAGGAAGGACATTAAACTACCTGTTGATTAGTTCCAAAAAGCCTGTCTGCTGTTGTTGTCTCCTACAATATGGACTGTAGCCAGCATATGGTCTGCTATCTAATGCTGAGGTGTCTGCATAAGGCAGAGGGGCAGGGGGAAAACCCAGGTTTAGCAGGGAAAAGCCAGGCAGACACTCTGTGCCTGCAAGTCTCTGCTGGAGCATACTGGTATGCTTGGGGAGTCTGGTTTATCTTAAATCAGCAAGGGGTCTGGGACAGACATTGCATAAACTGGTTTGACCCAAATCATCAGTTAAGTCTGGTACTGCATTCAACCAGGGTTATCTCAAACTGGTTAAAGCAATTTTCAAACTGGTATATGTGTACTAAAAATTCTGTTACAGGTTTAAACCAGTTTCTGATCACTTAAATTGGTTTATGTGCAATGTATGTCCCTAGCTATAGCGATCTTTAATCATATATATGACCACATTTTAGGTCATTAAATGTCAACATGCAAATGTAAGAATATCTTACTGTTAACAATCTACCTTTAATACTATTATTTTCTTAAGCTATTCAAAAGATTCAATTTTAGTAGGAATCATCAACAGCCAGTAAAAGTTAATGATTACATTTATAATTTTACATTAATAAATGGCTATAAATACTCCATAGCCTTTGCCTGCATCACTGAAATTCCCTGCCACAGCTTTACACAATGTTACCTAGTAAGGGTTTCTAATATTTTAACACAAATTTTAAAGCTAAAAGTATAAAAACATAAATATCGAGCAACCAGATGTATAATACTATCCTAGCATGGGTAAATTGTGGAACTCATAGTAGACTGAGACTGCACAAAAAGTGACTTAATGTTTGAAAGAAAATGGATTTTATGGACTCATGATTTATTTTAAAAGTTTCTTTGGTTATCGCTTGTACTTTATCACTGCAAGGGGATTTTGATGTTTCAATGGTGTCCTCTACCTGTTACTCTGGGGTCATTGCTGCTCTACAGAAGTAGAGTTGAGAGTCCAATCTGAAGCCTGCTTAAGTTCATGTTTCTTCCAAAGAGTATACTGGGTTTGGACAAAGTCACTAAATATTTTATATGTTTATACTCACATACTTATACTTCTGTCATTTATTTAAATATTTGATGTCTTTCCTTGATGTCCAGCATAGTACAAACCAATGTTCATAGTGAGGCTTGATTCCTGTACTGATCATTTCACCTTCCAGTAGGCCAGTGAGTACAAACTGTAACCATTAACTAGCTATTGACTGTTCATTTTTTCAGATCTCATACCCAAAGCAAGGATAAGATTTAGCCACATATATTATCTTTAGCACAAGGCAGGGTAGAAATGCACCTCTGCTTATGCATCTCTGAATTAGTCTAGTCAGTTCACTTAGTAAGATACTATGACAGGACTTTCAGGGAGACAATAGAAAGATTGATACAAATACATAGTAAAAGGCAAAGTAGATTTTCACCTTGCAAATCTAGACTAATCAAAGTGTATGTATGTGCGTGCATGCATGTGTAGAGCACAAACCTTCATGGGCTGAAGCTCACTTCATCAGATGCTGTGAAAGTGTACAAAGCAGTAGAGAGGAAGGAGAGAGAGAGAGAGAGAGACATACCAAAGATGGGGAAGGTGGGGCACGAAAGGAGAAAGGGAAATGTTGAGAGTCAAAGGTGGGTCAAGAGAAAAAGTAATAAGCCTCTCGGGACATAGGGATCATGTAAGCCTATCCAGATAATGTGATAAGAACCAGCATGTGACAAAGTGAGCTGTTGATTATGGGAGCTTAGGCTTAGGCTGTAATGTGCAGCTCTCCCCTGTCTTCTGTCTGGCTTCAGACTAACAAAGCTAAGTAGCTCTGTCTTCAGGATATAAGAATTCAGCTGCTGTTTCATTAATTCATATGCAATTCCATCACGACTACTGGGGATTCACCTATTATTATTAAAATGTTTTTTCTGGTCTTTTAAAAAAAGATTTACACACAAGAACCTTTCATAACTATTGCCTTAAATAGAACAACTGCACAATGTTCAGAAACGCAGAATTATTGGAGCCCTAACACTGCCTCATTTGCATATACTTTACAAAACATTTTTATTACGGTTCAGTGCAGCATACGAATCACAAAACAATACTAAGGAATAGAAGGAAAAATATATTTTCCCCATCAACATACAGTAGATACATGTTGTTTTTGTATGACCACTTAGATTCTTAAACAGATTTTTATCTGTCTTTTCTTAAGACACGTAAAAACACGAACAGTGTAGGCCCTTTATTTACACAACTAGTAATTAGTTCAGGTACATATACATAATATTTTAATTAGTTCCACATACCATTTGTTTTCTGACAGTATAATGAAAGACCTTATTTGAATACGCATGTATGAAAAAGCTGAATAAAGATTGCTGTGGGAAAGTGAGCTTTGAATTTTTTGTTTCTTAAGATTAAAACTTAGGTTTTTTAGAGAGCCAAAGAGAGCTAAGCAACCAAATCTCCTTGATAAGTTAATATTTTGGCTCCTTTGAAAATTTCAGCATCAAATCTCAACTTTCATGGGAATTTTTGCAATTAAATTTTGATTCTTCTTATATTTCTCTAACTTCATTCCCTCCTTAAACTGCAAAGTCAAAACAAAAGTGAGTGAAAAGAGACCTATGTGGAAAAGGTTTCTTCCAGCTAGACCAATGGGCATTTACCACAAAAGCTGTAAGTAAAAAAAACCCCAAACAACAACAACAATGAAAATCCCTCAAAACCAAAAAACCAAATAAAACTCTCCCACTTCTTGTGACATTTTCAGTGTTTATTAACCTATCCTTCAACTTCACAAACATAATGAGACTTCAGATATTTGGGATTTCACACAGATGCTACAATTATATTAGCAGATCAGGGAGTAAAAGGAAGATTTCACAGAAGCTGTAAAATAACTAGACAGAACTTAGTTTCTTGTGTCATAGATTTTGTCAGGTAAGACACGAAAAATTAACTTTCATCAATTGCAAAATTGTCTTCAGCTGAGTGAGAAAAGAAATTAAATGACCTTCCCTTCCCTCCCCATCCCTTGTGTGTATAATTAAAGTAAGTTCCCACGCTTTCACAACTGTAGAAACAATGATTCAATGCAAATCCAACCAAGAGCTGGATTAGGAAAACCATTCCTCAAGACGGACAGACCAATCTAATCAATAATTCTTTACGTGGTATACAGCAAGACTACAGCAAGAACACAGTATAGCAAGAGCTCTGCAGGAGATCAATGACTGCTGCAGTAGAAGATAAAAGAAAAAGGCTGTAGCTAGATTTAAACACAGCAGGATCATTTTATGACCACTAATAATATTTGCAGCTTTGCAGAGTAAGATATTAAGGGAAATCAAATCTCATGCTTCAGAGTGTAAAATGACTGCCTAATGGTCAGAAAGGAATTTTCTTCCCACCCATGCCTACCAATAGACAGCATTGGCTAGATGCATTATGCGGCTGTTGAATGGTTCATTTGTTTGGCAAGAGTGGTTTTTACTCTTAAGCACTAGAAAGTGTGTATTATTTAAATCAGGATGCTGTATGTTAGACAGACAGGTCCAGAATGCTAAATCATATGTTCCTACATGTTTTCAACTTTTCTAACTAGCAATGAGATAGATACTAGTAAAAATAACTGTTATCCAAATTATTTTCATAGTACACACATACAGCATTTTTCATGCTTCCTCATTTAGTCCAACTATTTAATTGGTGTTTTATTGTACTGCAGTGAGGTTTTTCATACGTGTTGTTTAACATTAAAAATATTGTATCGTTTGTGACTCGAGAGAAAATTAGAGCTATATGTTTATATATACCACTATATTTTTCTCATAATTGCCTGAGGTGTTGTACTGAAAAAACTAGATGTGGAGAAAATGGAAGGCAAATCAACCTCTGCATGGCTGTGTCTATACAGAATTCATTGAAAAATTAGGATTCTCTCTCCATAGAAACAGGCAATATTAATTTACCCTCCCTTACAGAGAAGATTTATATTTCAGAAGACAGTTTTAAAGTAGTAGCAGCAAAGTTATTTTGACATTGATCAAAAGAGCTTATTCATTAGCCATCAGCTGGACACAATGCAGGAGTCAGTTTTATCTTCCCTAGAGTTTATAAACTCAGCCTATGATTATGATAATAATGTATTCTGTTTCCACTTCTGACTTGAATTTATTTAATTTGCATAAGAAGTATTCTAAATAAAAATATTCTCTTAAAATCCCCAAACAACAAGCCTTTGATAAAAAATGGAGTCATATTTTGTATTAGAAAAACATGTAATAATTAATGTCTATCAGTTATAGTTACAGCTTACAACAACACTGTCCTGTTCGACTTGGAATTCATTAACAGAAAGTTAACAATACAGGTTTCCCTCACCAACCAGTGGGGTTAGGTTTCTGACAGTTCCTGTGGTTGGCAAAACTGTGGGTGGCAAGACAAAAGGCTTATGGGAAAAATGGCAGGTGGTGGGCTTATGCACAACTGCGCAGCCACGGAAAACTGTGGTTACTCAAAACTTTATACTGTGGTAGCCAAAATGGTATATTGAATTTTAAGCGTGGATACTCAAAACCGTGGTTGGCAGGGGAAACCTGCATTCAATTAATCCATAGAGCTGGAGTGAAAACCTTATTCAGGGCCCACCACTGAAAACAAACCAAGCTACCTGCATTAAAATCCAGAGCTGACAAAGAAACTGCATAACTACAAACTGCATCATTATAAATAAGCTCCATGTAACCGCAATGTGAACTGCAACTGCCGAAAGATATTGTTTCATGTAAGATTAAAGTCCACAAGTTGAACAGAATAGTAAGATTCAGGAGAAAAATGGCTACATTTCAATATTAGCACAGAAAAATCTGGCAGGATATAACTTGCAGGCTTAAACTTCAAAGGGGAGTAAATGTGCCATTTACTCTTCAGCTAACAGAGTAATAAGAATGACACTGTTATTTCTATGTATGAGGCTTTTTCTTGCTCTGTGACCAGCGATTACCATGGCTGAAGTCTGCTTTTTCTCTAAGTTTCTATGTATTAGAATCTAAACATTAGATCACCTTCCTTTAATTCACAGAGGACTCTTGACTTTAGCACATGCTACTATTTTTTTCTATTAGTGGTATAACTAGGGTGGGGCAAGCAGGGCAGTTACCTTGGGTGCCAGTTTTGGTAGGGGAGGGAAAGGGAAGAAGCAGGAAAACAAAGGTGGTAGCACGATTGTACCTGCAATGGAAGCAGCAACTGGAAATTGCAATTGTGTGTAGTAGCTGCCCTGGCTGCCAAAGCCCCATTGTTATACCTCTGCTTTCTAAACGCACAGCATCTTTTAGCTTTATTTCACTGCTCAGGACCATAATGCTGCTAGGATTTTCTTTTGACTTGTGAAATTGTAAGGCTACAATGCAGGAGCCCTTGGGTTTTGTTGTGAGAGGAATGAGTAAACGGGCATACTGGTTGATTTTACTGAATTTACTTTTACTTGCATTCCAAACTTAAAAGTCTCAGGAGACAATTTTTTTCTGAACAAGATGTAGGTTAGTCTCCTGGAGACCCCAAATGAGCAGTTTGTTTTTGCATTTACCTTCATGTCACTATTTTTCACAACTTCTGGCTGGTATTGATATAAACTCTGATGAAGTTCCAGCCTCTTCACCTTTAGATAAGAGAGCCTTTCCCCTATCTTCTTCATTAGCTCCAGTCATTCATTAATTGTGCTCTTATCTTTTCCACAGGTAAAGAAACATCAGTATCTGGAGAGGCAATGGATGTGAGACGCTGCTGCTGCTGCTAGTCCAGAAGTAAAGGAGCACAAAAAGATAGTGCATGCTGCTATGGTAAAGTTGGAAAAAACTTGTCCACATGCCAATCCTGAGACCACTGCTGAAAAATATGGCTCACCCGCTCACTCTAGATCAGCATGTTACAAAGCCCAACATGTAAACGGGGGCTGCCTTAGACTGGCTGCAAAGGCCAACTCAAGTCCTTCTCTCTGCACTGTCTCAGGAGTGCTTAAAGGCATTCTCTCTAGCCACTCTAAGCTACCTATACTGCAAAATATCCAAAATATCTGGTCTTTGTCATTCACTGAGTGTGAATGAGTCAGTGGAGTGTTTCTTGACTTTCTCATTATTGAATCCAAGAGCCACCAATGCTAGACTGCAGCCAGCAAGGCCAGCCATACCTTGTCATGCATCCAAAGATGCATCTCAAGCCAGTCTAGGGAGGTGATGCTCCCCCTCTATGCGACATTGGTCAGGCTGCAGTTGGAGTACTGCATCCAGTACTGGGCACCGCACTTCAAAAGGGATGTGGCCAGCCTAGAGAGGGTTCAGAGGAGGGCCACCCATCTGGTGAGAGGTCAGCAGGACAGGCCCTATGAGGAGAGACTGAGGGACCTGGTGGCTGCCGACAAACTCATCGGGGAGATCAACAGCAAATAGGAAGAGCCCTATTCTCCCCAGCACCACCTGGGGTAATGAGGAACAATGGTATAAGCTGATGGAGAATAGGTTTAGGTTAGAGAGCAGAAGGCAATATTTTACAGTTATGGTGGCCAAAATCTGGAACCGACTTCCCAGGGAAGTGGCCCTCGCCCCTACCTTGGGCAAATTCAAGAGGAGGTTGGATGATCACCTGTCTGGGGTCTTGTGAACCCACCATTCATTCTTGCCGGGGGCAGGGGGTCAGGCTAGAAGATCTGTTCAGGTCCCTCCTGACTCTAGCTACTGGGAAACTATGAAACTATGATAGCGGTCCTGGACTTAGCAGGGAGGTAAAATAGCTGTGCTTCCAGGGCAAAGTAGACAACTTCATCACATTGCTTATAAGAAACATAAGCTATGAGGCAGCCTATAGAAATAGACATTGCAACATTGGGAAGGGCAACTAGGATACTTAATACATGCCAATTCCTCATAAGAAACTTCAAAATAAAAGAAAACAAATTTGTGGGTTGTTCTGATTCACAATCAGACCATGGACAGGTACAGAGCAACAAAAAATTGGAATCATTATCATATAATGTTTGCTGCTGCCTGACTGCAGAAGTGTAAACCTGATGGTCTCCCTCTAAGGCTGTTTTGCTCAGTGGCTAATATGGAGATTGAGACCAAACATGCTTTTTTTTGTATGTTATAAAGGACGACAATTTATTTTCCTGATTATGAATTGACTTGAGATTTTGATGCTTTGGAAGAGCAGCCAAGGTCAAGCAACTAATTTTAATAGATTGCAAAGAAAAAAGATTCTTAAATAAACTTTTTACAACTTAGTTGTAGGTATCTATTTAAAATGTCAGAACAATATAATGAAATAAAATTGTAAAAATCCCACAAATGTACCCCAAACAATTTTTCTTTTGGAAACCTAGTCCTTCATGTTAAAGTGTCCATTATCGTGTGCTTTCTATATATCTAGGTGATAAGAGGTATTTATGTCAATAAATGAAACACATGAGTATCACAGAATCATAGGGATGGAAAATTAGGGTTGGAAGGGAACTCAGGAGGTTATCTGGTTCAACCCCCTGATCAAAGCAGGACCAGCTCCAACTATATCATTCCAGGCCAGGTATTGTCTAGGCAGGTCTTAAAAACCTCCAAGGATGGAGTCTACACCCTCTCATGCTGGGTAGCCTGTTCCAGTGTTTTACTACCCTCCACTGAGTGTTTGCTAATATCTAACCTAAACTTTCCTTGCTGTAATTTGAGACTGGGCACTACAGTTGCCATTTTCCAGTCATCCAGGACCTCTCCCAATCATGAGTTTTCAAAGATAATGGCTCTTAGGATTTGATATCACATTAACCAACTCCCTCAGCACCCTCACTTTCACCATGTCCAGCCCCATGGACTTGCACATGCCCAACTTTTCTAAACAGTCTCTAATTTGTTCTTTCACCACTGTCAGCTGCTCACCTCCTCCCCAAACTGTGCTGCCCAGTGCAGTTGTCTGGGGGCTGACCTTGTGTATGAAGACCAAAGTGAAAAAGCCATTGAGTACTTCAGCCTTTTCCTCATCATCTGTTACTAGGTTGTCTCTACCATTCAGTAAGGGCCTTAGCTTTCCCTAATTTTCCTCTTGTTGCTAACATACCTCTAGAAACCCATCTTGTTACCCTTTACATTCCTTGCTAGCCGCAACTCTGACTGTGCTTTGACTTTCCTGATTTCATCCCTGTATGTCCAGCCAATACTCTTATATATACTCTTCCCTATTAATCTGTCCAAGTTCTTGAAAATTTCCTCTTTGTGTTTCAGCTCACCAAAGAGTTCCCTGCTAAGCCAAGCTGGTTTTCTGCCACACTTGCTAGTCTGCCTGAGCATCAAGATGGTTCATTCCTGCACCTTCAGCAAGGCTTCTTTAAGGCACAACTCAGCTCTCCTGGACTGCTTTCCCGCTCAGACTGGCTTCCCAGGGGATCCTGCCTATTAGTTCCCTGAGAGAGTCAAAGTCTGCTTGTTTGAAGTCCAAGGTCCTTACTCTGCTGCTCTCTTTCCCTCCTTTCCTCAGGATCCTGAACTTAATCAGCTCATGGTCACTGCTGCCTAAATTGCCACCTGCTTCTATACTGTCCACAATACTATTTGTAAGTATCAGATCAAGAAGGGCATGCCTCCTAGCTGGCTTCTCCAACACTTGCACCAGGAAGTTGCCCTCAACCCTCTCCAAAAACTTCCTGGGTTGCCTATACACTGCTGTATTGCCCTTCCAGCTATTGTCAGGGTGATTTACGTCCCCCAGGAGAACCAGGCCCTATGACTAGGAAACTTCCACTAGCCTCATCCACCTCATCCTTCTGGTCTGGTGGTCTGTAGTACACCCCCACCATGTTGTCACCCTTGTTGCTCTCCCCTCTGACCCTAACACAGAGACTTTTAACAGGCCTATCTCCAGTTTCATACTGGAATGCCAAACGATCATACAGCTCTTTTACATGAAGTGCAACTCCTCCTCTTAACCCCTGCCTGTCCTTCTTGAACAGTTTATATACATTCGTGAGAGTACTCCAGTTGTGTGAGCTATCCCACCAAATTTCTGCTATTCCAACCATGTCATAGATCTGTGTCTGTGCTAGGATTTCTAATTCTTCCTCCTTGTTTTCCAGGCTCTGTGCATCCATGCACAAACACCTGAAGTAGCTAGTAGGCCTATGTGAAGCAGCTAGTATTTGCTTCAGTTTCAGATTTGGATACTGACATGTAGGGATGGTTCTTATTGACTACATTAGCAGGGGCTAACATTTTAATGGTAGTACCAGTTACTTTTTGGCTTTCATTGTTTTCACTGGAGTTACAGAATAGTAATTGCAAACTATTATGTCCTGCTTCATACCAGCATAAAACAGATGCAACACAGTGGCTAAAAAGGTTGTAATTTCAATATCAGTAAGTCTTTACATACATCTGTGACTTTTAAATGTAGAGGGATGATACTGACAGATTCCATCAGTATTTGCTATTTCATTAAGATACAGTTGTACTCTGAAAAGTGGTAATAAATATTGAATGTTTCCATATAATATTTCCGTAATTCTGAGACCATGTTTGCTTAGTTTACAAGGATTTATTAAACTGGTAAAGTTTCAAATTTACCCCAAGATCTAACAGTTCACCCCCAATGTATCAACCTCATTATCTGAGAGAACAAAAAAATTTGTGTGCGTGTGAAATCCATGACTTCTTTATTAGTTTTGAGGTTTGGTCTGGCATTTGGAATTAAATTAACTTTGCTGATGGCTCATGGGGCAAAACAGAATCAAGTCTCTCTCTCCCCATCTTCAGAGCTGTACTGACTCTGCATTAATAGGAATAAGAAGTATTGGACACTTACTAAATTGTCTTTAAAACAAAATGTTGTGCATCAGAACATACTTTGGGGCACATTTTGCTAATAGCACTTCACCAGCAAGGGACAGTGAGGAGACACTTAAGGAGAAACCTCAGACATTTTGCTTTGGAGTGTTTAAAGAGGCAGAATACCTTTTAGGGCTCCTTAGTTCAAATGCAGGAAACAATCTGTGATGGCTCTTTAAGGAGTTTGTTATACCCTCTTCCTCCTTAGGTCTAACAGAGGTTGTGTGTTCATATACTTTCCATCGTCTTTTCAAAAGTATCTCAGGAGTAATCCCTGTGCATCTCCTTACTCATATTCCTGCTCCCACAAATTGTGCAAACCATTTAAAGGATTGCCATGACCTAATTCATGGGCACTAGTTCTACTAAACAGATGCATAGTGAGCTTATTCAGCCCCAGGGTGGGGGATGTTAGGAGTGGTGGTGGAGGTAGTATGCTGACCAGTCTGGGTGGGGGCAGGGTGGGGGCATTAGGGGAAGGGGCATCTTATCTGCCCAAACTCTCTGCACAGGGAATGCAAATGTCCAATGCTGTCCCTGTTCAGAGAGCCTGGGCAGCAGTGGCAGAGAGAGAGAGAGAGAGAGAGAGAGAGAGAGAGAGAGAGAGAGAGAGAGAGAGAGTGTCCAACATGGCAGCCATAAGTAGTGAGGGAAAATATTATCTGGGGGTGCTGAGCACTGCCTAACCCCTGTTCCTCCCTCCTGCAGGGCCAATGTGGGGCCAGCATGCACTGGTGCTGTATGCTGTGGCAGGGGAGCAGCTGCATGCTGAGTGGCGCTGGGTGCTATGGGACAGTGGCGCTGGGTTGCTGCTGCTGGCTCCTGCTGCCACGAAAAATTTGGGAAGGCCCGTTAGCCCTGGCTCCCTTGGAGCTGTCCCTGGGGGCCTGTTCATTCTCCCCTTCCCCAAATACCTTGCTGGGCATAGGGCTGTGCATTTCAGGGAAAAAAAGTTGACGGGGTTGGCACCACCCTGTCTCCAAGATGCACTGCTGGGTGTGTGGTTGCTCCTCTGGCTGGGCAAGGCAGTACAGGGCTGGTCTGCACTGTGATAAAGACTCCTGGGGAGGGGGAATGCTGGCACCAATGTGTACCTGCTGCCTGCGGCTGATGCCCCGCTCACCCATGCTCAGTTACACCACTGCCATAGCAGCAATAAGGAAGTAGAATAAGGAAGTGTCATATTGTGCCGGTACTATAAATGCAGAACTGCATCTTGGCTTGGCCCTTTAGGCCAGTGATTCTCAACCAGGATGCCTTGACACCTTCTCCATGGTTCTACAGGGTGTCATGCAATATTAGGTGTCCAAACACCTACATACGACTCACAAGATAAACCCAGAGATTCCAAATATGAATTCATAGCGTCAAAAACATTCTGCCCTTTTGTGGTTTTTCTGAATTCTTTGCAACTGAAGTATTGCTCTATTATTTTTCCATAGTCAGGAAACAAGTGACAGCTCAGAGCTGGCATTTTTACATGGGGTATCTTGAGTCTAATGAGTAGTGCCTTGAGACTAACGATGTTGAGCACCACTGCCTTAGATCTTACTGAAGCAAAGCACCATTGATTTTGGCATATGTTTTATCTGATTATAACTCCTGTCTGGGCTTAGAACCTTGTAAAGATTTCAGGATCCTTAAATGCAGATAATTGATATTCTTATTTTCTACAATCATTGAAAAAAGAGCATTAAAAAAGACACTTAACCCCAAATTAAAAACAAGCTAAACTTTATACTAACAGAAACATTAATTTACACACACACACACACAATGCAATCAGTGGAAACAGCAGTTTTTTAGGCAACAAGCACAGTCCAAAACTGCAGAAGTGTACCACTAGGAACCTGAATATAAAGCTGAATACAAACTAAACTAAAATGTCTATTGATTTTCATTGTCCAAGTGTGAAAAATGCAAAAACTAAATGGAGAGCATTAGGTAACAGAGGTATAACGAATGTGTTTGTTTACAATACATTATTTTTAAGTCGACACTTTCCCATTCATTCAATAGTGTTATAAGGTGCAGGGAGCATACGAATTCAAGTCAGATATTGCATTCCTTCTCACTTAAAGGGTATATTTGCTAACTGATTTTGTAAAATACACTCAAAATTAAAAAGATATGAAATCAGACAATAGAAGAAATAAGCTTATACCAATATACAGCTTCTAAATTGTATTTTAAGAAATTTAACATTCACCACTACAAGATATAATGTTTTCCATAATTTCTAACCTCAGATTAGCACTATAGCATTCTGCCTCCATATAATATATAATAATTAAGCAAGCCACATCAGGCTTATGCAGAAGAGATGATAAATGTGGTAAGTATTGTGAAAAGGAGTTATGTGCTTCATAATTAGGTACTATAGACAAGTATGATTGTAACCCTTTGGCTGTGATTTGACCTTCACTTACAGGTAAAGCAGTACAAAACAATTAACAATTAGAGGTATATGTTTCACTTGAATGGTAGGAGGAAAAGATGCAACAACAGGAACAGGACCTGCAAGTGAACCTGTAGTCTCTGGTGCAGCATATGTTTTTCCTGAGGCCTCTAATTTGTAGGCTTTTAAAGGACATCAGGTCTGGCATGTATATTTTGCATGAGCTAATATTCCAGACCACAGCACTGCATAAATTTTGCCATGTAAGAACATAATATATCAAATATATAGAGAAGAATCTTTCCACCCAGCTGAGGATCTCTGATGGAAATTTCAAATGAAAATAAGGCACATCAAATATACATTTTTATAAAAAGAAATAGCATGTAGAATCTACTAGGTATCTCTATGTATTTTGTATGCATAAAACTTTACTGTAGGAGAAATTCTATTAGGAAATGAGTCCATATTCTATAGCATATGGACAATGCCATACAGAAAAGGATAAGACAAAATATAGAAAGCCATATGCCCTTGGATTAACAGTCGTGTGTTATATTTGAGTGCAATGCTCTTAAATTTAAGAAAAAGGCAAGGATCTCTTAGGATGAGGTCATTTATTAGACCGACTATGCAGTTAGGATAAATTTAGACCAGCTTTCAAATGCAAGACATTTTTTCTCAGATTTGATCACAAGGAAACAGGCAAAGCATAGTGAAAAACAGCAGTGGGGAGGGGCGAGACAAATTTGCAGGGGTAGCAGACACACAGTTAGCTACCTCTAGGAATTTCTCTCACCCTCTCCCTCCTGCTTTTCACTATGTTGTGCCTGGCTTCCTGTGATCAGTCACAGGCATCTGCAGCCAAGTCTGCTCCCTGATGCTGTGCATGTTTGCAGGGCCGTGGAGGGGGAATGTGTGGGGGGGAGGCCTCCCACTCCCCACCCAAGGACCCCCATGCCTCCTGCAAGTAGGCGCAGAACCAGGGACTCTAACTGAGCAGCTGGGCACTGCAGAGTACCCTTCCTCACCCCTGCTTCCTCAGCCATTGTGCTAACTCTGCTCTGTGAGAGCCCAGGGGTGGGGCTGGCTGGGCACTTTGCTAGACCAGTCTAGCCCAAGCCAAGGCTAGCTTGCCTCCCTGTGAGTCAGGGGGAGTGGCAGGCTGCAAAGGCACCTGGGATGCTGGTAGACAGTGACCTAATATCATCCAATAGGGGATTTGAGACAGAAGTTTGATACACTGGAATAACCTAACTCGAGTAAGTTTGCGTTCTCATTGATCCAGGACTATCTTAGCCTGGGTTCCACCATTTTTAGATCAGACTATGTGACCCGAAGTTCTGTACAGTTACGGGTTCTGTTCAATCACTTACTCTGGATTATGTGCAATGTCTGTATGTAGTTTGGGCTGTATTCTATACTCCAAATACAAACACAAATCAGTATGTAAGAACATTTCTACATTATTCAAGCACTTCTCTTAAAGTATAAAACACTGTTAATTAAGCAGTTAAAAGTGCAAGTGTATGAAAAAGTCTGCTATACCAGAAATTGTCAAACAACTACTACATGACACAGCTGCATAAGATGATTTGGTTTTACTTTTACAAAGACAGTATATAAAAGTTGTTATATTTCTTCTCTACCTATCTTTTACTCAGGTAAATATTGATTCTATTTTCATTAAGTCCCCAGTCATCTGGAAAACATACTTTTTCTAAAATAGATGGGGCAGAGGAATACTTTTTCATTCCAATATGATTTTCTAAAAGAAAGATTTATAAAAGACAATGCACTTTGTACAAAAAAGTGGAAAACTTGGATAATAAAAGGTCTCGAGTTTAAGTGTTTCATTACTGAAATTCTGATCTTTTCTAGCAAATTTAATTAAGGCCCTTTTGTTTCAGTAGTTATAATTATCATTGGAATATAAGAATAGGGCACTAAAATGTGACTGCCTCTTAAATAACTATACACAGGTGACATGTAAACTGTGGCATGGGTTTTACAATTCTTTTCCAGAATACACAAGATAAACTCTTGCATGAGTACCAAAATTAAGACATGTCATTATTTGTTTTCCTTAGGAACTTGCTTGACTTCAGTGGGATTGAAAACAGCTACAAAAATCCACCTAGGAAGGCAGCAAGTTCTGATTGCAGGATTAAGGATTTTTCTATGTTATAGTTTTGTAATCACTATAGTATCTATGCACCTTCCACAGGCCGAACATCTGGCCCCATATCCTCCACTGAGACATAAGATTTCTATGACAAGAATATACATACCAATGATTCACACCAAAACCAGACAGATTAATATAATAATAGTAACACTAAATTATTAGACTGTGATTAAGAGACAGAAAACTGTGCTTGTAAACACTGCCTTTGTTCATAGCTAGAGCCAAACTCTTCTTTTCATTGTTTCTACAAAAAAAAAGGTGATGGGATTGCAAGCTTGGGTAGCAGTCCTACACTGGCCTCCCTTAAACTTACTTAGTGCCTTAATGAAAGTGTGGGTTAGACCATCTCTTAGTCTATAAATAGGGCACAGTGTGGGAAAGGAATGCAAGGCATCTTCAGTACACTCCCAGACACAACATGCTCTAAAGATGGCAATGCATAGGATCACATGGGTGGAAGAGGTATGGGTGGGAAATGGAAAATGCTTTGTTTACATCCCTTACCATGAGCCAATCAGCAAGAGTGATAATATGCCAGTGGACAAAGGCCTAGCCCAGCATCCTTCAAAGTCAGGTGGGCCTCTAGTGACCTCAGGCCCTAAACCATTAGCAGATTATCAGGCCCTAAACTGATTTTAACAAATACTATTTAAGAGCTCTTAAATAATATTTTCCTCTTTTCACAATTTTTGTTGGTTTGCCCTGGGGGCAGTGCATTTATTCTCTTCTTTATACTAAAGGTGGATTGCAAAGTGTTCTAAATACCTTTATCTCATTATTGGTAGTACTCAAGAAATTTCATATAATAAGTGCATCAGTAGAGAAGTGTAAGAAAATACTCAAAAGTACTAATACAATTGAATCTATTTACTGACAGTAAACTGGCAATTACTGAATGATGGCTCCTGCAATTAAACAGTAAGGGAAAGCAAGTCTTGATTTTCAATAAAGTAATGACACCCCTGTAATACTGTAAATGATCTCCTTGGGTCTACTAAAAGAACATCCCCCTAATAAGGAAGTCTCATATTCTTTGCATTTTGTAACTTTCAGTCATTGTTTTTTTGGAGTACACCTATTAGTGATGTCAGTGCAACAAGATTTCATGGGAGGTGAAACAGCAGTCTGTCCTTTTCGGAGGGAACAGTAAGCCGTGCTGAGAAAGCCCAGCTGCAGAACATTTTGATAATGAGGATGTGCCCCACTGAGTTCTGAAAACCCAAAGGGATGGAACAGAAAGGCAGAAGATGGTATGGGAACAGTTTGCAAGCAGGAGATGAGCTGTGAGCCGAATAAGCTTGGTACCAAGGAGGGGCCAGGCCACTGTGCTGGAGTCAAAGCCAGAAGGCTCCCTCCTAGAACCCGGAACAAAGCAGAAGAGTTTGGTTTTGTCTATCTGGGTCATTGGTTCACAAAGAATGTACTTTATTTGGGAGAACTCTCTGATGTGAGCAAAACCCACCTGCAGAAACCAGCAGGCCAAACAACCCACTTACAGAAGGCTTTATATTTAATTGACATAATTAATTTTAGAACAGTGAGGTTAATGACAGTAAAACTTATTCAGCACCTTTGGTCACAGCAGCTGATAGAAGAGGCTTAAGAATGAGCTTTGAAGAACACATTAACATGTTATCATAAAAAAGTTATACTGAATTTCCATCTTCTCTCAGGGGATTCATTGCCATCAACAGACAACTAAGAGTTATATATTGGATTTATAAGATAGAGATATCCTTGCCATACATCATAAAACTAATTGAGAATAGCAGAGCAATAAATACAATGAAAGTCATTGCTTTCACGAGGAACTTAATAGACAGAAATAGCATCTTTAGTTTATAAAATGTGCTTAATCGGCACAAATCAATATGTCCAGGGGCCAAAATCATATAGCAGGAGCATAACTAAAGTCCACACACTGGTAAGAAAAGCACTCTTTACTTACGTTTGCCTTCAATACTAAAAGTAAAGAAGTTGGGAGGTAACACTGGATAATTGGGGGGCAGTGAACAGAAATTATATTAAGTGTTAACAATTAAAATATATATTTATATTCATTTGTTTGGAAACGCCTCCAGGTTCACAACCAGCATCTATAAAAAGCAGCACTATTCCCCAGTACAGGCCGGCATGAAAGCAATTTAAAATTAACTTATAGTATGATTCTTTGTATTAAAATAACATTTATGCTAAAACAAACTGCCTACAATACTTCCTGTCAAAAAAAACCCCCTCGACTCCCTCCCTAGATTCCATGAATACACACATCCTTCCCACATGAGGTGTGGGGACCATTACTACCTATTATAAGTTAATTTATTAAGCATTGCAATGCACTGGAACTTTGAGTTTTACTGTATCTTAAAACACACACTGAACCACTTTGGGTAGCATGCATTATGCTTCTTGACTGTGCAGCATAGTTTAAACTTGCCTTACAGCCACACTGAAGGCTTTTGTGGGTTGTCACTGAGATAAAAGTGTTAAACTGATTAGAACCAAGAGAGAATGAATTTACACTCATTTGTAATTTGGAAAGTGGAAATTCCCCTCGGAATACACATTTTTCATAATTTTAGTTCATGCTTGACCTCACCTCTTTTGTTTAACCAAGCCCATTAATCAAGTGTATCCCAGAGGCAGCTAATGATCTTTCAGAAGTCTAATAGAAGCAGAAAGTCAAGGACAGCACAAATTGATCCACATCACCTACCTTATTAGGTTTACAATGCTGACAGTGCTTCCCTCATCTTACCCAGAACTGCAGCCCATCTGGTTATTATAAGCCTGCTGTTTTAACAATTAAAAACAAATTTGACATATTAATTCCCAACAGACTGCATAACAGTTTTTGTTTTTATGCATATATACAATTAGGCACCCTACACAGTGAACTTTTCTTATGCAAAGTTACCATACCAAGCTTTCCTCTTCTGAATGTTCTCAAACCAGACATCTACTATAAAGGCTGGAATACCATTACACCACAATGAGTTTGATCCAAAATGTTGTTTAACAATCTCTCTGTCTGCAGAAAGCTTCAAGTCATTAGGTTACCACTTTCACCCTGTACACACAACCCCCACTTAACGCTGTTTTGCTTAGTGTTATTTTGCTATAACACTCATTTTAAATTGATACCTGATTTCACTTAGCACTCAGGGAGTTTCATTATAATGCTTGCAGTTGCCATCTTGGGTCATTAAAAACACTTGCGGTCACCAAATCTTTCACTTTCACTTAACACTCATTTTGCTTAACACTTGTTTTTTCAGGAACCAATTAAGAGCGCTAAGCAGGGGTTGCCTGTATTGTAGTAACATGTCCCTGCCAAAACTTTCCCATGTTAAAATATTTAGAGAAAAATAACCCACAAAGTATGTATATAATTTCCCTATCTGAAGTTGATTTTTCTTTAAATACACACATTCTCTATATGTTTCCAGAATTTCTTGCTCTCCTACTATCAATAAATTTAAAGTATAAACATTAAAAGAAACAGATGCACAAAATATGACACGAGGGAAGGACGGTAACTGATATTCCTCTCCTTTATGCATCTTAAAAAGCAACAGAGCCTGGAAAGTCTCCAGGCTAATCCTGGCCAAATAGGAAAGCTATTCTTAAAGTGAGGCTTATCCAGAAGGAAATAAAATGAGGTGGTAAGTTTGAAATTCATTACTACAATTTTTTTCTCTCCAGGTTTTAGAGGAAGAGCAGTAGCTTCACTCCTCTCCCTGACCAAGAAATTCAAGGAGCCTTTTAACTTGGGAACATAAGTAATGAACAGAACTTTTTAATCAAGTGCCCTGAATTATGAAGATGGACTGATGCAATAACTTGGCCCACAGATCCAAGCATCCCAGGTTTGGGTTTAAAAAAATAAAATGTGTGTATAGAATTGTTCACCTCTGGCACTATGGAATCAGAGCAGATTATGATATATGGATCAGATTATGAGATATGGTTCAGGACGTGATTTAGGCTAGTTCACAGGTCAGGTTCAAGATGGAATTAGGGTTCGTTTTAAATACATAAACAGTTGCACTAAAATCTTGCAACATGTTGACCTTAAATAACTATCTTGATAATAGACCTCCACTTGAGTAAAGTTTTGACAAAGTCCCACGTGCCACTTCCATACACAAGCTGGAGAAAATTCAGCTATGTGGAATTGCCACTAGGTGTATGGATAATTGGTTAATAACTACAGGCGAAGAGTAATTTTGATTGATGGATGTCAGTTGGGCAGAAAACATTAAGTGGAGTTTCACAGGGTTCCGTTCTGGGTCTAGTGCTATTTAATATTGTTTAACAACTTGGATGCAGGGAAAAAAAATGTGCTGATCAAGATTACAGGTGATAGAAAACTAAGAGGAGTTAACATTCAAAGAGATCTTGATAAAATTAGAAGAGTAAAGTGATAGAAAACCAAATTAAATTCAACAGAGTTGAATGCAGGGTGTTACACCTGTGGAAAGAAAACCAAAAGCACACACAACAACAAGGGATAATTGACTTGGCACTGGCACTGCTAGGTTAAGATCAATGGGTCAGAGTGGCTTAAGTACACAGCATGATTCAGTAATGTGACATAGCTGCAAAACAAAAGACAAACAGAAAAGCAAACCTGAATTTGGGTTTCATTAAAAGAAGCATTGTATGTGAGGCTTAGGAAGAGATGGCACCCATCTACCCAGCACAGGGAGACTCATGTGAAGTACTATGTCCAGTTTGGGGCATTGCAGTGTAGGAAGGATTTAGAGAAACTGGAGTGGAGCCAGAGTTGAGCAATGAATACACTGTAATTAAATTCAACCATATGACAAGAGACTGACAGAACTAAGTACATTTAATATGGGCAAAAAACAATTAAGGGAGTACTAAGGGACAACAGTTTTCAAATATATGAAATGCTACTATAAGGAAGAGGTGAAATAATGTTATTCTTTTCCAAAGAAAGCAGGTCATAAGGCAATGGATTTAAACTATAGTAGAACCAGATTCTATTTCACTAATCAGGCATCTATGTGCAATCCTATTCCACTCTGCTCAAACACCTGAAATCTATTGATACAAAGTGGTGGGTCCTCCTTCCAGGCCGAATCTGAGAGGCTGGGGGGAGCTGTGGCAGGCCTGGTGGCGGCAGTGGAGATCCAGGGCCAGTGGTGGGGCTCCAAGGGCAGCAGTGGAGCCAAACAGCAGTGGCAGGGATCTGGGGGCACATGTGGGAGTTTCTGGGGGCCCCAGAGCAAGCAAGGGCCCCGGCACCAACAGCCGTGTCCATCGGAGGCTAGAAGGTCCAAATTCTACAGTAGGTCATGCCCCATAGCCCTGTCCCCCAACTTCTCTGTCAGCCACCCACTGGAACAACTCCACTGGCAATATGTTTGATATGTCATATGAGGAGAGACTGAAGGAGCTAGGCATGTTCAGCTTGTGGAAAAGATATTTAAGAGGGGACATGATAGCAGTCTTCAAATACTTTAAGGGATGCCATAAAGGAGAGGGAAAGCACCTTTCCTCTCATGCTGCAGAGAGGAGAACAGAGACTAATAAGTTGTAGGAAAGTAAGTTTAGACTGGATATCCAGAAACTCTTCTTTGCTGTTAGAGATGGCAGTGGAACAGACTGCTTAGGGAAACTGTGGGTTTTCCCTCACTGGAGGTACTCAAGATAGCCACCGGTCAGGGATGATCTAGATATCACTATGCCTACGTTCTACTATGAGGACTGCCTGTGCATCTGGGCTTTGCTGGTTTTCCCTGCCCCTCCCCTTCCCATTCCACCACACACGTCAGGGCGTTTTTAAGCCTCCCTTAGCCAAGGCTAGGGACTTTAACTAGGATGTCCCAATGCTTCTTCTGGGACCAAAGCTGGAGGTTCCTGGCCAGAAGGACTTGACTCTTTGCTCAGGGTCAGACCAACCACCATATTTGGGGTTAGGAAGGAATTTTACCCTGTAGACAGACTGGTATGATCCGTGAGGGTTTTTGGCACCTTCTGTAGCAGGGGGCATGGCCCTCTTCCACAATCGCTTAAGCATATATTGGCAACATTTCATAGAAGCAGGATGTTGGCTGCCATGGTTTCTTTGCTTTACCTGTGGCAGGTTAGGATGTTAGGTCTGTGTTGTATCAGGGTTGACGGTAGCCTTATGTGGAGTTTAGAGTATGAATTGCATAGGATGATTTGGATAGGGATGATTCTGCTTCAGGCAGGGATCTCTGGATGTCCCTTCCAGCCCTACTTTTCTAGGACTGTATGACACTTTTGCCTTAATGGATTACAGACTCTGAAGAGGATTGAGCACAAGCACTTAGGCACCAAAGTCCACTTAGATGCCCAGGAATAGAATCTGGCCCTTGAATCGAACCTCAGGGAAAAAACTTCCTAAGTATAAGCAGGAAAATGAAACAAGCTATCTAGGGTACTTGTTTAACCCTCTTCATTTGAGATGTTTAAGAGGAGGCTAGGTAAAAACCTGATTGGGATGACTCAGGAACAACAAATCTTTGTGCAGGGGACTGGACTAGGTGACTTTTGAACTCCCTGATTGATCTATGCCTCAACCAAATATTTCCCACCCTGAAACACACTTTTAGAATATTCATATCTGAATATTTAATCTGCATCACAGGCACTCAACTGAGAACTGGTTTATTATTTGTCATAAGGCTGAATGGAGGAGAGAGAATTTTTTTATTATTATTTAGAATAAGTATTAACAGACAGAAAAAGAAAGGATGGATTGTCATTGCTATATACTTTTATTTATCAGAAAATGTAAGAACCAAACTTAATGAAATTATATAACATACTTGTATTGCAAGTGGACTTTAAAAAATAAAAACAGACGCACACTCATACTTTATCCTAGGCAACCATTAGTGAAAATAATTAATATATTCATCCTAGCAATTCAATTTACTTCTAAATAACTGAAGTAGAATTTAATTAATTGCTCAGGTACTGATGTGCTGAAACAATTTTCCCATACCTTACAATGAACAATTCAAGAAAAAGCTAGCGGTTCACAGTAGAGGTATTACGTCAACTGCTCTGAAGGGTCTTAAAGGAGGGAGTGAAGTCTCCGTTTTGCAACCTCCGCATGCGACTACTCATGTATTGTGTGTTAAATGCTTATTGGATGAGATGCAGTAGGGGAGGTTCCCTTCTCACTAGGCTACAGAATTAGGGTCCTGCTTCTTTGGCCCAACTGTCTAGCTTCAGCGGGAATAGCAAGCCATCTTAGCCAAGCCTGCACTCTGGAAGGTAAGGCCCTTTCCCTGAGAAAATGGGGAGGTAGGTTCAACCCTCAAAACCCCCAGGCTGATATGGCTCTAGCAACCAGATCTCTTGCTCCTTGGGGAAGCCAGAAGACACCAGATACTCAGAAAACACATAATGGATTGGGTGGGGCAGGGATACCTAGGTTTTGGATCCTGAACAAGCCTAGGTAGCACTCAAATGTTAACACACATTTCCTTTCAAATAGCGACAATACTGAGCAATACCTTTGTTCTACATCACCTATCTTTGATCTCACCTAAGTGCTAGAATTTCCAGGATTTCACATGTATCCAAAATGTTTAGGTGGCACTGTGCTGAATTGCCTATTAGAGAAAAAGGCACATCTATTATGTTTAAAAAGCAAATAGACTGTCAAAACCCTTTCTGAATATAGGCCTTCACTGCTGATTTGAGACTGCACCTCTGTATCTACAATGAAGAACTAAGCCCTATCTTGATACAAATATAGAATAGAAATGTCAATGGTGTTAGCATACAAGAAACAACAGGAGTCTACTACAGCCAACAGATGCTGAAAAACTGCTTCTGTGAAAAATATACTGTTTTATGTTTTAACAGTAAAATGAAGAAGAGAAAAGCCATAAAATATAAAATCAGAATATTGCACGGTATGTCATAGAAACAAGAGAAAATGGATGACAGCACAATTAGAGATCTACTGTAAGATTTATAATGTTGGTTGTGTGGCAAGAAATGATTAACTGAACAAGGCAAGATACAAAGAGGAAAATACAAGAAGCAAAGAAATAAGAAAAATATTACTTAAAGCACATGACAATAGAATGGCATCTTTACTTACACTGAAAATATAAAAAAATATAAAAGCAAACCCCAGTAATGCTGAAGCTGAGACAAAGCCCAATTAAAGCAAGGAAATAATTAATTAAAATCACAAAAGCAGCAGAACTCATCCTGTTGTTCTTTAGTACTGTAACTTGCAGATAAATATATGTTCCAGAAAGATATATAGGAAGCTACCTGTGCTGTAATACTATTTAAATAGTGTACATTAAACAAGATAAGGTAGTTTCAACTCACAATTTCCTTCATTTTATTAGTATCAACCGTGACATTTTAATAGTGTTTTTGCTTCTAATTTCCTTGCTTTTTTAATGATGCTGACTTCCATTCAACTAAATGATGTTATCTTTGCACCCTTATTGCTGTAGCGGAAAGTGAAAATTAACTGCCATGTAAGCTCAGTAACTAATTATCAAGTAAACTGACAGTTGGGTAATATATATTTATATTATATACACTGTGTGTATATACATACAGATTGGCGGAAAGGGCATCAAAGCATTATTATGAGCTCTTTTCCAGGGGTAGATTTTTCTGTATTCCCAGGGAGCAGCCTAAGGGCTATATCACACATTAGATTTAGGAAGTGTTTTATTTGGATTGTAGTAAGCATTGCTATAAGTTTGTTTTCTGAGCAGTTGCACAGCAATGCTTACTACAATCAAAATAAAACATATCCTAAGCAAGCACCAGAGCTGTTGAAAACTCTTGTGGGCTCTGGAGTGCCACAGGGGCAAACAGTTGTTGGTCAGTCCAGCCCTGCCACTGTGCCAAAGTCTTCTACTCACTTCAGCGCGGGGGGGGCATGGGACCAACAAGCAGCTGTTAATGAGTCCCAGCTTCAGCACCACAGTGGAGTTTCCTGAATGTGTTACTGTACCTCTGGGGAGCAAACAGATTTAGCTCAAAACGGTACTAACATCTTGACATACTGCTCACTGAAAAAGTCCTAACTTTGTTTTGTTACAATGTCACTTAGCACCTATTTTACTGCTTGATACTTGGACATGAGTCTGAGGGCAGGGATATGTTGTACCAGATGTATATCTAGAATACCATATGCTTCTCAATGTGACAGAAGTGCTGCCAAATGCTTTGGGGGCAGAGTCAAAGCTGTTTGTTCTTTCTCCTATGCCCAGGAGGAGGAATCTGCAGGATACCTCAAATGTCATTTTTTCATATCAGAGCAGGATGCTTTCAGTTCTTTATGCTGTACCTTATTAAAGTCTTTTTTAAACCACTCAACTGAATATTTTTCAGTCCTGCTTAATCTTTAAACCTTAACAAAGCCTTTGTGACAAGAGAAGTTAGCAGTTCCTATATTTAGTGGTTTAAGTTATCAATGTCTGGAGTAGGCACATGTACGTTGATCTTGGAGGAACTCACAAGGACATCCCAAATCATTTCCTAAGGATAAGTTGTTTGAGAAGGTCCAATATTTGAGATATTCAGATTGCCCTGTAGCTTAGAATTTGAGACTGTTATTTAAGGACCAGATTTATGAAACTCAGTAAGAAAAAAAGTGTGTGCGCATTAGGGCTGTGTGAAGCTTTGGGTGCTGATTCGATTTGGAGGAGATTCGGCCCAATTTTGTGCACAAATCTCTAAATCCCAACTGAATTAGATCTGATTCAATCTGAAGTTCTGTGAATTGATTTGGAAAAGATTTGGAGAGCTTTGGCAATTCGGGCAGTCCCCACTGGCTGCTGGACCTGGATTCTGTGCTAGTAAGTAGGGGGCGATGGAGGGAGAGCTGGAGGGGACCATGGGGGGGACCCCTGCCAGGCCCCATCCCCGCCTGCTCTTCCAGCCCCCTTAAGCACCTCCAACCCCCACCTGCTCTCCCAGGCCCCCCCCAAACATGGCTGCCCCTCCTGCCCCAGGTCCTGGTGCTTAAAAAACAAAACCAAGAAAAACTTGTCTGCACTCATTGGCTGCTGCAGCAGCTTTGGGGCTTCCAGGGGCTTGTGGCAGAGTTCCCCATTCAGTGCGGGGCAGTGGGGGGCAGCAGGGATCACCCCCCCGCCACACCTGGCAGCAGCCAGTGAGCCAGGGCTTTTTTTTTTTCAAAGAGCCGGGAGCTGGGGCCAGGCAGGGCAGCCATTGACGGGGCTGGGAGAGTGGGTGGGGGATGGGGCTGATTCAGAGATTTGGCTGGTTGAGCTGCGGCTGAATCTACGAATCAGATTCGGCCGAATTGATCCGGGACAGTGATTCAGTTCACTGCATCAAATCACTGTCCTCCAAATTGGCTGAATCTGAAACAAATACTAGCTGCTTTGTACAGGCCTACCATGCATCAGAATTAAAACTCCACATCAAAAAGTTACTATGCAAAAAGGTATAAGTGCATGGGTGTTACACTTTCAGAATCAGGAAGTTCTGGAAGTTAAGATTTTAATTTCAATTGTCACCAGGTCCCACAGTGCATTTTCCTTAAATGGCTTTATCTGTGACATTATATATTATTTATTAAACAATAATATTTATTAAATATTTATTTATTTATTAAATTTATTAAATAATAACTCTACATCAAAGCTGTCACTGGTGAAGGTGAATGCATGGGTTTTATTGCAAGATTTCTGTTTTATATGAGCTTGTGATGTTATAATGTTGCATGCCTCAGTTTACCCAACTACCCAGGGAAAGGGGAGTTATAGGTCCCTGCCTGAGGAGGATGAAACCAGCTGAACAGCTTTGGGTAAATTTAAGAATGGAAAGAGAACAGCTGCATACCTTTGGGGTACTTCGTTTGGGCAACAGAACAACCAGGGAGGATCACGGTGCTAAAGGCCAAGGTCTCAGTGGGAAGGGCTCCAAACAACAATCTAGGAGCCACATGGGCTGGCTTCACAGAGCACTCCCAGAGACAAGACAAGGCCACAGCAGTCCTGAGCAACCATCACCCTGGGCAGATTTCATGACAGCATCCTTGTAGCTTTGTTTAAATACCAGACAACAAACTGTGTGGAAGAGCACCTGTTTTCATGTGTTGGGAAAGTGCCCTGCCAGTTGTGTTTCTATTATGTCTTACGATTTGCTATTAAGCTACTACACATGACTTAATGTTTTGGGGCTTGAATGTGGGAATAAAAATTCCCATATTATGCTCTTGAAAGAGTTTGAATAAAATAAATGTCATACTAAAATAGTTTTTGTAAATTAAAATATTGTGCCTAGGAAAACTATTACTAGTTTTCCTAGTAGTGGACCGAATTGAAAACTAATATTATTTCAAAGGACTTCAACCCTGAGAAATTAGTTTTAGTTAGAAAAACTTTTCAATTTTAAACGGCAATTTTTAACATCACTAGAATTTCTATATACATATGTATGCACGGACAGATAAGATATATGTATTTTAACATTACCTTATCATGTGCTATAGTACCAACTTAGCCAATTCTACTTACCCACTTCCCAGGAAAACAACAACAAAAGAAATCCCGGAGCCTTTTCCAGTGCTACTTACTTTAGTAAGGAAACCACTGATATATCTTGGAAATACATCCAATTAAAGCTAAGTGCATGATACCTGAAATGGCAGACAAGGTTCTTTGAGTAGATATGATATATTTTTTTATTAGACTAACAGAGTAGTTGGAACAAAATTCTTGCAAGCTGTTGGGCACAAGTACCCTTCTTCAGGCATGGGGAAACTGTTGTTATTCTGAGATCTCCAAGGAAAGAAAGAAGCTAAAAGTGTGACAGGATGTCAGTGAGACTGTAAATAGGTGGAAATTAGGAAAACAGTGGGTAGAAAAGGGAGGGGAGGGGGATAGCGGGGGTTAAAAATGGGTGGAGGAATGTTAAAGATGAAGAAGGGAGACTCAAAATAAATAGCTGGAAATTAGGAAAATAAAGGGCAGAGGGGGAAGGGAGGGGATACAGTGTAAATGGTAAGTTCAGGCATGTCTCCCTTGCTCACCCATGGGGCTGGAGGATCATTGCAAATCCCAGGGAGTTTCCCACACCCCCAGGGCAGGGGTATTGCCACTGCAGTGATCCTCCAGGCCCAGGGGTTTCCCTGTACCCTTGGGGTAGGGAGATCACTACAGCAGGGATCCTCCAACCCCAGGGGTGCATGGTGTGCCCCTACAGCTGGGAGCCCTTCACCTGGGGTTTGTGGGGCTCCCAGCCACAGGAGCCTGCTTCTTGTCAATGCAGGAGGATCCCAGAATGGGCTCCCCAGGACTGGCTACAAGACGCAATGGGATCTAATGCACAATCCCACAATTGCACCTCCTGCCATGCATGTGTGGCATGGCAGGAGGCACAGTTGTGTGAATTGTGCCTTAGATCCCATCATAGGCTACAAGCTGACCTTGACAGGTTGCAACGGTGGGCGGATGAGAATAGGATGGGGTTTAACACTGATAAGTGCA